>NC_136261.1:189034965-189202465 GCF_964187855.1 Myxine glutinosa
TGAGTTTTGTACAGTCAGTATAATAAAGGTTAAAATTTCCCCCTCATAGTTAGTCACACAAGCAACATGTAGCCTCGCGATAGTGTAGTTATTTCTTTGTATTTGTGAGCTTAGTCTTTTTCCTATGTTAGTTCATCGTTGAGTAGAGTAAGGAGAATAGGTCCTACTTCTACTGACTCTCCAGCCTCCCTAGCCTCATGCCCCTTTGCGCTGACTTTGGTTCATTTTGGGCGAATTAACACGAGGCAGGCCTACGAGGGTCGGGGTGGAGCCGAATGAGGGTGACAGAGGAGCTGACGGTAAGCACGAGCCGCCAATCAGGGCTCAGAGGTTGTGGCTGCAGCACTGCGTCACCGGGCGTGGTTGGAAGGTTCGAGGGGGTTCGAGAAGGTTCGGGGCGTACCTACATAACCCATCGTGCAAAGCCCCCAAGAGGACTCGCAAGGACTCGCGGGCACTGACCAACCAGGAGTACTCATTGACGAGCAGGAGTTGAGAGCGTCAAAGAACATTGAGAGATACGCGGGTGAGGAAAGCCGCGCATGAACCGGAATACGTGCTATTATAAAGTGACGCTCGGTTGAGCTGGAGGCCGAGCCGCGTACAGTGCATTAAGTCACACGAGTGATAACGGCTGTGTAATCGCCAGCCGCGCTGAGAGACGCGCACTTTCCGTGCTACCTCATCGGCTGCCTTTGTTCGGGAGACACGCTACGAGGTTCCTTCCACCGCCTGCTTGCCATCTTCGCGGGACGTGCTGGGACCGTGGAGAGCCCGACAGAGACCACGTCGACGCGATTGGCTGGAACATCTACCCATCTGCAATTGCCTGTGTGAGTGTGACGGGCCCGAGTCTGGGTGGTAAGATAAGACTGACTAAGTGCTGCTCTGTGTCTCTGAGGGTGGCGTCGAAGAAGGACATGAAAAAGGCAGGGAAGGACATTGGGCGCAGGTTGGGCGAGGAGGTCGCATTGGGACACGATGAGGTAAAGCAGTGTGAGGTACGCGTGGAGAGCGAGGTAGAGAAGAGCGCAGCTAAGTTGACCGGGAGTATAGAAATTGCGACACGGGGTGTAAAAGAGCCGACGGCCGCCGAATTAGACAGAAAAATTTTGTGCGCGCCGGCGGTCGTCGAGGAAATAATTGAAATAGAAGAAACAATTGGGGCCGAAGAGACGGCAGAATCAGAAATTAAATCAAAGAAAGAAATGGAGCCTGAACAAAGTTTGCATTTACATCGTGATGTCGTGCTTGCTAACAAAATGAAAGGTTTGCAGGTGCTGCTGGCGGAAAAGAAGGTCCCCAAGGTGAGATATAATGGCGCGAATGTGTTTGGCATGAAAAGGGTTTTGGCGCGCTTGGGAAAGAAGCGAAACCCGGGCGGTCGTGGAAGGTCCATTGTGCGGTGTACGAGGGCGACTGGCGCGCGTGTGAGAGAAAAGTGTGCACCGGAGCGCGATTATGAGCGAGACAAGTGTATGACGGACTGTGTGCAAGAAAGGTGTGTTACAGAGTGTGAGGGAGAATGCACACCGGAATGTGTGCGGGAAGAGTGTGTCGGAGAAGAGTGTGTTACTGAGTGTGTAACAGAGGAGTGCACATCCGAGAGCATGGAGAAAAAGTGTGCGATAATGATTGGGTGTGTACCAGGAGAGTGCACACCCGTGGGCATTACGGAGGATGTAACGAGAGAGTGTGTAACGGAGTGCCTGAGTGGTATGAGTGCGCCGAGGTGTGCAGGTGCGAGAACGGTGTGTGAGGGAGAATGCACACCAGAGGACGTGAGAGGAGAGTGTGCGGTAGTGGAGTGTATGGAAGGCGCAGGGATGCCTAGGTGTGCGAGTGTGGAGTGGGTCGCGAGTGGTGAGAACGCGGCTCAAGCATCGACGCAGACTGGGGTAGCGTTTAGTGCGACGGATAGCCGACGTGAGCCCTCGGTGAGTTGTGTGCGGCGGAGATCGGCGGGGATCGATGCTGCGGCGGTTTCACAAGGACCGCCGTGCATGACCTGCGCCGGCCCCCGCCCTGTGTGGTTGATGCCGCGACGTGGTGGTAAAGGCGAACGGCGAGGTTCAAGGGGAGGTAGGAGAGTTCGGAGCTGCGCCCCCTAGCGGGTGCGGTGCTCCAACCGTGGGCGGTTGAGCCATCGTGTGTGGGACCGCGAGGCCCCACGCAGAGATGGAGCTCTGAACCTCGGCCCGTCCATGCCCCCTCCCCTGGATCGAAAATGCCAGACGGACCCAACCTACAGTAGAATAACCACCCGGATGGATCGCTCGGCCTTTCGAGGTCGAGCCATGACGACGTATTTCCGCACGGAGAGGCTCAAGTGTAGTGGACGAATGGCAATAGTGTACCCTGCGTGGAGGAATGGCAGCTTTACCATTCCTCATCTGGGCCCATGAGCATTAGATTAGGGGGATGGCAGTGATAGGCACATGGGGGGGCCAGCGATGGTTACCACCATGGGGCACCGAAGCTAGCCGAGGGAGGGCTAGGATAATTGATAGGGAATTAAATGACAATAGGAGACATGAGAGTTAAGTAGTGACATTTGTACTGTAGAGGGGATGTAGAGAGATTAGATGGTTGTTAATGACGAAGGGTGTGCTTAGTTTAATGGGATGACGGGGAAGCACGAGTTTTAGGGGAAAAGCAGTTAGCTAGATGATGCTGTGTGTGTGTGTGTGAGGAATTGTGTTGAGATAAAAGGGAATTGTGTTTGAGGAAAGAGGTGTGTGAGCACAAAAGGTGTGCGAGAAAATTGGTGTGCGAAATTTGGTATGTGGAATAAGTAGTGTGGAATGCTAGGTGTAGAATAAAAGGTGTGGAATGCATGGTGCGAAGGAGTGAATGGGGGAAGAGATGGACCCATTCGCGAAAGCCCGGAGGGGTAGTGTAAACCCAGGTAGAGGGCATAGGCAAAATTGTTTGGATATTGACACCTGTGGTGCAGGTCGTGGCCAAGTAGTGCTTTGGAGGGTGCATGAGTATATGGAATGGCTGGGCGTGTGGCTTAATTGGTGCGTATGGTTATTGGGGCACTCCGCCACTGGTAGTTTGTCGGCCAGGTGAGGCCGCAGGTAGGCTCTGGGAGCCAGTTAGAGTAGTTGTGAGTTGTTCAGTGGGGCCCGAGGATCCAAGGGAAGGACACGGGTTGCCCAATGCCAAGGAGGGCACCAGAGGGGTAAAGAGACAGGAGTGGCCTTCCCCAGTTTAGGTAGTTGCAGGAGCAGGTAAGCTCGGGTGGCGACTTCAGTGGCGCAGGTGCGCAGGTAGGTCGACCTGCTAGTGTAGCCACACGACCCAACCCCGAAATTGTGCAAGCGCACAGTATGAAACATTGGGGAGTGAGACCCAAATTCATAGGGCACCGCAGAGTGGGCAATGGGGATTCGGTTTTTAGAACCACATAGTTTAAAGATGGCCGATTGGCAGGGTACGACCCCGGGTAGTTTAAAAGTAAATGCCAGTAGAGTAGTTAGGAATTGAGAAATCCCATTCGCATCATCCACAGCCATTCACCAAGGAGGACGAAGCTCCGCACCAAGATCAAGTGGACGAAGCTCCGCACCTCCATCTACATCTTGCTGTCTGATAATATGGACCAACTTCTATCTACCCATCCCAACTCTCTCTTCCTCATATGTGGTGATTTCAACTGTCACCATGCCAGTTGGCTGGGGGTGGGTACCTCTCTCACCAGCCATGGCTCTTCAGCAAAGGACTTCTGTGACTCACTGGGACTGACACAATCTGTCAATTTCCCAACCCGGATCTCAGTCAACGGAGAATCTTCTCTTCTGGACTTGGTTATGACTAACTTCCCTGAAAATGTCTGCTGCTCTTCTTCTGCTCCAATCGGCTCTTCTGATCATGTGCTTGTTAAAGTGGACATCTCTCTGACCATTTTCAGAGAGCCTCCTCAGCGTCGACGAGTCTGGCATTTCACTCAGGCCAACTGGCACGGTCTTCAAGCAGCCATCAATCATCTGGACTGGTCTCCCATCTCTACTGCCTCTGACATCAACTCATCCTGGGAATTCTTCCAAAGTAAATTGCTCTCTCTCATGCACAGATTTATCCCTTCTCGTCTTCAGTTGTCATACCCTTCCTCCCGTCCATGGTACACGGAATCTTGTGGTGAGGCTATTGCCCAGAAACAACTTGCTTTCGTCTCCTGGAAAGCAAATCCAACGGAAGGAAATCTCATTTCCTTTCACAAAGCCCGAAACAAGTGTGTGTCCACCCTCAGGAGAGCCAGGAAACAATATCTCTCCATCCTCAGGACCAAACTCTCTTATCTGTCTCCCTCTTCCAAATCCTGGTGGCGTCTGGTAAAATCTGTTACTGGTGTTTGTTCCCCCTCCATCCCCTCCCTCACCTTAAATGGCCACACGGCTGACTCCGCACGTGAAAAAGCCGAATGCCTCAACTCTGTGTTTGCCTCTAAATCTTGTGTCCCAAACCCATCCCTCTCTGTACCCACTGTACCCAGTCGTACCCAGCTGCTCCTGGACTCTGTGTCCTTTCCTCCTGACAAGGTGGAAAGGTTTCTGTCAACACTCGACTCTGATTCTGCAACTGGACCTGACGGCATCAGCCCACGGGTCCTAAAATCATGTTCTTCCGCTCTTTCACTCCCTCTCTCTGTTCTCTTCACCCTCTCTTTTGGTCAAGGTCATCTTCCATCTGCTTGGAAATCTGCCAACATCACCGCTTTGCACAAAAAAGGTGCAAAAACAGATCCCAGCAACTACAGACCAATCAGCCTTCTCCCAATTATCAGCAAAGTCATGGAATCCATCATTGCTTCAGATATGAAATCTTTCCTCTTCTCCAATGGCTTGATCTCTGATCATCAATTTGGTTTCAGACCTGGACACTCCACTCTGGACATGCTGCTTCTGCTTTCTCAACAATGGATGGAGGTCCACAATGCCAAACAGGAAATTAGAGTCGTCTCCCTTGACATATCACGTGCCTTCGATACGGTCTGGCACCAAGCTCTGCTCACCAAACTCTCCTCCAATGGTATCCATGGAAATCTCCACGCATGGCTGGCGGACTTCCTCTCTAGTCGTAGTCAACGTGTGGCCCTGATTGGGTTTCTCTCATCTCCTCTTCCTGTTCAGGCTTGAGTTCCCCAAGGCAGTGTTCTGGGCCCTGTGCTTTTTCTGGTCTTCATCAATGATCTCTCTGACTCTCTTGAAAATCCTCTCTATCTCTTTGCTGACGACTCTACTCTCTGTCGCTCCATTCTTCATCCCTCAGATCGGCAGTCTGCAGCCTCCTCACTCTCTGCAGACCTTGACAAAATCACAGACTGGGCAAACAAGTGGAACATGTCTTTCAATCCTGACAAATCTCACACTCTTACGATGTCTCTCCGAAAAGACCGACTGGACAACCCTCCCATCCACTTTCTGAATAATCCTCTCCAAGAAGTTCTGTCACTCAAGCTTTTGGGTCTCACTATCTGCCATGATCTTTCCTGGAGAAACCACATTTCAAATCTGGCCTCCAAAGCCAGTCGCCGACTGGGCATCCTCCGTCGTGTGAAGTCCTTCCTTGGCACACCTGAGCTCCTCACCACATACAAGGCTTTCATCCGCAGCTCAATGGAATACTGCTCTCCCCTCTGGGCTGGTGCTCCTGCCTCACACCTAGCTCGCCTTCACGCTGTTGAAACCAAAGCATTCAGAATCATTGGAATCTCCCGCGATGAAGCTAACTCCAAGGGCCTCTCACTCACTCACCGCAGGCAGGTTGGTGGTCTTTCCGTCTTCTACCGACTCCTCTCTGGCCTTGCCCCCCCAGCTCTCTCTGGGCTCTGTCCCGCAAATATTCCTGCAGGTCGCACAAGATCTGCCTGCAACCCTCTTTTGGTTAAACTGCCAAAATCAAGACTCTCTGCTCACCTTCACTCCTTCATTCCTCTTTTCTCCCGCCTCTGGAACAAACTCCCTCACTCTCTTCAATCCCACTCCATCCTCCAAGTCTTTAAAACAGCTATTCACCACCATCTCTTATCTTCCCCCATCCAAAACCTTGATCTTTTCTACCCCCGCTAATTTCACCCCAATTCCACTTTTTGAAATACCAACTTCTGTCCTGGAAGTCCTTGGTGTCCTTGTGCTTTATACTTCTCCCTCCCCCCCCCCCTTCCCATGACTCCTCCCCCCAGGCCCTCTCCCTTCCACACATCTCCCTGCTCTCGGATGTTGTGTTTGTGTGCTTCCCCTTTTCTCCCCATCTTGTCTTCCGCTCCCTCTTTTTGTGTATTTTGTTTGTCTGTTCGATTTGTTTGTGAAGTAAATGTTAGCTCTTTCACGAGCCTCGATTCAGTATCCAAAAAAAAAAGAAAAAAAAAAAAGTGAACTGTTTGAGTGGTAAAGACACATCGTGACGTCATGGGACATTGTGTTTGTTCCATTCCTTCCTTCCTGGGAGGGATTGGGAGACGAATTTGGATTAGAGGGGGATATGGGAGACAAGACGTAGAGACGAATTTGAATTTGTAAATACAAGAAAGGGCAAGGGTAGTGTAAGCCGACATTGGGGGGTATGGACGGCTAGGGACAAGCTTGCCCTGCTCGCTCTTCCGCGCCCCTCATGCTGCATTACCTTGTATTTCTGTGTACCTTTGTGCCCTTTCCGCTTTGCTGGTCGTGCTTTGTCTCTCCCCCCCACCCCAGGACCATTTTGGAGGTGGAACTGTGCAGCACCATCGACCTGTGCAGCAGCCCTGCTGCACTTTGCTACATCTGTGCAGCTGAACTGCGCAGCACTTTGCTGCCATTGAAGGAACTGCGCTCCAACGCGAGTCGAAAGAATTGACGCGACCAAAGACGGAATTCGTCCGAGTTGCTTTATTGAAACAAAACAGCTCAGGTATTCTGACAAGCCCGTTTATCGGGCAGCAATATATATACACATTTATGTCGGGAAGTTTGCCCGGCAAAAGCTATACCGGGCATGCCCGGGTGTCAAGGGCGAGCCTTGGAAAGGCGAGTCTGGACCTGCCCGGGCGTGTTTGGCTGCGGCCTGGCAAGTCGAGGCTGGGCGTGCCCGGGCGCTCTGGACGAGCCCTGGAAAGGCGATAGCGGGCATGCCCGGACGCTCTGGGCGAGCCCTGAAAAGGCGATAGCGGGCATGCCCGGACGCTCTGGGCGAGCCCTGGAAAGGCGAGAGTGGGCATGCCCGGGAAAGACGAGACCGGGCGTGCCCGGGAGGTTCGGGCGTGCCCGGGAACAGTGAGTCCGGGCATGCCCGGGAGAGGCGCGTCTGGCCGTGTTCTGGCCGGTGCAAGGCGATTGTGTGCATCCAGCGGTAACCGCTACACACGCCCCTCCAGAATCGACCTGCACCGGCAGGGTCAATTTAAGGGGGGTCCGGATGACCCGGCCGAAGCGACCCCTGGAGGGTCGTGGGGAGGGGTCCGACGTGGTGGTGGGTGGTCGAGCGGGGGGAACTGTGGATGGGGGGCGGCCTCGCCGCGGAGGAAGGGCCAACCGTGGTGGTCGGTCGACGTCCATGTGCGCCGGTTTGAGGCAGTCCACAGAAATCCGGTCCGGCCGGCCGCCGAAGTCGACGATGAAAGACTTGTCGCCCCGTCGCAGGACCCGGAAGGGCCCGTCGTACGGGGCCCGGAGTGGCCCCCGGTGCGCGTCATGACGCACAAAGACGTACTCCGCTGTGCGAAGCGCCGGGGGGACGTAGGACTGGGGGCCACCGTGGCGGGACGTCGGCACGGGGGCAAATCGTCGGGCGGCCTCCTGGAGGTCCGAGCGCTGGCGAGCGGCGGACCAGGGACTGGTAGCGTCGGGCACGAATTCGCCCGGGACGCGGAGCGGCTGGCCGTAGACGAGCTCGGCGGCGGACGCCTGGAGGTCTTCCTTGGGGGCCGTGCGAAGGCCCAAAAGGACCCACGGCAGCCGGTCGGCCCAACCGTCGTCCTGAAGGCCGGCCATGAGTGCGGCCTTCATGGAGCGGTGAAACCGCTCGCACAACCCGTTGGCTTGGGGGTGGTAGGCCGTGGTGCGGTGCAGCGTGACCCCCAACGAACGGGCGACCGCGCCCCAAAGCTCAGACGTGAACTGTGGGCCGCGGTCGGACGAGATGTCCACTGGTGCGACGAAGCGCGCGACCCAGGTGGCGATGAACGCCTGCGCCACGTCGGCGGTGGTGGTGGAGGCGAGGGGCACGGCCTCCGGCCACCTGGTGGTCCTGTCCACCATGGTGAGCAGGTGGGTGAACCCCCGCGAGGGGGGCAGGGGACCCACCAGGTCCACGTGGACGTGGTCGAAACGCCGTTCAGGCACGGCGAAAGGTGCCAGCGGGGCCTGGGTGTGGCGGTGGACCTTGACCCGCTGGCAGGCCGTGCAGGCGTTGGCCCAGTCGCGGATGTTTCGTCGAAGGCCGTGCCAGACGAAACGCGCCGACACCAGCTTCTGAGAAGCTTTCCGGCCCGGGTGAGAAAGGCCGTGGATGGAGGCGAAGATGCGGCGCTGCCAGGAAACGGGCACGATGGGGCGAGGCTGGCCCTGGGAGACGTCGCAGAGCAGGACGGTGCCCGCGAAGGGAATGTCGGCCAGGCGGAGGCCCGTGTCCGCCGCACGGAGTGCCTGCACCGAGGCGTCGGTGGTCTGGTCGGCCGCCATGAGCGCGAAGTCCACACCGAGGTGGACCGCGTTCGCGCTGGCCCGAGAAAGACAGTCGGCCACGGCGTTGTCTTTGCCGGCGACGTGCCGGATGTCCGTGGTGAACTGCGACACGGCGGAGAGGTGGCGCTGCTGGCGGGCCGACCACGGCTCCGTGACCTTAGCCATTGCGTAGACCAACGGCTTGTGGTCGACGAAAGCCGTGAACGGGCGGCCCTCCAGGAGGTGTCGGAAATGGCGAACGGCCAGGAATAGCCCGAGCAGCTCGCGGTCGAACGTGCTGTAGTTTAACTCGTTCGGCCGGAGTTGCCGGCTGAAAAAAGCGAGTGGCTGCCAAACCCCGTCCACCCATTGCTCATGGACGGCGCCCACCGCGTAGTTGGAGGCGTCCGTAGTGAGGGCGATGGGCGCGTTGAGCACCGGGTGAGCCAGCAGCGTTGCGTCGGCGAGGGCCCGTTTGGCGCTGGCGAAGGCCGCGTCCATGGCCGCGGACCAAACAATGTCATGCTTGGCCGGATTGCCCCGGAGGGCCTCGTAAAGGGGCCGCATGAGCTGAGCAGCGCAGGGCACGAATCGGGATAAATATTCACCATGCCGAGGAACTCTTTGAGGGCCTTGATGGAACGGGGACGCGGGAACGTGGTGATGGCCTCGACCTTGGTCGGCAGCGGCACGGCCCCGGTCTTGGTGATGCGGTGGCCCAAAAAGTCAACGGTCGTCGCGCCGAAGTGGCATTTGACCGGGTTGACAATTAAGCCGTGCTCGCTGAGGCGACCGAACAGTGTTTGGAGGTGGAGGAGGTGCTCGGCGCGGGACGTGCTGGCGACGAGGATATCGTCCAGATAGACGAAAAGAAACGGCAGGTCGCGCAGCACGCCGTCCATCAAGCGCTGGAACGCCTGGGCCGCGTTCTTGAGGCCAAACGGCATCCGCAAAAATTCGAACAGGCCGAATGGCGTGATGACGGCCGTCTTCAGGACGTCGGCCACCCGGACAGGTACCTGGTGGTAGCCCCGTATCAGGTCAATTTTCGAAAAGATGACCCGTCCCGCCAAACGGGCGGAAAAGTCCTGAATATGCGGGATCGGGTACCTGTCGGGGGTGGTAGCGTCGTTGAGATGGCGGTAGTCGCCACACGGGCGCCATCCACCCCCCGGCTTTGGCACGATGTGCAGTGGCGAGGCCCACGCGCTATCGGAGCGCCGCACGATGCCGAGGTGCTCCAACGCGTCGAACTCGGCCTTCGCCACGGCGAGCTTGGCCGGGTCGAGGCGGTGGGCCCTGGCATAGACCGTCGGGCCCGTAGTGGGTATGTGGTGCTCGATCCCGTGCCGCACCGCGACGGCCGAAAACGTCGGCCGCGTGAGGGCCGGGAATTCCGCGAGCAGGCGAGCGAACTCGTTCGCTGCCGGGAGGGCGCACGCCAGTTCGGTCGGCGCGGAGCTGCTCATCGTGCACGCCAGGGAGCTGAAGGTCTCGACGTTGACAAGGCGACGACGTTTGACGTCGACCAGCAGCCCGTGCGCGCAGAGGAAGTCGGCGCCCAGCAAAGCCATGGGGACGCAGGCGGTCACAAAAGTCCATTGAAAACGCTGGCTGCCGAAGCAGAGGGTGACGACGCGTGGGCCGAAAGTGCGTATGGCCGAGCCATTAGCAGCGACCAAAGAGGGGCCGCAAACGGCGTCCCGCCTGTCCTGCTCGGAGGCGGGTATGACGCTCAGTTGGGCGCCGGTGTCACACAGGAAACACCGCCCAGACGCTTTGTCCCGAATAAACAGCAAGTTGCCCGAGTGGCCGGCGCTTATGGCTGGGAAAGAACGCCGGCCGGCCGTTTCCCGACCTGCCGAAAGTGCACGGGGGCCGGCACGTCCGAGCCTTGTGTCCGAACCTGGCGTGGTAATAACACCACGCCCGGTCAGGTGGAGGCCCCGGCTGTCGTGTCGGAAGCGGGCGGTGCGGCGTGGCGGCCGCCAGTTGCACCGGCAGTTCGGCCTCCAACCGCGCAGGGCGCTCGGGTGTCGTGGGCGTCGCCTCGGACGGCGGCGGGCTCCAGGTAACCGCGCCGATGTGCTGGCCCGCCGAGGAGATCTTATCGGCTTCCCTGGCGAGGGCGCGGGAATCCGTGATCAACGTGCCAGCCAGGGCGAGGCGTACCGGGTGAGGCAGCTGGCGAAGGAACAGCTCGCGGAACAGAAAATCCGGAGAGTGCTCACCGAGCAACGAGAGCATATAGTTTTTGCGCTCGGACGGGCGCGTGTCGCCGAGCTCGGGCAGAGCGAGCAGGCGCCGTGCGCATGCTGCCGGTGAGAGGGCGAAAGCGTCGAGGAGGAGTGTCTTCAGCGCGTCGTATTTGTCAGCAGCCGGCGGGTGCTCGAGGAGGCTCAAGGCGCGGGCCTCGGTGGCGGAACCGAGCGCCGCCACAACATGGTGGAAGCGGGTGTCGTCCACGGTGATGCCTCGCAGGGCGAACTGAGAGTCCGCCTGAGCGAACCAAACAGCCGCGTGAGCCTCCCAGAAGGTAGGCAGTTTAAGCGTCACTGCCGTATCCATGTCGGTAGGTCACCAATGAAGGAACTGCGCTCCAACGCGGGTCGAAAGAATTGACGCGACCAAAGACGGAATTCGTCCGAGTTGCTTTATTGAAACAAAACAGCTCAGGTATTCTGACAAGCCCGTTTATCGGGCAGCAATATATATATACACATTTATGTCGGGAAGTTTGCCCGGCAAAAGCTATACTGGGCATGCCCGGGTGTCAAGGGCGAGCCTTGGAAAGGCGAGTCTGGACCTGCCCGGGCGTGTTTGGCTGCGGCCTGGCAAGTCGAGGTTGGGCGTGCCCGGGCGCTCTGGACGAGCCCTGGAAAGGCGATAGCGGGCATGCCCGGACGCTCTGGGCGAGCCCTGGAAAAGCGATAGCGGGCATGCCCGGACGCTCTGGGCGAGCCCTGAAAAGGCGATAGCGGGCATGCCCGGACGCTCAGAGCGAGCCCTGGAAAGGCGAGAGCGGGCATGCCCGGGAAAGACGAGACCGGGCGTGCCCGGGAGGTTCGGGCGTGCCTGGGAACAGTGAGTCCGGGCATGCCCGGGAGAGGCGCGTCTGGCCGTGTTCTGGCCGGTGCAAGGCGATTGTGTGCATCCAGCGGTAACCGCTACACCATAACCTTTTCATTTGTTATAACTTTGCTGCATGTGTGCAGCACCCTGCTGCCACAAACACTTTGCTGCACATATTACACTGATGGACCACAAGTTTTGTGGCCTTACACCTCACCTGTGTAGCACCTTGCTGCAAACTCACCTTGCATCTTCGGACCACTTGTTTTGAGTGGCATTAATGTCACGCAGTTGGACCACATTGGGTTGGCCCTGCTTTGCAAATAAATCAAATAAACACAGTTTTTGTGTATTTTTATTATTGTGTGCTAGGGACGAGAAGGATTGTAAGTTTATTTATCCCCGAAGAGCAGGAATGGCCTGTATGCCGGTCCGGGGGCTTGCCGGTCTGATATACGCACACAGAAGATGCAAGCAGCAAGCTGCAAGAAGCAAGCAGCAAAAATATGACTTTTGAGTGTGTTTTGTGTATTTTGCTGTGCTTTCTCTCCCCTCCAATCTTCTTTCCAAAAAGGACAGGTCCTGGGTCATTTGAACTGTAAATAAGTAGGTTTTGTGCTTGTATATAAAAATGCTGCCCACCGGCTCCATGTTTAGTTTGAAAACAATTCCGCAATTCGGTTAATTGGGGGCATGATTCTGTTGGAGTAGCTACTCAACGCAGTAGGTGGGACATATTTAGTGTTTTAAAACTGTCGCATACACGGGTTAGAGTAAATGTTAGAGGGAACCACATCTATATGTCACATGTAACAGTAAAGGTTAGTCGCAGATCTTTCTCAAAACCGGTCGTTCCAATTTTTGTAGGTTCGACTCGGGGACGAGTCTGACGAGGGAGAGGGGTAGTGTTGCGGTTTTGAGTTTTGTACAGTCAGTATAATGTGACACCCAGGGGAGTCCAGGGCTCCTGGTAGGTTGTTTACAGACATCACTTCCCCAATATGGGGTGGGAGACCCTAAATAAGTAATTTGAAGGCAATTCCCCAAAGGTAAGTGTTCAATTAACTGAACAAAGAGATTTCAAATTAATAGAATTTATTTGAAAGTTTGGTAGGAGAGCACAATACAACACTTTATTAAACTTGAGAATATCCCAAATGACGAATATCAGCCATGTAATAAAACCTATCAAAAGAATAGCAGCTGACAGCACTGAACAAATATCCTTTACACAAGCGATCAGGGGTTACCCAGAACACGGTGGAAACACTCCACTGTACCTCTTCGTCTGTCGGTTACATGCACACACCCACTGGTCCTGAACAGCCAGGAATTCACTGGAGTACAAAAACTCGAAAATACACTTCTTGAGCAGACGCACCCAAGCACAGCACCCTAGCTAGGACAACCAGGAAGTTTTATGGCCGAGGCCTTTTTTATTATAAAAAAAAGGTTAAAAAAAACACGCTCAAAATACAATCAATAAACCCATCACCATCACCACCACACAAGAACCCAGAAAAATCAAACCATTAATAAACCCATCACCATCACCACCACACAAGAACCCAGAAAAATCAAAAACCAAGAAATCAAAAGCCAGGAAACCAGATATCAAACAATAAATAAAGAGAGAAAGCAAACCAAAAGATCAAGAAAACGCAAGAAAGCAAGGTTCAAAAACCAAAATGAAAATCAAATCAAATTCAATAAACCATAAATCATAAAAACCAAAGTCCGTCATCCCTATCCCAAACCCCCAAAAACCCCTCTCCCACCCCAGGCAGCAGACACCTAACTCTAACTAACCAAAGGGGAGGGAGAAAGGAAAGAAGACCCTATCCCCCCTCCCACCCCCCCCGAAAACAACCAAAGAAGGGACACCTTAAAACAATAAGGGTCAAGGGGCCTTTTTTCCTTTGCATACCGAAATCAACAACCGGCTGCTAACCGCAGCCGGGAACATGCAGCCACAAACACGTTGAGGGCTCGACCCACCGCTGGAAATAATAATGAAAGAAAATAAAAATCAAACCAAGGCAAAATCAAGATAAAACAAAAGGAAACCCAACTGCCCCCACCCTCCCCAGGCCGCGCCCGGGAGGGCCCACCCGGAAGATGCCCCACAAGGAAGGCCCCGGCTCCCTGAGCTGCCCACGAGGCGTGAGTGTCCCAATGAGAATCACCGCCCGACAGGGCCCGCAAGCACACCTGCCGGAGCACCCCCAACCTTTCCAAGCCCGGGCGGCAAGCTCGGTCAGGGACTACGGCTGCACATGACTGTCGCCCGCACATTTGGAAGTAACCTCCCGCGGGACCCCCCCCCCCTTCACCACGGAAAAGCCCGGCCGTATTCTCCGCTCCAGGGAGGGCTTTACGACACACCTGACGCATCGTTGCGGCCAGCACCCCGCCCCGTCGCCCGCAGGCTGTCGCCAAGCCTGTACCTTTGGAGGCAGGATTGGGCCATGCCCCATATCTGCCCAGGATCCAACCATACCCTGGTATAGAAACCTCTGGTTCTCGCTCGCCACAAGACGGTCTTGATTATACAGACCGTTCTCCAGGCCTGCCTCCATTTGCGGACAGGCACTGGTTGTGGTAGGAGCCCGCTAAACGCAAAGACGTCCCGTCTGACCATCACCAGCCAAGGCACATAGCATTCGAGGAGGCCAGCCGCAAGCGACCAGACCCCCTCGGCGACAGGGCAGTCCCAAAGGACATGCCTGACGGTTTCGTCCCCTGTGCATCGGGGTCGGGGACACTGGACCGACACGTTCAGGCCCCTCTGGAACTGAAACACCCGGACCGGAAGACACTCATGGGCGGCTTGCCACGCGACGTCCTTCTGGTCGTTGGCGAGACAGCAAGCCGAAACGTTCTCCCAAACCTTTCTCGCCGTACGTTCTGGGAGAGGCCTTCCGCGAAGGATACGCACCTCCCGCAGCACCTCCCTTGGGCGCAAGTGATCCAGGACCCGCGACAACTGCCAACCGATGGGCCGACAGGTCAACAGGCCCTGCTCCCGGGCGAACCCCTCAAACATCCGGAAATGCCCCGGACACGACCCGGAAAAAGGCCGAGACAGCGGGAGGGACCGCCCTTCCAACCGCGCGACGGACGGCCCCAGAAAGAAAAGCAGAAAGTCCCGCGCCAGCCGGCGACCCGGGTCCTCAGACACGAATAACTCCATGAGAGTACACGCAAACGCAGACAAACATACAAACACCGGGCAGGGGACACCCTTCCCACCCAAGGACGGGCTCATCTTCACGACCCTCCTACTCCTGCGCTCTGCTCGGGTACCCCAGAAGAAAGTGAAAATTATTCCTTCTAGAGCCCGTCCCACCGCAGGAGGAGGTGGGGAGATTCTCGCCAAATACAACAACTTACCGATCAAAACATTCTTGATAACTAAATTTCGCCCCTCCATGGTTAGGCGACGAGACCGCCAAGAAGCGACCTCCAATTCCAATCCCCCAATGACCGTTCGCCAGTTCTCAGCGGCCACGCCGCCTGGGTCAAAGCAGACCCCGAGGATCTTTAATCGATCTCTCCGCTCCGTGTACGGGCAAGGGGGGCCGGAGCCCGTCCTGTGCCGACCAAAGTGCATGACCTCACTCTTCTGAGGATTGATTTTAGAAGAGGAGGCCAACCCAAAACGCTCGCAGAGACCCACCAGTCTGCACATGGCGACTGCATCGGTGACGAACACCGACACGTCGTCCATGTACAGACTCACCTTTAGGCGCTCCCCATGGGTTCCGGGAATCCACAACCCAGGGAAGGATGGGTCCGCTCGCAGTGCACAAGCAAACGGTTCAATACAAAGGACAAAAAGGACTGGTGACATTGGGCAGCCCTGCCTGACCCCAGAAGCGACTGGGAAGGCTCCCGAGAGGTGTCCGTTGACCAGAACACGGGCTTCAACGTCCCTATACATCAGGTCCACCCAATGCATCAAATTTGGCCCAAAGCCAAAACGGTCCAAAACGGCCATCATGTATTCATGTGACACTCTGTCGAAAGCCTTCTCCTGGTCCAAACTGACTATGCTCAGTGGGAGGCCTCTCTCCTCCGCTAGCTGGATCGCCTCTCGAACCAGGCCCAGGCTGTCGGACACTCTGCGTCCCGGAACAGCACAAGTCTGGTCCGGGTGCACGAGGTCCACCATGACACCGTGCACCCTCTTAGACAGCACCTTTGTTAGTATTTTGTAGTCGACATTCAACAAAGTGATCGGGCGCCAGTTGGACAGATCCTCCCGATCACCCTTCTTGTGCACGAGGTTTACGACGCCCCGGCGCATCGAATCTGGAAGCCTCGCAGAGGTGGCTAGCTCCCTCACTACCTGCACATAGTCCTCGCCAAGGACGTGCCAAAGGCGGCGATAAAACTCCACGGGCAGGCCGTCGTCACCCGGGGTTTTATTCGCGGCCAAATCCCTAACAGCGGAGGTCAATTCCTCCAGGCTCACCGGCTCCTCCAATCGCTCCCGCTGTTCGGGGCTCAAAAGATTCCTCAGATGGCCGAGAACGTCGGCCATCTGGATTTGGTCAACCGGTCGTTTTTCAAAAAGCCTGGAGTAATAGTCCTCCACTGCTTCGGTAATTTGGTCCGGATCCGAAACACGGCCTCCCCCCACATTAACCTGGGCCAAACCGCCCCTCCGCCTGGCACATCGTTGAAAGAAGAATCTGGTACACCTTTCGTTCCACTCCAATGCCTGCACCCTGCTCCGGAAGATGACGGCCCTCGCCCTGGCTTCGAGGAGGCTAAAAATCCTCCCCTTCACCCGGCGGATTTTCTCTGACACGTCCCTCCCTTCGCAAAGTTTCTTATGCAGGCGCTGGAGGTACGCCTGCATGCGCTTCAAACGCTCTCGTTTCCCCGCGGCCCTCATTCGCCCGGCCGTTCGGAAAAACGCTATGGTCCTACGTTTCACCTCCTCCCACCAGGCTGCCGAGGTAGGGAAGAGGCACCTGACCGTTTCCCACTCCCTATACTTCCGAACGTAGGCACGCACTAAACTGTCATCCTGCAAAAGGTGACAGTTAAGCTTCCAGAGTCCAAAACACCGGGGACGCACCCCATTTAATTCAATACCCAGAGACAAACGACAGTGATCTGAAAATGCCACCGCGTGAAGTACCAGGTCCGGGTCGCCAAAATTTGGTGTCAAAAGAATGTAATCAATCCTAGCCCGACTGGTACCAGCCGCATCGGTCCGGGTGACCTCATTCCTTTCCGCACCCGTGTCCCTCAACCTAAAATCCTGAACAAGCCCTTTAAGGGCCCGCGCCGATGACTCCAGGGGCAACCTGTCCAAACTTATATTAAAATCTCCCCCGACGATCACGGGGCCAGAGGTGGAGAGGAGGGGCCCCAACTGGCGCAGGAGCTCCACTCTTTCTCCCACCGTCGTTGGAGCGTACACATTGACCAAGGTCAGTGGGGTCGAGGAAACCACCACCCTGAGCACGGCCAATCGCCCCGGGATAATTTCTTCTAAACTAAGGACCTCGACATTCGGGCTCTTAATAAGGAACCCTAATCCTGCCGCCCTGTTAGTGTAGCTGCCGGACCAATACGACTCTCCGTACCGCCAATTTGCACGGAGGTATCCATACTCACCGTGCGGAATATGGCATTCCTGCAACAGGCAGACATCCCATTCAAAATTGCGCAGTTCTTCAAAAATAGCGATCCTCCGGACCGTGGTACGGACTCCCCGTACATTTAAACTCGTTAGTTTAAAGCTCATAGGTGTTAGCGTATTAATCACCAACACTAGTGCAAACCACGAAAGGGGAGTCATAGGACTTATGAAGCTCCTCCCTCCTTGCCAAGACGCGACGAGCTACCATTCTTCCTCCCCCTGCGGTTCTTCCCGCAGCCGGGAGCCACGAGGGTGCCCGGGAGCCAGTCCCCATCTATGCAGACATTCTCCCCGGGTAGCAGGGAGAGGTCCTCCTGCTCGGGGGTCAAATAAATTACCCCCCCTCGCCCGCCACCCGGGGAAGAAAGCCACCAGTCCTCCGCGAGCAAACCCTCCTTGAGGCCCATGGCCACAGCTGCCCCCGGAGGAGGGGTGAGGTCAACGGGTGGGGAACGACTCACGGGGGAACGGGAACGTGAGCGTTCAGGGGAAGACGGCATTTGGGGCCTCCCCCGGAGACCTGCTGCGGCCAACCCCGACTGCGCCCCACCCCTACCACGAGCAGGCGATCCCCCAGGCCTGGATGGGTCGCTTGATGCACGGGGGGCTCTGCGCCCCACAGGGGTTTTCTTCTTTGATGTTCTTGTGTTCTTCCCCTGTGGGGCTTTGCCCAGAGGAGCTTTTCCTTTGTCCTGGCCCCTCCTCCGACGCTTCTTCTCGGTCCATTCTCCCGGGTCACTTTGCTCATAGCCGGAGGAGGAGCCATCACTTCCAGCCTCCGGCAGCGGGGTTTCTGGCACCGAGGATGTTTCTTCTGGCACCGAGGATGTTTCTTCTGACCCCGCCACCGGAGCCACCATTCCTCGTGCATCCTCCCCTCCCACCGCAGTGGGCCCGACACCCGGCGAAGCCACATCCAGGTCCTGATCTAACCCTCCCTCTTCCATGTTCTCCTTTCCCTCCACCTCCCTCCCTTTACTTTCTACGGGGCGGGGGGCTGACACACACACAAACACATTAGTCCCCCCCCCCCCGACCCCAGATGCAATACCCTCCCCTGTCCCTTGGGCAAACCCCTCCCCCACCCCTTGGGCAACCCCCTCCCCAGCCCCTTGGACAACCCCCTCCCCAGCCCCTTGGACAACCCCCTCCCCAGCCCCTTGGACAACCCCTTCCCCAGCCCCTTGGACAACCCCCTCCCCAGCCCCTGGGGCAAACCCCTCCCCCACCCCTTGGGCAACCCCCTCCCCCACCCCTTGGGCAACCCCCTCCCCAGCCCCTTGGGCAACCCCCTCCCCAGCCCCTGGGGCAAACCCCTCCCCCACCCCTTGGGCAACCCCCTCCCCCACCCCTTGAGCAACCCCCTCCCCCACCCCTTGGGCAACACCCCCCCCAGTCCCTGGAGGCACACCGTCCCCTTTTCCTGTCCCTGGGGGCACACCGTCCCCTGTCCCTTGGGCAACACCCCCACTCCCACCCGCAGCAGCACGCATCTTGCTCGCGTAACTCTGCGGGCAGGAGCGGAAAGTGTGCCCCGGCGCACCACAGAGGTTGCACCGCACCGCTTGGGTGCAGCGCTCCCTCAAATGTCCCAACTCGCCACACTGGGTGCAGATACTTGCTGTACACCCAGTAATCAAGTGGCCAAGTTGACCGCATCGGCGGCACAATTTCGGCTGTCCCGCGTAAAAGACTTGGCCTCGGTCCATCCCAACCATTATTCCATTAGGGATATGGGTGGCCGTGCCGTCCTGCCTCGTCCGCAGCTTTACCCGGAACTGCCGAGAACCGGTCCAAATGCCGAGGCTGTTCCGGACGAGCCGTACTGGGCCTCGGATGTCCGCGTATCGACTGAGCCAAACCTTGACATCATAGTCACTCACGCCTTCGTTGTACAGGTGGACGGTCACGACTCTCTCCTGTGTTTCTGAGAGAGCCTCGACCGCCCAGTCTGCCAGTTTCCCAGCAGACCGAGCGGTAGCCCACCGGCGCCAGAACTCGGCAAGTCCCTGCCCTGTTTGGAAGGACACGTCGAAGCCACGGGCGAGGGAGATCAGGCAGAAAAAGTCAACAGCCTTGAACCCCAGCACACCCAACAATACATCTCTACCAAATCTATCTCCGGCCGGCACACTGCAAGCCACATCAATCAACCGAAACCGGACACAATTATGGCGCCTGCTCGCCATGCCGGGGTTCTAGGAGGGGCGTAGGACAACACTCGGGGTGGGGGGGAGGGGGGGGAGGGAGGGACGGGAGACGAAGGGGGGCACAAGACTCCCCCCTGTCTGGTGGGCAACGCCCCCCAAACAGGAGGAAGATGGGGGAAAGCAGGGAGGGAAAAAGACGAACGAAAATGCAGGACAAACAAGCAATAATCAAAACAATAATCAAAGCAATAAGTAAATAATAAGAAATGCAAACACAGTAAAATACAGGAAACGAAAACACCGGCAGAGAAACAAAACTCGTTCACTCGTGACGGCGCCTCGCATCCGGAAACAAGCACAGCTGCGACACCCAGGAAGTTTTATGGCCGAGGCCTTTTTTATTATAAAAAAAAGGTAAAAAAAACACGCTCAAAATACAATCAATAAATCCATCACCATCACCACCACACAACACAAGAACCCAGAAAAATCAAACCATTAATAAACCCATCACCATCACCACCACACAAGAACCCAGAAAAATCAAAAACCAAGAAATCAAAAGCCAGGAAACCAGATATCAAACAATAAATAAAGAGAGAAAGCAAACCAAAAGATCAAGAAAACGCAAGAAAGCAAGGTTCAAAAACCAAAATGAAAATCAAATCAAATTCAATAAACCATAAATCATAAAAACCAAAGTCCGTCATCCCTATCCCAAACCCCCAAAAACCCCTCTCCCACCCCAGGCAGCAGACACCTAACTCTAACTAACCAAAGGGGAGGGAGAAAGGAAAGAAGACCCTATCCCCCCTCCCACCCCCCCGAAAACAACCAAAGAAGGGACACCTTAAAACAATAAGGGTCAAGGGGCCTTTTTTCCTTTGCATACCGAAATCAACAACCGGCTGCTAACCGCAGCCGGGAACATGCAGCCACAAACACGTTGAGGGCTCGACCCACCGCTGGAAATAATAATGAAAGAAAATAAAAATCAAACCAAGGCAAAATCAAGATAAAACAAAAGGAAACCCAACTGCCCCCACCCTCCCCAGGCCGCGCCCGGGAGGGCCCACCCGGAAGATGCCCCACAAGGAAGGCCCCGGCTCCCTGAGCTGCCCACGAGGCGTGAGTGTCCCAATGAGAATCACCGCCCGACAGGGCCCGCAAGCACACCTGCCGGAGCACCCCCAACCTTTCCAAGCCCGGGCGGCAAGCTCGGTCAGGGACTACGGCTGCACATGACTGTCGCCCGCACATTTGGAAGTAACCTCCCGCGGGACCCCCCCCTTCACCACGGAAAAGCCCGGCCGTATTCTCCGCTCCAGGGAGGGCTTTACGACACACCTGACGCATCGTTGCGGCCAGCACCCCGCCCCGTCGCCCGCAGGCTGTCGCCAAGCCTGTACCTTTGGAGGCAGGATTGGGCCATGCCCCATATCTGCCCAGGATCCAACCATACCCTGGTATAGAAACCTCTGGTTCTCGCTCGCCACAAGACGGTCTTGATTATACAGACCGTTCTCCAGGCCTGCCTCCATTTGCGGACAGGCACTGGTTGTGGTAGGAGCCCGCTAAACGCAAAGACGTCCCGTCTGACCATCACCAGCCAAGGCACATAGCATTCGAGGAGGCCAGCCGCTAGCGACCAGACCCCCTCGGCGACAGGGCAGTCCCAAAGGACATGCCTGACGGTTTCGTCCCCTGTGCATCGGGGTCGGGGACACTGGACCGACACGTTCAGGCCCCTCTGGAACTGAAACACCCGGACCGGAAGACACTCATGGGCGGCTTGCCACGCGACGTCCTTCTGGTCGTTGGCGAGACAGCGAGCCGAAACGTTCTCCCAAACCTTTCTCGCCGTACGTTCTGCGAGAGGCCTTCCGCGAAGGATACGCACCTCCCGCAGCACCTCCCTTGGGCGCAAGTGATCCAGGACCCGCGACAACTGCCAACCGATGGGCCGACAGGTCAACAGGCCCTGCTCCCGGGCGAACCCCTCAAACATCCGGAAATGCCCCGGACACGACCCGGAAAAAGGCCGAGACAGCGGGAGGGACCGCCCTTCCAACCGCGCGACGGACGGCCCCAGAAAGAAAAACAGAAAGTCCCGCGCCAGCCGGCGACCCGGGTCCTCAGACACGAATAACTCCATGAGAGTACACGCAAACGCAGACATACATACAAACACCGGGCAGGGGACACCCTTCCCACCCAAGGACGGGCTCATCTTCACGACCCTCCTACTCCTGCGCTCTGCTCGGGTACCCCAGAAGAAAGTGAAAATTATTCCTTCTAGAGCCCGTCCCACCGCAGGAGGAGGTGGGGAGATTCTCGCCAAATACAACAACTTACCGATCAAAACATTCTTGATAACTAAATTTCGCCCCTCCATGGTTAGGCGACGAGACCGCCAAGAAGCGACCTCCAATTCCAATCCCCCAATGACCGTTCGCCAGTTCTCAGCGGCCACGCCGCCTGGGTCAAAGCAGACCCCGAGGATCTTTAATCGATCTCTCCGCTCCGTGTACGGGCAAGGGGGGCCGGAGCCCGTCCTGTGCCGACCAAAGTGCATGACCTCACTCTTCTGAGGATTGATTTTAGAAGAGGAGGCCAACCCAAAACGCTCGCAGAGACCCACCAGTCTGCACATGGCGACTGCATCGGTGACGAACACCGACACGTCGTCCATGTACAGACTCACCTTTAGGCGCTCCCCATGGGTTCCGGGAATCCACAACCCAGGGAAGGATGGGTCCGCTCGCAGTGCACAAGCAAACGGTTCAATACAAAGGACAAAAAGGACTGGTGACATTGGGCAGCCCTGCCTGACCCCAGAAGCGACTGGGAAGGCTCCCGAGAGGTGTCCGTTGACCAGAACACGGGCTTCAACGTCCCTATACATCAGGTCCACCCAATGCATCAAATTTGGCCCAAAGCCAAAACGGTCCAAAACGGCCATCATGTATTCATGTGACACTCTGTCGAAAGCCTTCTCCTGGTCCAAACTGACTATGCTCAGTGGGAGGCCTCTCTCCTCCGCTAGCTGGATCGCCTCTCGAACCAGGCCCAGGCTGTCGGACACTCTGCGTCCCGGAACAGCACAAGTCTGGTCCGGGTGCACGAGGTCCACCATGACACCGTGCACCCTCTTAGACAGCACCTTTGTTAGTATTTTGTAGTCGACATTCAACAAAGTGATCGGGCGCCAGTTGGACAGATCCTCCCGATCACCCTTCTTGTGCACGAGGTTTACGACGCCCCGGCGCATCGAATCTGGAAGCCTCGCAGAGGTGGCTAGCTCCCTCACTACCTGCAGATAGTCCTCGCCAAGGACGTGCCAAAGGCGGCGATAAAACTCCACGGGCAGGCCGTCGTCACCCGGGGTTTTATTCGCGGCCAAATCCCTAACAGCGGAGGTCAATTCCTCCAGGCTCACCGGCTCCTCCAATCGCTCCCGCTGTTCGGGGCTCAAAAGATTCCTCAGATGGCCGAGAACGTCGGCCATCTGGATTTGGTCAACCGGTCGTTTTTCAAAAAGCCTGGAGTAATAGTCCTCCACTGCTTCGGTAATTTGGTCCGGATCCGAAACACGGCCTCCCCCCACATTAACCTGGGCCAAACCGCCCCTCCGCCTGGCACATCGTTGAAAGAAGAATCTGGTACACCTTTCGTTCCACTCCAATGCCTGCACCCTGCTCCGGAAGATGACGGCCCTCGCCCTGGCTTCGAGGAGGCTAAAAATCCTCCCCTTCACCCGGCGGATTTTCTCTGACACGTCCCTCCCTTCGCAAAGTTTCTTATGCAGGCGCTGGAGGTACGCCTGCATGCGCTTCAAACGCTCTCGTTTCCCCGCGGCCCTCATTCGCCCGGCCGTTCGGAAAAACCCTATGGTCCTACGTTTCACCTCCTCCCACCAGGCTGCCGAGGTAGGGAAGAGGCACCTGACCGTTTCCCACTCCCTATACTTCCGAACGTAGGCACGCACTAAACTGTCATCCTGCAAAAGGTGACAGTTAAGCTTCCAGAGTCCAAAACACCGGGGACGCACCCCATTTAATTCAATACCCAGAGACAAACGACAGTGATCTGAAAATGCCACCGCGTGAAGTACCAGGTCCGGGTCGCCAAAATTTGGTGTCAAAAGAATGTAATCAATCCTAGCCCGACTGGTACCAGCCGCATCGGTCCGGGTGACCTCATTCCTTTCCGCACCCGTGTCCCTCAACCTAAAATCCTGAACAAGCCCTTTAAGGGCCCGCGCCGATGACTCCAGGGGCAACCTGTCCAAACTTATATTAAAATCTCCCCCGACGATCACGGGGCCAGAGGTGGAGAGGAGGGGCCCCAACTGGCGCAGGAGCTCCACTCTTTCTCCCACCGTCGTTGGAGCGTACACATTGACCAAGGTCAGTGGGGTCGAGGAAACCACCACCCTGAGCACGGCCAATCGCCCCGGGATAATTTCTTCTAAACTAAGGACCTCGACATTCGGGCTCTTAATAAGGAACCCTAATCCTGCCGCCCTGTTAGTGTAGCTGCCGGACCAATACGACTCTCCGTACCGCCAATTTGCACGGAGGTATCCATACTCACCGTGCGGAATATGGCATTCCTGCAACAGGCAGACATCCCATTCAAAATTGCGCAGTTCTTCAAAAATAGCGATCCTCCGGACCGTGTTACGGACTCCCCGTACATTTAAACTCGTTAGTTTAAAGCTCATAGGTGTTAGTGTATTAATCACCAACACTAGTGCAAACCACGAAAGGGGAGTCATAGGACTTATGAAGCTCCTCCCTCCTTGCCAAGACGCGACGAGCTACCATTCTTCCTCCCCCTGCGGTTCTTCCCGCAGCCGGGAGCCACGAGGGTGCCCGGGAGCCAGTCCCCATCTATGCAGACATTCTCCCCGGGTAGCAGGGAGAGGTCCTCCTGCTCGGGGGTCAAATAAATTAACCCCCCCTCGCCCGCCACCCGGGGAAGAAAGCCACCAGTCCTCCGCGAGCAAACCCTCCTTGAGGCCCATGGCCACAGCTGCCCCCGGAGGAGGGGTGAGGTCAACGGGTTGGGAACGACTCACGGGGGAACGGGAACGTGAGCGTTCAGGGGAAGACGGCATTTGGGGCCTCCCCCGGAGACCTGCTGCGGCCAACCCCGACTGCGCCCCACCCCTACCACGAGCAGGCGATCCCCCAGGCCTGGATGGGTCGCTTGATGCACGGGGGGCTCTGCGCCCCACAGGGGTTTTCTTCTTTGATGTTCTTGTGTTCTTTCCCTGTGGGGCTTTGCCCAGAGGAGCTTTCCCTTTGTCCTGGCCCCTCCTCCGACGCTTCCTCTCGGTCCATTGACCCGGGTCACTATGCTCATAGCCGGAGGAGGAGCCATCACTTCCAGCCTCCGGCAGCGGGGTTTCTGGCACCGAGGATGTTTCTTCTGGCACCGAGGATGTTTCTTCTGACCCCGCCACCGGAGCCACCATTCCTCGTGCATCCTCCCCTCCCACCGCAGTGGGCCCGACACCCGGCGAAGCCACATCCAGGTCCTGATCTAACCCTCCCTCTTCCATGTTCTCCTTTCCCTCCACCTCCCTCCCTTTACTTTCTACGGGGCGGGGGGCTGACACACACACAAACACATTAGTCCCCCCCCCCCCCGACCCCCGATGCAATACCCTCCCCTGTCCCTTGGGCAAACCCCTCCCCCACCCCTTGGGCAACCCCCTCCCCAGCCCCTTGGACAACCCCCTCCCCAGCCCCTTGGACAACCCCCTCCCCAGCCCCTTGGACAAACCCCTCCCCAGCCCCTTGGACAACCCCCTCCCCAGCCCCTTGGACAACCCCCTCCCCAGCCCCTTGGACAACCCCCTCCCCAGCCCCTTGGACAACCCCCCCCCCAGCCCCTTGGACAACCCCCCCCCCAGCCCCTTGGACAACCCCCTCCCCAGCCCCTTGGGCAACCCCCTCCCCCACCCCTTGGGCAACCCCCTCCCCCACCCCTTGGGCAACCCGCTCCCCCACCCCTTGAGCAACCCCCTCCCCCACCCCTTGGGCAACACCCCCCCCAGTCCCTGGAGGCACACCGTCCCCTTTTCCTGTCCCTGGGGGCACACCGTCCCCTGTCCCTTGGGCAACACCCCCACTCCCGCCCGCAGCAGCACGCATCTTGCTCGCGTAACTCTGCGGGCAGGAGCGGAAAGTGTGCCCCGGCGCACCACAGAGGTTGCACCGCACCGCTTGGGTGCAGCGCTCCCTCAAATGTCCCAACTCGCCACACTGGGTGCAGATACTTGCTGTACACCCAGTAATCAAGTGGCCAAGTTGACCGCATCGGCGGCACAATTTCGGCTGTCCCGCGTAAAAGACTTGGCCTCGGTCCATCCCAACCATTATTCCATTAGGGATATGGGTGGCCGTGCCGTCCTGCCTCGTCCGCAGCTTTACCCGGAACTGCCGAGAACCGGTCCAAATGCCGAGGCTGTTCCGGACGAGCCGTACTGGGCCTCGGATGTCCGCGTATCGACTGAGCCAAACCTTGACATCATAGTCACTCACGCCTTCGTTGTACAGGTGGACGGTCACGACTCTCTCCTGTGTTTCTGAGAGAGCCTCGACCGCCCAGTCTGCCAGTTTCCCAGCAGACCGAGCGGTAGCCCACCGGCGCCAGAACTCGGCAAGTCCCTGCCCTGTTTGGAAGGACACGTCGAAGCCACGGGCGAGGGAGATCAGGCAGAAAAAGTCAACAGCCTTGAACCCCAGCACACCCAACAATACATCTCTACCAAATCTATCTCCGGCCGGCACACTGCAAGCCACATCAATCAACCGAAACCGGACACAATTTTATGGCGCCTGCTCGCCATGCCGGGGTTCTAGGAGGGGCGGAGGACAACACTCGGGGTGGGGGGGAGGGGGGGAGGGAGGGACGGGAGACGAAGGGGGGCACAAGACTCCCCCCTGTCTGGTGGGCAACGCCCCCCAAACAGGAGGAAGATGGGGGAAAGCAGGGAGGGAAAAAGACGAACGAAAATGCAGGACAAACAAGCAATAATCAAAGCAATAATCAAAGCAATAAGTAAATAATAAGAAATGCAAACACAGTAAAATACAGGAAACGAAAACACCGGCAGAGAAACAAAACTCGTTCACTCGTGACGGCGCCTCGCATCCGGAAACAAGCACAGCTGCGACACCCAGGAATTTTATGGCCGAGGCCTTTTTTATTATAAAAAAAGGTAAAAAAAACACGCTCAAAATACAATCAATAAATCCATCACCATCACCACCACACAAGAACCCAGAAAAATCAAACCATTAATAAACCCATCACCATCACCACCACACAAGAACCCAGAAAAATCAAAAACCAAGAAATCAAAAGCCAGGAAACCAGATATCAAACAATAAATAAAGAGAGAAAGCAAACCAAAAGATCAAGAAAACGCAAGAAAGCAAGGTTCAAAAACCAAAATGAAAATCAAATCAAATTCAATAAACCATAAATCATAAAAACCAAAGTCCGTCATCCCTATCCCAAACCCCCAAAAACCCCTCTCCCACCCCAGGCAGCAGACACCTAACTCTAACTAACCAAAGGGGAGGGAGAAAGGAAAGAAGACCCTATCCCACCTCCCACCCCCCCCCCCGAAAACAACCAAAGAAGGGACACCTTAAAACAATAAGGGTCAAGGGGCCTTTCTTCCTTTGCATACCGAAATCAACAACCGGCTGCTAACCGCAGCCGGGAACATGCAGCCACAAACACGTTGAGGGCTCGACCCACCGCTGGAAATAATAATGAAAGAAAATAAAAATCAAACCAAGGCAAAATCAAGATAAAACAAAAGGAAACCCAACTGCCCCCACCCTCCCCAGGCCGCGCCCGGGAGGGCCCACCCGGAAGATGCCCCACAAGGAAGGCCCCGGCTCCCTGAGCTGCCCACGAGGCGTGAGTGTCCCAATGAGAATCACCGCCCGACAGGGCCCGCAAGCACACCTGCCGGAGCACCCCCAACCTTTCCAAGCCCGGGCGGCAAGCTCGGTCAGGGACTACGGCTGCACATGACTGTCGCCCGCACATTTGGAAGTAACCTCCCGCGGGACCCCCCCCCTTCACCACGGAAAAGCCCGGCCGTATTCTCCGCTCCAGGGAGGGCTTTACGACACACCTGACGCATCGTTGCGGCCAGCACCCCGCCCCGTCGCCCGCAGGCTGTCGCCAAGCCTGTACCTTTGGAGGCAGGATTGGGCCATGCCCCATATCTGCCCAGGATCCAACCATACCCTGGTATAGAAACCTCTGGTTCTCGCTCGCCACAAGACGGTCTTGATTATACAGACCGTTCTCCAGGCCTGCCTCCATTTGCGGACAGGCACTGGTTGTGGTAGGAGCCCGCTAAACGCAAAGACGTCCCGTCTGACCATCACCAGCCAAGGCACATAGCATTCGAGGAGGCCAGCCGCAAGCGACCAGACCCCCTCGGCGACAGGGCAGTCCCAAAGGACATGCCTGACGGTTTCGTCCCCTGTGCATCGGGGTCGGGGACACTGGACCGACACGTTCAGGCCCCTCTGGAACTGAAACACCCGGACCGGAAGACACTCATGGGCGGCTTGCCACGCGACGTCCTTCTGGTCGTTGGCGAGAGAGCAAGCCGAAACGTTCTCCCAAACCTTTCTCGCCGTACGTTCTGCGAGAGGCCTTCCGCGAAGGATACGCACCTCCCGCAGCACCTCCCTTGGGCGCAAGTGATCCAGGACCCGCGACAACTGCCAACCGATGGGCCGACAGGTCAACAGGCCCTGCTCCCGGGCGAACCCCTCAAACATCCGGAAATGCCCCGGACACGACCCGGAAAAAGGCCGAGACAGCGGGAGGGACCGCCCTTCCAACCGCGCGACGGACGGCCCCAGAAAGAAAAACAGAAAGTCCCGCGCCAGCCGGCGACCCGGGTCCTCAGACACGAATAACTCCATGAGAGTACACGCAAACGCAGACATACATACAAACACCGGGCAGGGGACACCCTTCCCACCCAAGGACGGGCTCATCTTCACGACCCTCCTACTCCTGCGCTCTGCTCGGGTACCCCAGAAGAAAGTGAAAATTATTCCTTCTAGAGCCCGTCCCACCGCAGGAGGAGGTGGGGAGATTCTCGCCAAATACAACAACTTACCGATCAAAACATTCTTGATAACTAAATTTCGCCCCTCCATGGTTAGGCGACGAGACCGCCAAGAAGCGACCTCCAATTCCAATCCCCCAATGACCGTTCGCCAGTTCTCAGCGGCCACGCCGCCTGGGTCAAAGCAGACCCCGAGGATCTTTAATCGATCTCTCCGCTCCGTGTACGGGCAAGGGGGGCCGGAGCCCGTCCTGTGCCGACCAAAGTGCATGACCTCACTCTTCTGAGGATTGATTTTAGAAGAGGAGGCCAACCCAAAACGCTCGCAGAGACCCACCAGTCTGCACATGGCGACTGCATCGGTGACGAACACCGACACGTCGTCCATGTACAGACTCACCTTTAGGCGCTCCCCATGGGTTCCGGGAATCCACAACCCAGGGAAGGATGGGTCCGCTCGCAGTGCACAAGCAAACGGTTCAATACAAAGGACAAAAAGGACTGGTGACATTGGGCAGCCCTGCCTGACCCCAGAAGCGACTGGGAAGGCTCCCGAGAGGTGTCCGTTGACCAGAACACGGGCTTCAACGTCCCTATACATCAGGTCCACCCAATGCATCAAATTTGGCCCAAAGCCAAAACGGTCCAAAACGGCCATCATGTATTCATGTGACACTCTGTCGAAAGCCTTCTCCTGGTCCAAACTGACTATGCTCAGTGGGAGGCCTCTCTCCTCCGCTAGCTGGATCGCCTCTCGAACCAGGCCCAGGCTGTCGGACACTCTGCGTCCCGGAACAGCACAAGTCTGGTCCGGGTGCACGAGGTCCACCATGACACCGTGCACCCTCTTAGACAGCACCTTTGTTAGTATTTTGTAGTCGACATTCAACAAAGTGATCGGGCGCCAGTTGGACAGATCCTCCCGATCACCCTTCTTGTGCACGAGGTTTACGACGCCCCGGCGCATCGAATCTGGAAGCCTCGCAGAGGTGGCTAGCTCCCTCACTACCTGCAGATAGTCCTCGCCAAGGACGTGCCAAAGGCGGCGATAAAACTCCACGGGCAGGCCGTCGTCACCCGGGGTTTTATTCGCGGCCAAATCCCTAACAGCGGAGGTCAATTCCTCCAGGCTCACCGGCTCCTCCAATCGCTCCCGCTGTTCGGGGCTCAAAAGATTCCTCAGATGGCCGAGAACGTCGGCCATCTGGATTTGGTCAACCGGTCGTTTTTCAAAAAGCCTGGAGTAATAGTCCTCCACTGCTTCGGTAATTTGGTCCGGATCCGAAACACGGCCTCCCCCCACATTAACCTGGGCCAAACCGCCCCTCCGCCTGGCACATCGTTGAAAGAAGAATCTGGTACACCTTTCGTTCCACTCCAATGCCTGCACCCTGCTCCGGAAGATGACGGCCCTCGCCCTGGCTTCGAGGAGGCTAAAAATCCTCCCCTTCACCCGGCGGATTTTCTCTGACACGTCCCTCCCTTCGCAAAGTTTCTTATGCAGGCGCTGGAGGTACGCCTGCATGCGCTTCAAACGCTCTCGTTTCCCCGCGGCCCTCATTCGCCCGGCCGTTCGGAAAAACCCTATGGTCCTACGTTTCACCTCCTCCCACCAGGCTGCCGAGGTAGGGAAGAGGCACCTGACCGTTTCCCACTCCCTATACTTCCGAACGTAGGCACGCACTAAACTGTCATCCTGCAAAAGGTGACAGTTAAGCTTCCAGAGTCCAAAACACCGGGGACGCACCCCATTTAATTCAATACCCAGAGACAAACGACAGTGATCTGAAAATGCCACCGCGTGAAGTACCAGGTCCGGGTCGCCAAAATTTGGTGTCAAAAGAATGTAATCAATCCTAGCCCGACTGGTACCAGCCGCATCGGTCCGGGTGACCTCATTCCTTTCCGCACCCGTGTCCCTCAACCTAAAATCCTGAACAAGCCCTTTAAGGGCCCGCGCCGATGACTCCAGGGGCAACCTGTCCAAACTTATATTAAAATCTCCCCCGACGATCACGGGGCCAGAGGTGGAGAGGAGGGGCCCCAACTGGCGCAGGAGCTCCACTCTTTCTCCCACCGTCGTTGGAGCGTACACATTGACCAAGGTCAGTGGGGTCGAGGAAACCACCACCCTGAGCACGGCCAATCGCCCCGGGATAATTTCTTCTAAACTAAGGACCTCGACATTCGGGCTCTTAATAAGGAACCCTAATCCTGCCGCCCTGTTAGTGTAGCTGCCGGACCAATACGACTCTCCGTACCGCCAATTTGCACGGAGGTATCCATACTCACCGTGCGGAATATGGCATTCCTGCAACAGGCAGACATCCCATTCAAAATTGCGCAGTTCTTCAAAAATAGCGATCCTCCGGACCGTGGTACGGACTCCCCGTACATTTAAACTCGTTAGTTTAAAGCTCATAGGTGTTAGTGTATTAATCACCAACACTAGTGCAAACCACGAAAGGGGAGTCATAGGACTTATGAAGCTCCTCCCTCCTTGCCAAGACGCGACGAGCTACCATTCTTCCTCCCCCTGCGGTTCTTCCCGCAGCCGGGAGCCACGAGGGTGCCCGGGAGCCAGTCCCCATCTATGCAGACATTCTCCCCGGGTAGCAGGGAGAGGTCCTCCTGCTCGGGGGTCAAATAAATTACCCCCCCTCGCCCGCCACCCGGGGAAGAAAAGCCACCAGTCCTCCGCGAGCAAACCCTCCTTGAGGCCCATGGCCACAGCTGCCCCCGGAGGAGGGGTTGAGGTCAACGGGTGGGGAACGACTCACGGGGGAACGGGAACGTGAGCGTTCAGGGGAAGACGGCATTTGGGGCCTCCCCCGGAGACCTGCTGCGGCCAACCCCGACTGCGCCCCACCCCTACCACGAGCAGGCGATCCCCCAGGCCTGGATGGGTCGCTTGATGCACGGGGGGCTCTGCGCCCCACAGGGGTTTTCTTCTTTGATGTTCTTGTGTTCTTTCCCTGTGGGGCTTTGCCCAGAGGAGCTTTCCCTTTGTCCTGGCCCCTCCTCCGACGCTTCCTCTCGGTCCATTGACCCGGGTCACTATGCTCATAGCCGGAGGAGGAGCCATCACTTCCAGCCTCCGGCAGCGGGGTTTCTGGCACCGAGGATGTTTCTTCTGGCACCGAGGATGTTTCTTCTGACCCCGCCACCGGAGCCACCATTCCTCGTGCATCCTCCCCTCCCACCGCAGTGGGCCCGACACCCGGCGAAGCCACATCCAGGTCCTGATCTAACCCTCCCTCTTCCATGTTCTCCTTTCCCTCCACCTCCCTCCCTTTACTTTCTACGGGGCGGGGGGCTGACACACACACAAACACATTAGTCCCCCCCCCCCCCGACCCCAGATGCAATACCCTCCCCTGTCCCTTGGGCAAACCCCTCCCCCACCCCTTGGGCAACCCCCTCCCCAGCCCCTTGGACAACCCCCTCCCCAGCCCCTTGGACAACCCCCTCCCCAGCCCCTTGGACAACCCCCTCCCCAGCCCCTTGGACAACCCCCTCCCCAGCCCCTTGGACAACCCCTTCCCCAGCCCCTTGGACAACCCCCTCCCCAGCCCCTGGGGCAAACCCCTCCCCCACCCCTTGGGCAACCCCCTCCCCCACCCCTTGAGCAACCCCCTCCCCCACCCCTTGGGCAACACCCCCCCCAGTCCCTGGAGGCACACCGTCCCCTTTTCCTGTCCCTGGGGGCACACCGTCCCCTGTCCCTTGGGCAACACCCCCACTCCCGCCCGCAGCAGCACGCATCTTGCTCGCGTAACTCTGCGGGCAGGAGCGGAAAGTGTGCCCCGGCGCACCACAGAGGTTGCACCGCACCGCTTGGGTGCAGCGCTCCCTCAAATGTCCCAACTCGCCACACTGGGTGCAGATACTTGCTGTACACCCAGTAATCAAGTGGCCAAGTTGACCGCATCGGCGGCACAATTTCGGCTGTCCCGCGTAAAAGACTTGGCCTCGGTCCATCCCAACCATTATTCCATTAGGGATATGGGTGGCCGTGCCGTCCTGCCTCGTCCGCAGCTTTACCCGGAACTGCCGAGAACCGGTCCAAATGCCGAGGCTGTTCCGGACGAGCCGTACTGGGCCTCGGATGTCCGCGTATCGACTGAGCCAAACCTTGACATCATAGTCACTCACGCCTTCGTTGTACAGGTGGACGGTCACGACTCTCTCCTGTGTTTCTGAGAGAGCCTCGACCGCCCAGTCTGCCAGTTTCCCAGCAGACCGAGCGGTAGCCCACCGGCGCCAGAACTCGGCAAGTCCCTGCCCTGTTTGGAAGGACACGTCGAAGCCACGGGCGAGGGAGATCAGGCAGAAAAAGTCAACAGCCTTGAACCCCAGCACACCCAACAATACATCTCTACCAAATCTATCTCCGGCCGGCACACTGCAAGCCACATCAATCAACCGAAACCGGACACAATTATGGCGCCTGCTCGCCATGCCGGGGTTCTAGGAGGGGCGGAGGACAACACTCGGGGTGGGGGGGGGGGAGGGGGGGAGGGAGGGACGGGAGACGAAGGGGGGCACAAGACTCCCCCCTGTCTGGTGGGCAACGCCCCCCAAACAGGAGGAAGATGGGGGAAAGCAGGGAGGGAAAAGACGAACGAAAATGCAGGACAAACAAGCAATAATCAAAGCAATAATCAAAGCAATAAGTAAATAATAAGAAATGCAAACACAGTAAAATACAGGAAACGAAAACACCGGCAGAGAAACAAAACTCGTTCACTCGTGACGGCGCCTCGCATCCGGAAACAAGCACAGCTGCGACAACCAGGAAGCTATCGCAGAGGACCCGAGCAATAGTGGTCTCCCAATATGCCTGCACAGCTAGCTTATAAAGCCAAAAGGGGCGGAACCAATATAATTTTCTCTGACGGCGACTAGTGATTGGTCCCACAGGCTACATTAATAAAGGTTAAAATTTCACCCTCATAGTTAGTCACACAAGCAACATGTAGCCTCGCGATAGTGTAGTTATTTCTTTGTATTTGTGAGCTTAGTCCTTTTCCTATGTTAGTTCTGTGTTGAGTAGAGTAAGGAGAATAGGTCCTACTTCTACTGACTCTCCAGCCTCCCTAGCCTCATGCCCCTTTGCGCTGACTTTGGTTCATTTTGGGTGAATTAACAGGAGGCAGGCCTAGGAGGGTCGAGGCGGAGCCGAATGAGGGCGGCAGAGGAGCTGATGGTAAGCACGAGCCGCCAATCAGGGCTCAGAGGTTGTGGCAGCAGCACTGCGTCACTGGGCATGGTTGGAAGGTTCGAGGGGGTTCGAGAAGATTCAAGGCATATCTATATAACCCATCGCGCAAAGCCCCCAAGAGGACTTGCAAGGACTCGCGCGCACTGACCAACCAGGAGGACTCATTGACGAGCAGGAGTTGAGAGCATCAAATAACATTGAGAGATACGCGGGTGAAGAAAGACACGCATGAACCAGAATACGCGCTATTATAAAGTGACGCTCGGTTGAGCTGGAGGCCGAGCCGCGTACATTGCATTAAGTCACGCAAGTGATAACGGCTGTGTAATCGCCAGCCGTGCTGAGAGACGTGCACTTTCCGTGCTACCTCATCGGCTGCCTTTGTTATGAGGACACGTAACCTTTGTTACGAGGTTACATAGACACGCTACGAGGTTCCTTTCACCGCCTGCTTGCCATCTTCGCGGGACGTGCTGGGACCGTGGAGAGCCGGACGGGGCCGTTCCTGGATGACCACGTCGACGCGTTTGGCTGGAACATCTACCCATCTGCAATTCCCTGTGTGAGTGTGACAGGCCCGAGTCTGGGTGGTAAGATAAGACTGACTAAGTGCTGCTCTGTGTCTCTGCGTCCCGATCATTGTACATATGTGTGGGAATATTATTTAAACCCGTGTTCTTCCTTTTCCATTCTATCATCCACGTGATTTCCTCATTGACTAAGCATGGTACGAATAAAACTGCTCGAATCGGGTTCCACTACTAAGACTGCATGGACCACGTGGTACTCAATCCGCGCGGCATACCCAAATCACACGTGGCTCGTGCGAGGCTTGCTTCCTCGCTTCCGTGGTGGTGCAGGGATTTAGGTACGAGCGAGACTTGGTCCCGAAACCCTACCTTGCGTTTTGCCCGGAAGAGGCGTTTCAAGTCTCTCGGTTCCGTCAAGCCCAGAAAGGACAAGGATATTAATCCCCCCTTGGTAAGTGGAAGAAGGGCGGCGGAGAACCGTAACAATATATATATATATTTTAGGAGTCGCGGAAGGCGAGAGAACGAGGCCATTCGTAGGGTTCGAAGATGGTTTATTGTAACAGCAAGATCCAGCACACTAAACTCGAACGGAAGTCGGCACGCTTATATAAAGCCAAAAGCCCTCTTTGGAGGGCGTGGCTCCGGCAACCGCGCGTGCGTCACGTCCGCACAACCACAAGTCCAACAGGCCCGTGCACGTGTATTATGCCCAAATAAGGTAATCACATAAGGTAACCGCCACATGCGGTTACGTGCACATAAGGTAACCGCCACATACGTCCCCCCAGAATGCACGCCACGGGCCTATGCGTAGGCCGAGGTGACCGAGGGGCTGGACAAATCCTCGGGGGAGGCTGCCGAGGTTCCTCGCGGGCCTCCCGAGGTTGCACGTCGCGGGTGCAGGGCCGAGAAGGCTCGAGCGGTGCACGCGAAAAGCGGGTGAGCCAACCGAGGGGCTGGTCAAGGCCTCGGGGGAGGCTGCCGAGGTTCCTCGCGGGCCTCCCGAGGATGCAGGGTCGGAGAAGTAGTTGCGGTTGTAGTTGTAGTTGCGCGAGGGTGATGAAGCGGCCGTGCCGCTAACGTCAGCGCGCGCGAAGGTGATGAAACAGCCGTTCCGCCAACGTCAGTGCGCGCGAAGGTGACGAAGCAGCCGTGCCTTCGGAGGGTCTTGGAATAGGTTCACCCCTCCGGTCGTAGAGGAGGAGCCGAGCATGGTGCGCGAACCTCATAGTCATGGCCGTCGTCGTTACTGAAACTCCGGCATTTCGAAACCGCGTTCGAAACTGCGCCCGAAGCCGTGCGGGAGAAGCCGGCGTCACCAGCTTAGGTGGCTTCCCTGGCTAGGGCGCGCTTGCCCTGTTCGTTCGCAGCCCCCAAATCCGTTCGGGGGCAGACGGAGGTCACCAGTTTAGGAGTCGCGGAAGGCGAGAGAACGAGGCCATTCGTAGGGTTCGAAGATGGTTTATTGTAACAGCAAGATCCAGCACACTAAACTCGAACGGAAGTCGGCACGCTTATATAAAGCCAAAAGCCCTCTTCGGAGGGCGTGGCTCCGGCAACCGCGCGTGCGTCACATCGGCACAACCACAAGTCCAACAGGCCCGTGCACGTGTATTATGCCCAAATAAGGTAATCACATAAGGTAACCGCCACATGCGGTTACCTGCACATAAGGTAACCGCCACAATATATATATATATATATATATATTGTTGTGGATATGAGGATTGTGTTTTTTTATTGTGTTTTTTTATTACTTTATTGTGGACCCTCCTGCCTCCAGTTGTGTATAAATGTCAAAGGTCGTTCCGTAGTTATTTCATAAGCACTCACGTTAGCCAATCATAGATTTCCCCCTTGTTGACAGTTATTTCCTTATTCTGTGTATTAGGCTAAGGATTTGTTTTTCATTAATTGACACTCCATTGCACCGAAGTCAAATAGATAGATCCCAATTCATTCCCAAAGCCCCATTCACAAAGCCTCGATTGCCAACTGCATTCGCCGCCATTGCCATGTGCTCCGTGCTCTGTGTGAACAGGAGGGGCAGGGTCGCCGGGAAGAGGCAAGCCCAGGGCGCGCCACGAGGGGCGGGGCTGTTCAGCCCCATGCCCAAATAAGGGAACAAGCCCGTAGCTCGCCACGAGGGGCGCGCCGTTCGGCGCCATGTCTAAATAAGGAGGCAAGCCCGTGGCATTGCCATATAAGGTCACAGAGCACGGGGGCAGGGCGGTACCGAAACTGAGGAGGGCGTGTCACACCGGCGCTTGAGGATGAGATATGCGTGCGAAGATCGCGAAACGGCAGATGAGTCCTGAAAAAGCACACGACGTCCCCACGGCAGCACGGAGAGCGAACCATTGAGCAAGACTGAGAGAGAGAAACGTGAGGGAGTGCCTGTATTGCGGCAATAGGCCGATACCCTCTAGGCCCTATTGCCGGTCGGTGAGACGCGAGGCTGTTTTTGCCGGGTTTTCGCCTCGACCCCAAAGCGTGGATCGGAGCGCGCGCTTGGAGCCGGACCTCGACGCCTACCATCTGCCTGGACCCTCCTCTGCCGTCCCAAACCATCCCTGCCTTTCCATCCTTCTTGTGTACGTGAGTTTGTTTTGTTTGTTCTGTCCAGGGTATAAGTTAAGCCTGTGTAGATAAGCTAGCAATTTTCACTGTGTCTCCTTGATTTCTTCTGTAAATTATTTTATTATCCTTCCTTCTCCTTGGTTACTTTTGGTTGTAGATAGCAAATAAATTATATTCGTATTCCCTACTTCTGTCTTCCTCTTCTTCACATCCGTCGCCTTTGTCTTTTCCCCATTGAATATCTGTGGCACAATTTGGCCCACGTTTTAGGAATCGGGTCTAGTCATTGTAAAAACGGTTCGGGCCGCGGCGCCATCCGCTCGGCAAATCAACATCTTATCCGCGGTCCGTAACAATTGGTTGTCAGGAGTTGGGATTCGAACCTGGGACTAAATTTATTTAGCCCAAATTTTGGACACCAATTGTACTATTGGCCATAACAATTGGTACCTGGGAGTGAGATTCGGACCTGGAGTGCGAATAGCGCGCTCAAAATTACGGGTGGCCCAAAAAGAAATTTTGTTTTATTTAAAATCTTAAATTTGGAAGTCGTGCCATGGACAATCAAGGCGATCGGATGCAGGTGGGTGAGCTAGAAGAGGGGTTAGGGGTAACCCAGGACCAGAAGGAAGAAATGGAGGGGAGCAATGAGGAGGTGGTTGAGGAGGTGTCAGGTGCACAAAATGGCGCCCTCGCGCACGTGGTTGAAGGGACGCAAAATGGCGCCTCGCACATGGCTACGGCGGCCGCACCCGCTGCACAAGTGGGAGGGATGGCCCAAATGCAGGCCCTCATGGAGCAATTTATGGCACAAATGCAGGCTTCCCTGAACCTGCAAGAGGATAAATCAAGGGTGGAAAGCAGAGAAATGGGACAAATGATGGAAAGGAATAGTGAGCGATTGGAGGGCCAAATGGGAGCAATAAGGGATGAAGCGATGGCTGATAGTGAGCGATTGAGGGGCCAAATGGGAGCAATGAGGGACGAAGCGAGGGGTACCGGTGAACGGTTAGACAATAAATTTGAGGGGTTAGACAATAATTTTGAGGGATTAGACAATAATTTTAAGGGGTTGGACAATCAATTTGAGGGGTTAGACAACGGGATAAAAGAGGTAAAGAAGGGGTTAACGGGGCTAGAAGATAGGATGGAAGGCAAATTGCGGGAAGTAGGGGAGCAATCCGCCCGGGAAATCAAACGGATGGGGAACCAGATCGAGGAGGTGAAAATCGGGTTAGAAGGGAAATTGGATGCTCAGAAGGATGAATTAGAACAGATGAGGGCGGCATCTACTAAAGAGATGGGAGAAATGGGAGAGGAGATCAGACGAGGTGTAAGCGAGGAGGGCTCGGGGGTATGCGAGGAGGTAAAGCGAGGTGAGAAGCGTATGGAGAAACAGGTGAGAAATGGGATGGCAAAGTTACAAGGGGGCATAGAGGACCTGACGCAGGAGGTGGAACAGCTGACGGTGGGACAGAAGGAGTTAGTGGAGCAGGTACAAAAGAACACTGTGGTACTAGGTGGGTTAAAGGCGACACAAAAAGAACTAAAAAACGACTTGATAGCGACGAAGAGGGAATGTCAGATGGTACATGAGGGACTGACAACGAGGTTGGACGAGGTGACAGAAGCAATGGAGACGAAGGACCGAGAGGTGAGGACGCACATAGAAACGGTCAAAGTAGCGTTAGAGGACGAAATTGAGGAGACGCACCGGGAAATAAAAGAGGTGAAGCAAAAGTTAGAGGAAGTGGAAGAGGGGGTGAGTGAAATTAAGAAGAGACGGAGGGAAACTAAGAGGGAGATAAAGGAGGAGGTGATGGAATATGTGCAAGGTCTGTGTTCAAATCACGATGATGTGCTCACTAACCAGATAAAGAGTTTGCAGGTGGCGAAGGAGGTGCGGAGACGAGGTACCGAGGTGAGTGGCGATATATTCGGAAATGTATATGATGTGAGGGGAGCTTCAATCGGCTTGGGGGTTGGTTTGGATCCGGGTGTTCGTGAGAGGCCGTTGGTGAAGTGTGCGACAGGTACGGAGTACGAGAGAGGAGGTGTGCGAGAATGTCTGACTATGGGGTGTGTGAGGAAAAAGTGCGCGCCGAGGAGTGAGTGTGCTGTCGAGAGTGAGTTGGTCGTAGCGCGTGTGCGGGGGGGCACATGGGAGCGCGGAGTGGGGAGTGTTACAGAGGATGTAACGAGAGAATGCACACCTGTGGTGAGTGTTACAGAGGATGTAATGAGAGAGTGCACACCTGTGGTGAGTGTTACAGAGGATGTAACGAGAGAGTGCACACCAGTGGTGAGTGTTACAGAGGATGTAACGAGAGAGTGCACAACTGTGGTGAGTGTTACAGAGGATGTAACGAGAGAGTGCACACCAGTGGTGAGTGTTACAGAGGATGTAATGAGAGAGTGCACACCTGTGGTGAGTGTTACGGAGGGTGTAATGGGAGAGTGTGCGCAAGAGGATGCGCGAGAAAGATGAGGAGAGAGTGCGCTGGCGAGAGTAAGGGTGAGTGCGCGACCGAGTGTGGAGGTGAGAGTAGTGAGAGTGACACGGAGCGTGAGTTGGTTGTGGCAGGTGAGAGAGGATGTACACCTGGAATGGAAGGATGCACACCTGGAATGGTAGAGCGCGTATGGGAATGCACGCTGGAGTTGGTAGTGAGGCACGTGGTTGGGTGTGCAAGTGAGAGCACACCTCTGGTTGTCACAGAGGAGGTGACCAAGGAGGGAGCGCGAAGAGGTGTGTTGGTGAGGTGTGCAAACGACGAGTGTGTGCAAAGGTGTGCGGTGGTCAGGTGTGTGACAAAGTCTGTAAGTGGATGAGTGTACCTGGGTGTGTAAGAGAAGGTGCAATGACAAATAGCATGGGAACGGCTGGATGTATGAGCAAGGAACGGGCTGCGGGGTGTAAGCATGCAAGTGGAGCATCGACGCTAACCGGGTTAGCGGTTAGAGCGACGTATAGCCGAATCGGGCCCTCGGTGCGTGCCGGGCAGCTTTGCGTGCCGCGGGGATCCGTGGGGATTGTGACCGCGGCGGTTTCGAAAGAACCGCCATGCGGGATCCACGCCGGGCCGCGCTCTGAACGGCCGCGCCCGTGCTCCGCTAGGCGGAACGGGCGGCCAGGTAAGAAGGGTCGTCATGGCGACCCCTTTTTGTTGAGGCGTTCCGGCAGGGCGAGATCGGGCCATTGGACGGCTCTGTGCCGAGATGGTGCTTGGGATCTCGGCCCGGGTAAACCTCCTTCCCTGCACCAAGTGCCGGACAGATCCAGCCGCCGGCACCAAGCAACCCGCATTCATTGCTCGGCTTTGCGAAGCCGAGCTTTAGAGATGAATTGGCGCACCGAGAGGCTCAAGTGAGTAGACGTGTGACGAGGATAGTGTTTTGGCCCCGAAATTAGAAAAACAAAATTTGATGATTGGCAAAGGATTGGCAGAGTGATGATTGGTAATGGTAGAGTGATTGGTAGTGATTGGCAAATTTTTAATTAGCTGGAATTTGGTGTGCAAAATTGGTAGTGGAAGATGCCCGATGTGGTGGGATGGCAACTTTGCCATCTCTCACAGCGGGGGCAAAGGAGCACTAGTTATGGGGTTTTTGGCAGTGAAAACTAGCCCGGGAGGGTTAGGATATAGTGTGTAGGGACCTAGAGAAGATGACCTTAGGTAACGTTAAGGTTAGGTCGTGACAATGATACCTGTAGTGGGGACGCAGGTAGATTAGTTTGGATGATAATGACGTGGTATGTGCTTAGTTTAAAGGGAAGACGGGGAGCACTAAGTTAGCAGGGCACCAGGTAGTTCAGATGATGCCGTGTGAGTGTTGGAGGTGTATTCAAGTGTATTGAGCAGGGTATGAGTAAATGATTGTGATTGTGAGTTGTATTGAGCATGGAAGTGTATGAAGCAGCGTATGAGGAATACTTGGTTGTGCATTGTATTGGTGTTGTGTTGACCGAATGGTCCAGGAAGGAAGGAGGGTGCAGGTGGCATCAGGTGTGATTGCACAGGTGTGCAACAACAGGTGAATGGAGAACAGGTGTATGGAATAAATGGTCTGGAGTATATGGAGTATTGGAATGGATGGTCGTGGAGTGAGTATGGTGGAAACTGTGGAGTGGAGTGGATGGTGCGAAGGTGTGGATGGGGGAAAGGAGGATGGACCCCATCACGAATACCTGGGGAGGGTAGTGTAAGAGTTAGGTAGAGGGTACAGGTAAATTGTGGTTGGATATTGGCATCTGTGGTGCGGGTAGTTGCACAGGAATGTAGTGATGGGTGCATTAGTGTTGTGGAAATGGCAGGGCGTGTAGCCTGTTAGTATGTGTAATTGGTTGGGCACTCCACCACTGTGAGGATGTCGGCCAGGTGAGGCCGCAGGTGGGCTCTGGGAGCCGGTAGTTGTTGTGGATGGGGCCCGAAGATCCGGAGGACGGACCCGGGTAGCCCAGTGCCAGAGGGCACCAAGGGGTGACAGAGCCAGGAGGGGCCTTCCCCAATTAGATAGGTTAGGGTGAGGAGCTAGGTAAGCTCGGGTGGCAACTGCAGTGGTGGAGGTGTGCAGTTGGGTAGGCCTGCTGGGAGAGCGACACGCCCCAGTCCTGAAATTGTGCAAGGGCACAGGGAGTTGCATCGGGGGAGTGAGACCCCAAATTGAGGAGGCACCACAGTTTGGGCAATGGGAATTTGGTTCTTAAAACCGCATAGAGTAAGATGGCCAATGGTTTGGCAGGGAAAGACCCCGGGTAGTGTAAAAGTGTGTTAATGTCATTTAGAAGGTAGTTAGGATGGAGATCTCCTCGCACCATCTACATCCACTCACCTGAGGTGACGTAACTCCACACCATGCCATGTTTTATTATTTTTATTGTGCAGATGTTTGGAATGTGAGACGCATCATGACGTGGGTGTGACATTGTGCGTAATTCCATCTCTTCCTCCTTATGAGGATTGATGATGAATTGGGTGATGGCAAATTTTGGTTAGAGGGATTGTGGGAACGAATTTGGTATAGGGGAAAAATGGGGAAGACGTGACGATAGTGACGAATTTGTAATGTGTAGATTTTGTACATATGGGGTAAGGGCAAGGGTAGAGTAGGTGACAGGGGGGGGTGACGTACGGTAGGGACGAGCTTTTCTCCGCTCCGTCTCCATACGCACCTCGCCTTGCATTGCCTTGTTTGATGTGTACCCTTGAGACCTTACCCCTCGCTCATCTGTCTTTTCCCCCCTTGTCTCCCACATGAGGACTGTGCGCCACTGGGCGCCGAGGGGAGCGTGCGAGAGTCCGCCATTGGGCGCCCGAACCTCTCGCAACCACAGCTGTCTGCATCGATGCACCCCCTTATGGACCACATGTCTGTGGCTGAGCACCACTTATGGACCCCATGGGTTGGGGCATGGCCCCTCTGCTGGAACCGGCCATGAAGGCCCGAGATCTTGCTGGCGGACCTTGGTCACAGGGCACCGATGCCCCACAGGTGAACCACACGTAGTCGGCCCTGTGGGCCATAAATAAATAAAATAAAAATGGACACGTTTTGTGCAAGTTTTATGTCCAAATAGGCCGCCAGCACAGAAGATGACAACAACTGGAAGAGAGCATTAGCCAGCAGAGGGAGCCGAAGAGCAAGACACCACCAAGGGTTTGTTGGTTTTATTTTTATTGAACTGTGGTGACTGTGCACCGATTGGTGCTTGATGGTGTATTGATGCGTTGTTTGGGTGCTTGATGGTGCGTGTGATGCAGAGCAGACTGTCTCCCCCCCCCCCAAAAGAACAATCACAGGTCCTGGGTTGCGTTTTGTAAATAAAGTAGAGTCATTGTAAATAATGCGCCCCCACCGTAAATGTATAGTTTGAAGACAATTCCGCAATTCGGTTAGCTGTGGGCGTGAGTCTGTTAGGTAGGGTGCAATGGAGCAGCGGGACATATTTATTTATGTTTTAAAACTGTCGCACTCAGGGTCAGGTTAAATGTAGAGGGAACTACACCTACGTGCCACACTAAAAGTAAAGGTAAGAGGCCCGGGACGTGCCTAAGAGGAGGAGGGTGCAGTGTTGTGGATATGAGGATTGTGTTATTTTATTGTGTTTTTTAAATTGCTTTATTGTGGACCCTCCTGCCTCCAGTTGTGTATAAAGGTCAAAGGTCGTTCCGTAGTTATTTCATAAGCACTCACGTTAGCCAATCATAGATTTCCCCCTTGTTGACAGTTATTTCCTTATTCTGTGTATTAGGCTAAGGATTTGTTTTCCATTAATTGACACTCCATTGCACCGAAGTCAAATAGATAGATCCCAATTCATTCTCAAAGCCCCATTTACAAAGCCTTGATTGCCAACTGCATTCGCTGCCATTGCCATGTGCTCCGTGCTCTGTGTGAACAGGAGGGGCGGGGTCGCCGGGAAGAGGCAAGCCCAGGGCGCGCCACGAGGGGCGGGGCTGTTCAGCCCCATGCCCAAATAAGGGAACAAGCCCGTAGCTCGCCACGAGGGGCGCGCCGTTCGGCGCCATGTCCAAATAAGGAGGCAAGCCCGTGGCATTGCCATATAAGGTCACAGAGCACGGGCGGAGGGCGGTACCGAAACTGAGGAGGGCGTGTCACAACGGCGCTTGAGGATGAGATATGCGTGCGAAGATCGCGAAACGGCAGATGAGTCCTAAAAAAGCACACGACGTCCCCACGGCAGCACGGAGAGCGAACCATTGAGCAAGACTGAGAGAGAGAAACGTGAGGGAGTGCCTGTATTGCGGCAATAGGCCGATACCCTCTAGGCCCTATTGCCGGTCGGTGAGACGCGAGGCTGTGTTTGCCGGGTTTTCGCCTCAACCCCAAAGCGTGGACCGGAGCGCGCTTGGAGCCGGACCTTGACGCCTACCATCTGCCTGGACCCTCCTCTGCCGTCCCAAACCATCCCTGCCTTTCCATCCTTCTTGTGTACGTGAGTTTGTTTTGTTTGTTCTGTCCAGGGTATAAGTTAAGCCTGTGTAGATAAGCTAGCAATTTTCACTGTGTCTCCTTGATTTCTTCTGTAAATTATTTTATTATCCTTCCTTCTCCTTGGTTACTTTTGGTTGTAAATAGCAAATAAATTATATTCGTATTCCCTACTTCTGTCTTCCTCTTCTTCACATCCGTCGCCTTTGTCTTTTCCCCATTGAATATCTGTGGCACGATTTGGCCCACGTTTAAGGAATCGGGTCTAGTCATTGTTAACGGTTCGGGCCGCAGCGCCATCCGCTCGGCAAATTAGCATCTTATCCGCGGTCCGTAACAATATATATATATATATATATATATATATATATATATATATATATATATATATTGTTACGTGCTCCTCCCCGACCCCCTGGTCACGGTGTACCTACGAGCCCCGAGAGGAGTCACGGCAGAAAAATGTGTTATTCTGTATGTCAAAGATCAATGGAGAAGCCACCCCAATTGTTACTCACAAACAGATATTGTATTAAGATCACACAAGAATAACAAAAAAAAAAAAAAAAAAAAAAAAAAAAAACGACCATTGAGCAAGACTGAGAGAGAGAGAAACGTGAGGGAGTGCCTGTATTGCGGCAATATGCCGATACCCTCTTGGCCCTATTGCCGGTCGGTGAGACGCGAGGCTGTGTTTGCCGGGTTTTCGCCTCAACCCCAAAGCGTGGACCGGAGCGCGCTTGGAGCCGGACCTCGACGCCTACCATCTGCCTGGACCCTCCTCTGCAGTCCCAAACCATCCCTGCCTTTCCATCCTTCTTGTGTACGTGAGTTTGTTTTGTTTGTTCTGTCCAGGGTATAAGGTAAGCCTGTGTAGATAAGCTAGCAATTTTCACTGTGTCTCCTTGATTTCTTCTGTAAATTATTTTATTATCCTTCCTTCTCCTTGGTTACTTTTGGTTGTAAATAGCAAATAAATTATATTCGTATCCCCTACTTCTGTCTTCCTCTTCTTCACATCCGTCGCCTTTGTCTTTTACCCATTGAATATCTGTGGCACGATTTGGCCCATGTTTAAGGAATCGGGTCTAGTCATTGTTAACGGTTCGGGCTGCAGCGCCATCCGCTCGGCAAATTAGCATCTTATCCGCGGTCCGTAACAATATATATATATATATATTTTTTTTGTTACGTGCTCCTCCCCGACCCCCTGGTCACGGTGTACCTACGAGCCCCGAGAGGAGTCACGGCAGAAAAATGTGTTATTCTGTATGTCAAAGATCAATGGAGAAGCCACCCCAATTGTTACTCACAAACAAATATTGTATTAAGATCACACAAGAATAACAAAAACCGGCGCTTGTCCGGCAAAAACCGGAGCACACAAGAATAACAGTACAACAATAATAGTAATCAAAAGTACAATCAATATGTCCTACGATGGGACCATCAGTTTTGTGATATATAGCTCACTGTGCTCCAAGTGAGTGAAACCAGTACATCCCCAATGTCTCTTATTCCTGGCTTCAAGCCCAAAGTTGATTCGCTCCAGCGATCGCCAGAACGATGTCCAATCGAGACCAGAATCCCGTGCGGATGGCATGTACAGTCACACAGCCCAAAGCTGCACAAAGGCGCCCTCAAGGCGACTGGGAAATCACACCCTCGGGTATGGACTTTCACGGCTCACAGTCGGCGAACCGCAAATTAATCTTCAGAAGCCACGGTGCACACACACACACACCAGATACGTCTGAAAGCGGTGAAAACGGCTGACGAAGCAAAGAAACCTTGCTCGACGTGCGAAGCGCGCGAGTCAAATGGCCGACAACCCGTGCTTGAGACGTAACGGCCCGGCGATAATTCTCCTCTGAATCCACCGCCAAAAACCTGGCACGCAGGTTGATCGGTCACAGCGATGACAACTCTGTCGCAGGAATCCCTTTCCTGGGAACCCAAAAGTTCACTCGTGACTCTTGCTCGCCAACGTTCACTCCAGACCGCAAGTAGCTCGGCTCCTTCTTGTCCGACTCACTCGCTCCGCCCTCTTTTTTCTTCTTGCTCTTCGTCGTACGGGTCCCGATCCGGTTTCCTGTTTCTTTTCACATTAACTTTTTTACCTTTTGAAAACAGTTCATGAACAATAAGCCTTTTGAAAACAATAATAGTACATGGAATCAGAAATATTTACAGTGGATGAAAACCACCACAACGGAAGTGAGGAATCCCGAACACTTCCCCCCCTCAAGAAAGAAAGTTTGACCACAGTGAAAACTTTCTTTGCAGGCAAAACTCCTCCAACAAACAAAAGTAAAACTCACACCCAAATCATCAATTCGCGTGAGCAACAATAATCAATATTTCCCAAAAATAAAGCAACAAAACTTCAAACAACCTACAGAGATTTCCAAAGTTAGTTCACTCTGGACAAAGCATCAGCAACGACATTGTCCCTGCCCTTTTCATGCTCAATTTCAAAGTTGAACTCCTGCAAGGCCAAACTCCATCTCATCAACCTCTGATTTTTATTTTCATTTTTTGAATGAAGTTTAAGGGGTTGTGATCAAAAATCCAAAGTCAAGCTAATCTATAGCACTTTTTGGAGGGAGGCCGAGCTGAGAGCCAGGTTTCATGGTGGTTGGGTGGTGAGGCCTGGAAGTATTCACAACATGGACGCCTTTAGGAACGTGGAGTTCACGGTTAATCCGTGTAGGAATCGTGGCTCGGCTGCTCCGCAGCATTCAGTGCTTCAAACTCTTCCTAACTTTCATAATAATCACAGTTGGAGCGCTTGTCGCTGTAGTCACGTGAATAGCGGTCTCCTTCTCGGCCACTACCCTGATAATCATCCCTTTGGGAGCTGCCGTAACTCTGGGAGCCTCCATAGTAATCTCGACTGCGGCCACCACCAAAACTACCACTCCCATCCCAGGAGCCATTGCCACCCCTGAAACTACCTCCCCGTTTTCCTCCTCTGTAGCCCCCTCGACGCCCATGGCCTGCCTTCTCTACTGTTATGGTCCGAGCATCCAAATCCTTGCCATTCAAATCCTTTTTTGCATCTTTGGCGTCCATTGTGTTTTCAAACGTGACAAAGCCAAACCCTCTCGACTTTTGCGTCTCCCTGTCTTTTAACAGCAACACTTCCAAGAGTGGTCCATGTTGGCCGAAGACAGAGTCCAGAACATCTTCCCTTGTGTTGAAGTTCAGTCCACCCACAAAGAGCTTGCCAACATTGCCTCCATTCATGACTCGTGTGTGCTGACACTTAGTTTCAGGGTACTTGACAAGACGTGCCTGTGCAAAGCGTGACGCCAGTACCTTCTCCTTCTCTTCAGAGCACTTCCTACCCATAGCACGAGTACAGGATGGAAAGATACCCAGAATCTCCTGCTCTAACTGTTGTTACGGGGTCCTCCCCTTACCTCTGGTCTCGGTAGACCTCCGAACCCCGAGAGGGTCCCCGGCAGAAAGATGTGTTATCCTTGGTTGAAATCAAGCAACTAATGAAACCCTCAATGGAACCAGCAAATGAAACGGTCAAATCAATAATGCAACCACACCAGGTTATGAACAAACAATAATATATTAGAAATCACACAAAAAGAGCCATACGACAATGGGGGCAATCACCCCTACTATCAAATCTTACGATGGTAACCTTATCAAGCCCCTTAACCCCAAACTCATGGCACCTCCCCAATGTCTCTGCACCCCTCCAAGGCGAAGTCCCAATGTCTCTGTGCGCTCCTGCGATCGGGGAGTCAAGGCCCGATCAAAGTCAATTGAGGCGTAGGCGATCGAGGCGACCCTGAGGTCACGTTGTTCAGCACCCGGCAATACAGCGGTGGAAAGGAACCTCACAAAGACGCGCTCCGGCGTACACGTTTGCGGTTCAATCCACGAGCCTCTGTATAATTCTCAAGTGCCCTTTCTTGCACAGCCGTCTCCGGCAAACTACCGGGGAATAATGCCCAGCCGACACGACCAAAACCGGTTCACTGCAGGTTGCTCGCGTGGCGAAGATGGTGGACGGCTTTCACTCGAACCCGGGTTTTGAGGCAAGGACCCTCCGGAACCTCAATGAGGATACCCGACGCCACAGGCTCCACGCACTCCGGCGATATCTCGCATCGCCCGAACTTCCCTTCAAGGACGCAAAGTTCACTCGCACTGTACGTCGACTGCTCGGTCCGGAGCTTCAACAACAACGTCTGTTCACGATCTCCTACCGCCTCTTCTTCCTCGATCCACCTCTTCCGGTCACGATCCGGATTTCCGGCCACATTTTTACCAGGAGCGCTTTTAAATCTTTTAACTATAATAAACCTTTCCCTTCAACCACAATCACCAGAATACTTGGAACCAACAACAATAATCACAACAACAATCATTATGGCCGAATCCGTAACACTTCCCCCCCTCAAGAAAGAAAGTTTGAACACAGCGAAAACTTTCTTTGCATGCCCTCTTTAAACAAGCAAAAGTAAATTCACAACCCAAATCAGCAATCCCCGTGGGCAACAATATTCAACCTTCCCCAAAAATAAAGCATCAAAATTTTACACAACCCCCAGAGCTTTCCAAAGTTAATTCCCTCTGGACCAAGCATCAACAACGACATTGTCCTTGCCCCTCTGATTTTTACTTCTAGTTTCTCTTGAATGAAGGTTAAGGGGTTGTGATCAAAAACCCAAAGGCCAGCAAGTCTATAGCACTTTCCCCGGGAGGCCGAGCTGAAAGCCAGGTTCCATGGTGGTTGGGTGGTGAGGCCTGGAAGTATTCACTACATGGACGCCTTTAGGAACGTGGAGTTCACGGTTAGTCCGGGGAGGAAAGTTCACTACATGGACGCCTTTAGGAACGTGGAGTTCACGGTTAGTCCGTGCAGGAAAGTTCACTACCTGGACGCCTTTAGGAACATGGTGTTCACGGTTAGTCCGTGTAGGAACCTTGGCTCGGCGGCTCCGCAGCATTCAGTGCTTCACCTTTTCCGGACTCCTAATAATTATGGTGGGACCACTTGTCACAGTAGTCACCTGACTGGCGGTCTCCTTCTCGGCCACTGCTCTGATAATCCTTCCTTCGGGAGCTGTCATAACTCTGGAAGCCTCCATAATAATATCGCTTGCAGCCACCACCACTACTACTCCGTGGTCCTCCTCTGTAGCCCCTCGACCCCGAGGAAATGCCTTCCCTACTGTGATGGTCCGACCCTCCAACTCCTGGCTATTCAGATCCTTTTCTGCCTCTCTGGTGTCCTTTGAGTTTTCAAACGTGACAAAGCCAAACCCTCTTGACTTTCGTGTCTCCCTGTCTTTTATCAGCAGCACTTCCAAAAGCGGTCCATAGTTGCTGAAGGCAGACTCCAAAACATCTTCCTTTGTTTTGAAGTTCAGTCCACCTACAAATAACTTGCTAAACTTATCGCCATCCCTACCTGGTGTGGTGTTATTTTCCCGACTGGGCTTTTTAACAACCATCGGGTTACCATAAACTTGACCACCGGCCAATTCATTCCCGATAACAACCGATACTCCCTCTACAGGATGCGTGGCTTGTAAACCGACGGTGACCGGTCCTGACACCAAATCGGACTCCAAATGGATGACATGAAGTGGAGCACTAACACAGCCACCAATCCCCTGTAAACGAACACTATCCCCAGTTTCCGTCTCCTCTGACCATGGCAAGATGCCTTCAAGCATTAAAGATTGATGTGCTCCTGTGTCCCTCAATATCCTAACCGGTCTCCGGTTAGTCGAGGCTCCATCCAGTGACACAAACCCCTCGGAAATAAATGGTTGGTAACCCTTTTGAGGGCTATTTCTCACAATGGCCATCGCATTTGAGTCGTACTAGTCGAACTCCGCTCCTGATTTTCCTTTCCCCGAGCATAACAGTTGGACATCCAGTGTCCAGGTTTATGGCAAAAAGTGCAAGTAGGCCCGGAGGAGAACCTCGTGGTCTGCCAAGGCATGGGGGCGGCGGTCTGCCTCGAGCCCCCCGGATGATAGGTCTGTCTTGGAACCGCAGTCTTCTGATTTCTAGAAGTCGTGGTGTCAAAGTGGACCTCATTTTCATCCCGAGGCCACCCCCATGGATTTTCATTCTCCACCCATGATGTACCATAGCTCCCCTGGCTAGGTCTGGGCGAGAAGTTCGGTTTGTGCAACCCCATCCTGTGTGTTAAGGCATAGTCATCTGCCACGGTTGCTGCCTCATACAACTCTGGTACCTTCTTTTCCTCCAGATGTACTTTAATGTCCGCGTGGACACACTGTTTGAATTCCTCCACCAAGATCAATTGTCGCAACAGTTTGAAGTCTTTTCCCATCCCCTTCGAATCACACCACCGATCAAACATGGTTTCCTTCATTCTGGCAAACTCCACATGGGTCTCACTCTCCCTCTTCCTGGCATTCCGGAATTTTTGCCGGTAAGCTTCAGGGACCAATTCATCGGCTTTGAGAATGGCTTTCTTCACTTCCTCATAATCTGTACATTTGTCAATCGGTAAAGCCGAAAATATATCTTGAGCTTTACCCACCAAAACACTTTGCACTAACATAGTCCAGGACCCCACAGGCCATATTAGCATTTGAGGCACTTTCTCAAAATGTAAAAAAATCTTGGCTACCTTCTTTTCATTGAAGGGTGGAACCAGCCTCACATGCTTACCAACATCCCAGGTGTTCTGACTAGTTGTTGAACCAGCCGGCATGGATGCTACTTCTCCCCGTTCTCCCATTAATTCCAGCTCCTTGAGTTTAACTTCCTTCTGATACTCCATGTCACGTTCTTTTAACTTCCTTTCGGCTCTCCTCTGCTCTTTCCTTTTCTCTTCTTTCTTCGAGTTCCCTTTCACTTCTCCTTTCCTCTGCTCTTCTCTCCTCGAGTTCTCTTGCAGCTCTCCTTTCCTCTGCTTTTAACCTTTCCTGGCTCTGCAGTTGCATCTCCATTTTCCGGAGCTCCACATTTTCTTTTTCCTTGGGTAACCAATCCAAGGCTACCTCTGTCCATGTTCCTTGTCCCACCAGAGATTCTACCACCAATGTCTGCATCTCTGCTTTCTTCATATTAACTCGCACCTCCAAGTTAAAATGTCTGGCCAATATCAAGAGGTCCGATTTTTTTAATGCTTGGAACTGTGCCTCATTAGGGGACGCCGCAAACTGTTCTGCGTCAAACATATTGTTGCTGTAGGGTCAAATCCCCACTCCTGACAACAATTTGTTGCGGTACGACCGCCGACGTATGAGGGCGGAGGGTTCCAAATTTATGCACGCGCGTACCGAAGAACCGCGCGATCGAACCCTTATTTTCCCACACCTTCTGGATGCCGAGCGGTTTTGCATGGTGTGGAAAGCGGCGTTACCCCCACGAGATTTATGGATCTGAGTCTAGCCAAATTCGGTCTCGGATGATGCTCGGCCAATTGGTGAAAGGACATAATGAACAGGTTGGAAAGGAATCAAATGTACAGCCTTTTATTCAGAAGGCACAGAGAAACAGAGACGAAGATACACCTTAACAATGCTTACCTATCATAATATACCCCACTGGCGCCTTCATCTGACACACTCAGGGAATAACACTGGGTAAAGGGCGTACTGACGTACGTGCTGGGATTCCTCACAATTGGCCATGGGGTCTGGTGTACGCGGCTCGCAGTTCGATGACGTCAGGTCCGCAGGATGAACCGCCGCCTCGAAGTTGGCATGGACGAACTCAGCACAGGTAGATGAACTTCAGCACAGGTGAGTCATGTAGAAATTGCCAACGCTTGCGGGTCAGCCGGATGGCGCGAAAAATCGGCGCAGACGCAATGGGTGTCGGGCGTCGAACAAAGCCCAAACACGTGTCGTGGAAGAAACGAAAAGGCAAGCGAGGTCTCGTCATGGGCGTGGCGTGGGCGCATATCAGAGCAAAAACCAAGCCATGAGGTCGAAGGAACTGCATGCAGAGCTCAGAGGCAGGATTGTGTTGAGGCACAGATTTGGGAAAGCCTTCAAAAAAAATTCTCCTGCATTGAAGGTTCCCAAGAGCACAGTTACCTCCATAATTACCTTCGCAAAAGCGGAAGGTTATGTTTTGATCGCTGTGTATTTATTTGTATGTCTGTGTGTGTGTATGTTAATCGCATAACTCAAAAAGTATTCAACCGAATTGCATGAAATTTGGTGGGATGATTGGTTATTATACGGGACACATTTGATTAGATTTTGGGAAACAGATTTGCTCAAATTCTGACTATTTTTAACTCGATCGTATTTCACTCAAAGTTATGAGCGACTGAAGAAGAAGATGTCCATCCAGGACGTCATCACTATAACGCGATCTCCCGCGATCATTTCAACCTCAAAAAAAATTATAATTGCAGATTTGACAATAGATGAGGCATATTAACAAACGAATGAAACAGATTTGCTCAAATTCTGACTATTTTTAACTCGATCGTATTTCACTCAAAGTTATGCGCGACTGAAGAAGAAGATGTCCATCCAGGACGTCATCACTATAACGCAATCTCCCGCGATCATTTCAACCTCAAAAAAAATTATAATTGCAGATTTGTCAAGAGATGAGGCATATTAACAAACGAATGAAACAGATTTGCTCAAATTCTGACTATTTTTAACTCGATCGTATTTCACTCAAAGTTATGCGCGACTGAAGAAGAGGATGTCCATCCAAGACGTCATCACTATAACGCGATCTCCCGCAATCATTTCAACCTCAAATGAAATTCAAATTGCAGATTTGTCAATCGGGGAGGCATATTAACAGACGAATGAAACAGATTTGCTCAAATTCTGATTTTTAAAAATCGATCGCATTTCACATAAAGTTTCACATCGCATACACTCCCATGCCAAGTACAGAACAGTAGCTGCGGCGAAGGTATGCGCTCTACCGAGTGCCCGGATTCTAGTTCTTAAATGGAAGAAGTTTGGAACAACCAGGACTCTTCCTAGAGCTGGCCGCCCGGCCAAACTGAGCAATCGGGGGAGAAGGGCCTTGGTAAGAGAGGTGACCAAGAACCCGATGGTCACTCTGGCTGAGCTCCAGAGATCCTGTGTGGAGATGGGCGAAACTTCCAGAAGGACAACCATCACTGCAACACTCCACCGATCTGGGCTTTATCGCAGGGTGGCCAGACGGAAGCCTCTCCTCAGTGAAAGACACATGAAAGCCGGCTTGGAGTTTGCAAAAAAGCACCTAAAGGACTCTCAGACTGTGAGAAACAAGATTCTGTGGGTTTCTGTGGGAACAAGATTCTCACAACGTGCGGAGACATTAATATTATTGCCAAGGTAAGTGAATCTCTCTGCGATCTCAACATCCTTGCCACAGACAAGTACAGACAAGATGGCAGCATCCAATATGTCACTGAAAGCCTGGATCTTAGGAGACCCAGGAGACCCGTAATCCCAATGGCTCCAACTCCTCAATCAGTGCATTGAGGGCCCCCATAAGGATGTCTAGCGTCTCCACAAGGATGGCTGTATCATCTGCGAAAACCATGTTAGTGAATTTGACATTCCCAAACATTGCACTGCAGCTAGATCTCTCAGACATCCTCCCTAGAATCCAGTCCATACAAGTGCTGATAAATGTCGGGGCCAGTACACACGCTTGATGAACTCCAGTAAAAACTGGAAAAAGTCATAGATGGAGCCACCATACCTCACAACATTCTCAGTACCACAGTATATATCAGACATCAGATTGATTAACTTTGCTGGCACCCCACGAAGACCGAGGATCCTTCAGAGGGTATCCCGATTCACCGAATCAAACGCTTCACAGAGATGAACACAGACTGCAAGCAGCACCTGCTGAAACTCTTGCCTGTGTTCAGTGAGGATTCTAAGAGCAAGGATATGGTCAATCGTTGACCTCTTTGTTATAAAGCCAGACTACTGATGCTCAAGCAGATGGCAACGAACCCTATCAATCATTATCTGAGCAAAGACCTTGCCCCGCACTGAGAGCAGCATCACCCCTCAGTGGTTGATGCAGTCCTTGTGATCACCCTTTGCTTTCCAGAGAGGAACAATAAGGCCCCTCTTCCAGTCATTTGGGATGATGAGTAGAGACAGAGCACAGAACTGCATGCAAAAACAAGAGTGCAGCATTTCCACCAGCCTTGAGAAGCTCAGCATAGGTGCCACAGAGCCCAGCTTTGCCCTCTTTCAACTGGTTCAGTGCATCCTGTGTTTCCACAAACGAAGGCAGTTCACAGTTGATTGTAGAGTCAGCTGTAGGGATAGTAACACCCCTGACATCCAACTCAACAGCTGGTGAGTGAGCCTGGTAAAGCTGCTTAAAGTAACTGGTCCAGCGGGCCTTCACTTCACACTCCTCTGTCAAGAGCTAACCACACTCCGCTCTTAACTGCAGTACCCCAAAGGACAGGTTTGGAGGTATGCAATGCAAGGATTCCTCTGTAAGCAGGATGAGAATCACTTGATCACAGGTGATGCTCAACCCTTTCACAGATTCCTCGCACATAGGTCTCCTTGTCCACCTTCAGCGAACATACAGTTTTACGCCTGTTCCCAAAACAGCTCAGTTCTGCCATCAAGCCTGGCCCTGCGTGTACTGCAGTTCCCAGAGTGCCCCAGGAAGTGTTGGCACTTCCCCCAAACTCAATGGTTGCCTTGTCTCGTCTAGCAGTCCTGTGTTGGCTTGTGTATTCGTTTGTATGTCCATGTATGTGAGACGCGTGCATGTGTGCGTGTGTGGCAGCTCCACCACAAGCTTCAGATCCTGTAAAAAAAATTGACAGTTATGAAAAGGCTAGGCCTTTACCAGTAACTTGGCCAAATTTAAAGTTTCCTCAAATGCTCTGGCCACTGCTACAGTGGAACATGACACATTCTTAAAGTTGGCCCATCTGGGTAAATAATTAAGCGACCAGCAGACTACAGCCACAATCTAATTCTGGTCAGATATGCATTTGAGCAAGGAATATATTGTCAGGTATGGGGAGAAGTTATTTGCAACATTATAAAAGGTAAAAGGTAGTGAACAGACCTATTCACCATAACAATAATAAACCCATACTTGAAACCTGATCCTTCACACTTATATCATGTGTTCCATAACTATATTCCGGCTTTTTTGACTCGTACTAATGGCATTAATAATCTGAGAAAATTATATTGGGACTGTACTAGATGGCCATTGTTATGGCAAAATGATTCAAATCTAGAGACTTGACATTGTTGACATTACTATATTTCTGAATATACCTTAATATTTTTTGAAGATGATCTTGGATATCCTCATCCAAATTGGTCCCGCTGTTTCTGAAATATCGCCAAATAACGGTTGTAAATTAGAGGTTGGTCGTATAAAGAACGAGCAGAAGTACTCAGTGTTGCCGAGGGGTTGGGGATGCAGGAGGGGGCATGGGAGAGGAAGGGAGTGGGGGAGTGTAAAGGGGAGTAGAATGGGGGTAAATATACAGTATATCGATAAATCGACCAAAAAATCGACTTTTTTTTTTTCAATGGTTAAAAATTTTTTTTTTTTGTCTAAAACACTAATTGCCACTCACTGACAAACCTCTGAAAGTTTGACGAAGATCCGTTCAGCCATCTCTGAGAAAAATGGCGACACAGACAGACACACAGACAAACGGCTCTCTTATAGTATAGATATGACAAATACTACAACTTCTTTAACGGCACCAATTATTCTTTTATGGGGTCAGCCAGAGAATGGAGTGTCCGTTTTTGTCCACACCTCAAACAGGAGTGTCCGTTTTTGGCCAGACAAACGTGCTGGCCAGATCTGAGGTTCAATTGGAGTTGATTTTGTAATTTGTTCACTGTGCCGGCAATAACTCACCTCCGCTTTCCAAAAGACATCAAGGGATCTGTAACAACCACTAACATGATGCTAACAGACGGAACACCAGGCTAAATGTCCATGCGAGGGATGGTGTACTTTGTGATGTAACGCCCTGCATGTGAAGCACCAATCCGAGAGTTTATAGTCGGGCCGGTAATCAAATCCAGACTGGACAGCCCAAAGACAAGTATGCTACTTTTGAACCAATCTGTCGGACATCTTGCAGGTAAATTATTTTTTCATATTTCATATGCAGCACGAGGCTGCGGGGTAGTATCATTGGCCGAAGGGGCGGCTGTGCTGCTGATGCAATGCACTCTATCTGTGAGGGCAGGAATTTGTAATTTTATTGACACGTGGGAAAACGACGTGCCCAGAGCAGGAATGGAACCCAGGTTCTCTGGTGAATCATACCAGTGCTCTGCCATCTGAGCTACCTGGGTGACTCTATCTGGGTGACTCTATCTGGGTGACCCTAGCTATCTGGGTGACCCTAGCTATCTGGGTGACCCTAGCTATCTGGGTGACCCTATATGGGCGACCATAGCTATCTGGGTGACTCTATCTGGGTGACCCTAGCTATCTGGGTGAGCCTAGCTATCTGGGTGACTATCTGTGTGACCCTAGCTATTTGGGCGACCCTAGCTATCTGAGGGACTCTCTCTGTGTGACCCTAGCTATTTGGGTGACCCTAGCTATCTGGGTGACCCTAGCTATCTGGGTGACTCTATCTGTGTGACCCTAGCTATTTGGGCGACCCTAGCTATCTGGGTGACTCTCTCTGGGTGACACGAGCTATTTGGGCGACCCTAGCTATCTGGGTGACTCTATCTGGGTGACCCTAGCTATTTGGGTGACCCTAGCATTCTGGGTGACTCTATCTGGGTGACCAGAGCTATCTGGGTGACTATCTGGGTGACCCTAGCTATTTGGGCGACCCTATCTGGGTGACCCTAGCATTCTGGGTGACTCTATCTGGGTGACCCGAGCTATCTGGGTGTCTCTATCTGGGTGACCCTAGCTATTTGCATGACCCTAGCATTCCGGGTGACTCTATCTGGGTGACCAGAGCTATCTGGGTGACTCTATCTGGGTGACCCTAGCTATTTGGGTGACTCTATCTGGGTGACCCGAGCATTCTGGGTGACTCTATCTGGGTGACCCGAGCTATCTGGGTGACTATCTGGGTGACCCGAGCTATCTGGGTGACTCTATCTGGGCGACCCTAGCTATTTGGGCGACCCTAGCATTCTGGGTGACTCTATCTGAGTGACCCTAGCTATCTGGGTGACTCTATCTGGGTGACCCTAGCTATTTGAGTGACCCTAGCTATCTGGGTGACTCTATCTGGGCGACCCTAGCTATTTGGGCGACCCTAGCTATCTGGGTGACTCTATCTGGGCGACCATAGTTATTTGGATGACCCTAGCATTCTGGGTGACTCTATCTGGGTGACCCTAGCTATTTGGGCGACCCTAGCTATCTGGGTGACCCTATCTGGGCGACCCTAGCTATCTGGGTGACCCTATCTGGGCGACCATAGCTATCTGGGTGACTCTATCTGGGTGACCCTAGCTATTTGGGCAACCCTAGCTATCTGGGTGACTCTATGTGGGCGACCCTAGCTATTTGGGCGATGGCAGAGCACTGGTACGGTTCACCAGAGGACCTGGGTTCCATTCCTGCTCTGGGCATGTAATTTTCCCACATATGTCAATTTAATTATTTATAATCCTGTTCATTTATCAAATTGAATTTGTAATTTGTTCAGGGTGCTGACGACAGGTTGCCTATTCTTCGTGAAGGACACCGTGAGATCTTTAACACATCCAGCAAGTAATGCTGATAGATGGGCCGCCAGTTTAACATCTCTCCCAGGGATGGCACACACATTTAGGAATGATCAATCACTCCACCTGTGAAACACAGCTGGGTCAGAACTCTAACCCAGGCTAGACAGCTTGAAGGCAAGTGTGCATACCTCTAGGGCCCAGGCCACCCTGCTAGCCCTGTAGGCCAGCATGAAGGAATGAATAAATTAAGGAAACAAATTGCACCCTTTAATTGGTACCTTTTCAGGTATCGTCCAAAGGATAAGGAAGAACATTAAAAGATCCAGGCAAACCACCCACTGTGCTTCCCGCCGATTGGACAGTTTAACCCTCACCCAGCATAATCTCAGCAGTCGAACCTGCCTCGCAAGCGAGAATAATCACATTTTCCGCCTCCGCCTATACACTCTCGCCTTACGGGGATTGACGACCGGATTAACAGTTCCGAAGCCCGCCGGGCCACTCATTTTCCGGGTGATCTGATTTCATTACTGAGAACGTGAACAATCAATTTCATGTTGATTGAACAGGTGTATATAACGATGGACCTTGTTTACGAGGACTCTAAAGTTTTCTCACGAACCAGTAATTTTGTTTCACAGTATGAGTGAATAACACAAGGCTCAGAAGTTCGAGTTTCTTGGCTACGTGGGTGGTATGGACCATTTCTATTGCTCACGAGCTCACCTGGCAGGTCCTTGAAAATGCACCAAATTTGCAGGGACTATGTAGGGGAGGCTACATTATACACTGCACTTCAGGGGCCCAGCAACAAATCAAACTAAACTCCACCCCACCAATTTGCGACAACGAAGAAAGAGCACACTTAGCCTCAAGCGAAGTGTTGTTCCTGCACCGGAATGAAACGTTGCTTGAGGCTAAGTACGCTCTTTCTTTGTATTGCAAAGTGCTGGTGTTGAGTTTAGTTCGATTTGTTGGTTGGCTGTGCATTTTATCACTAAAATGGAGAATCCCAATTTATGAATAAAAAAACATTATATCTAAAATGTATTATATTTGTGTATGTATATGTATTATATGTACTATATGTAAATGTATATAACTATGTACTATATGTATATAACTATACATGTTATATAAATATACATATATAAATATGCATATATAAATATACATATATAAATATACATATTATATAAATATACATAGATAAATATGCATATATAAATATACATATATAAATATGCATATATAAATATACATATATAAATATACATATATAAATATACATATATAAGTATACATATATAAATATACATATATAAATATACATATATAAATATACATATATAAGTACACATATATAAATATACTATATAAATATACATATATAAATACATATATATAAATACACATATATAAATACACATAAATTTACATATATAAATTTACATATATAAATTTACATATATAAATATAAATAAACATCATCATCATCATCGGGTCGATCTCGATCGGACATATAAATATATAACCCATATATATATATATATATAAATAAACATCATCATCAGCATCGGGTCTATCTGATCGGACATATAAATATATATATAAATAAACATCATCATCATCATCATCATCATCGGGTCGATCTCGTTCGGACATCTATATAATAATAGCATAAGGCCTCGACTTTGTTATCCCTTTTACGCTGCACCCAGTGACCCGATGCCCACCGCACTAATGGATTTACGATCTACGAACCGCGCTCTTTGTTTATCACGTACAGCCATACTCGAAAAATCTGAATTAGCCGACGTTGGGGCCCAAAATCCGATTAACATCCGATTAACATCCGATTAACTGCCGATACGACGCCATCTTATTGGCGTCTGCTGGGTGAAGGCGAAGCAAGCCGTCCGCTGATTGGACAGTCGAAGGCGACAGCAAGCCGTCCACTGAGTGGACAATCCTGAGCATGCATTTGTTCCGGTGTCATCGATCGTGGTGTACGCTAACCTCATCAGGTGGGTTTACCATAATTTCGTCCAACCACGCTCTTTGTTTATCACGTACAGCCATACTCGAAAATTCCGTAAACTGGGTATCGATTTGCCTGCTCCTGTCTTCTCCCACGGCCAGTTATATGTGGCATGTTCAAGAGCACGGTCGTTCAAAGATGTGTATATCAAGGTTGATTAATACGAGTATACATGGAGTCGTCAGAGGCTTGACTATTACCCCAAACATTGTTTATCCATAAGTTTAAAAATAATTTCAACCTCTGATACTGCGTTCATTGTATTATATTCCTACTGCTCTGCCTTGACATTGACGACCCCCCAATGCGCCAGTGTGGGGCTAATTCCAGTCGATTTACTAATCCGTTCATTTTTAAAAAGTCTATGGTTCTACTGCTGTTCCTTTCCATTGACACATACCACTGCGCCAGTGTGGCCAGAGTGGTGCTATGCCGATTCCTATTACGAATCCATTCATTTTTCAAAAGTATATCGTAGCGTTGTCATTTAAGTAGATTGCAATAAATACGTTGTTCATATACGCACTCTTCATTCTCATCTTTCTTCCTAACTCTTACTCGGACAAGCAAATCCCCTATGCCATCCATAATGGTACACTCTATCCATACACCACATCCTCCCTTCCGTGGATGTTCCACGGGTTTCGGCTAGTATAAACATATAACCTATATATATATATATATGTATATATATATATATATATATATATATATATATATATATATATATATATATATATATATATACATACAGTATATATATATATATATATATATATATACATACAGTATATATATATATATATATATATATATATATATATATATATATATATATATATATATATATATATATACATACAGTGTATATATATATATATATATATATATATATATATATATATATATATATATATATATATATACATACATACAGTATATATATATATATATATATATATATATATATATATATATATATATATATATATTGTAACGAATGTGGAAACGTTACAATGTGAACGTTACAAAAGTATGGTAACACCCTGTTAATGTAAATAATGGTCGCAGTCGGCGTCCTAGTTAATTGCATGAAACTTACACGCAGGTCACGATATATCTTTTAAATAGTGTATTTCCTTATTCCATGTAGGCTAAGTATGTGTTTTCCCACTAGATTGACTTTGCATTGTATCAAACAAAATAAGCGTAGGCCCTTCCAATTTCCCCAAAACCTCCCTTCCAATGGCCTTCTGCATTTTGGGCGGTTTTCTTCAAACCACCATTGGCCACGAGGTAGAGTCGGGGAAGAAAGGCGTGTCTCCACCTCGTCATAAGAGGGAAGGAGTGAACCAGCCCTAAACAGCCAATCAGCACCGCGGTGAGCGACCCGGTAGGCGTGCCCTCGGAGCCGGCGGCTTGATTTCGCCCGAGGTGATAAAAGCGACTGAAAGGGACTGCTTTAAGAGATGACTTGGAGAGGCCTTGGGCGATGAGCAAAGAGGTGAGATGCGAAACGCTCCAAGCCAAAGAGGAGAAGTACTCGGCAAGGAAACCAGCTTTGGAGAGACGCGCTGAAAGGAGGGAGACGGCCCCACCCCAAGAAGAGGAGCAGGTGTGCCGAACCAGCGCGTGACGTCTACCGCAGTGGATACACGACGGAGGGTTTCCCGCCAAAACCGCGAGGAATTGTGAGCTGCGGCCTCCCGACCTTGCCTCCCTCTCAAGCAATCCATCTCAAGCCCTACCTGCCTGCAATATCCCCTGTGTAAGTGTGAACGTCCTGTCCTACTCGTTGTCTTGGGGCTAAGTAAAAATGAGTAGTGTAAGTTAACGATTCGCTGTGTTACTGCTTCTTCCATCCATTGCTTGTGTGTGTATAATAAAATCTGTTCTTCCTCCGTATTCTTCTTCTTCTTCTTTTTCATTCTCTTTCGGTCGCTTTAGAGATTTCCCGATTGAATATCTGTGGGGCGATCTGGTCAACGTCGGGTGGAATCGGGTTTTAATCGGGGAGTAACTGTTCGGACGCGGTTAAATACACCACCGCTCGGTCAATATAACATCTAAAAGCCGCGTCAGTAACATTTGGTTGTCAGGAGTTGGATTCGAACCTGGGACTAAATTTATTTAGCCCAAATTTTGGACACCAATTGTGTTAGTACAGTAACAATTTGGTGTCGAGGAGTTGGATTCGGACCTGGGACTAAATTTGTTAGGCCCAAATTTTGGAACACCAATTGTACTATTAGAGTAACAATTGGTGTCGAGGAGGGAGATCGGACCCGAAATCGGACCCGAAGCGCGCTTAACGCGCTCAAAATTACAAGCTGCCGAAATTTATTTTGTTTTATAAAGCAAAACCCGAATTTTGAGATCGCGCCATGGACAATCAAGGCGATCGGATGTCGGTGGGAGAGATAGACAGGGTGGAATCGACCCAGGACCTCGGGGAAATGTATGTGGAGGAAAGGGAGGAGGAGAAAAATAGCAATGTGGTTGCGGAGGTTTCAGACGCACAAAATGGCGCTCTCGCGCACGAGGTTGAGGGGGCCATGGCCGCGGAACCAATGAGCGCGACCCAAATGCAAGCCTTCATGACCCAATTCATGGTGGAAATGCAGAAAAAAAACGATAGTGAGAAAGTGGAAAGCAGAAAAAGGGGGGCCCTTATGGAGAGGCTAGAAGCAAAAATGGGGGTAATGAGGGACGAAGCGAGGGGTACCGGTGAGAAGGTAGACAAAAATTTTGAGGGGTTAGACAAGAAAATTGGGAAGTTAGACAATAATTTTGAGGAGTTAGACAAGAAAATTGGGAAGTTAGACAATAATTTTGAGGAGTTAGACAAGAAAATTGGGAAGTTAGACAATAATTTTGAGGGGTTAGACAACGGGATAAAAGAGGTGAAAAATGGGTTAATGGGGTTAGAAAATAGGATGGAGGACAAATTGCGGGAAATAGGGGAACAATCTGCCAGGGAAATCAAACAAATGGGAGAGCAGATAGAGGAGGTGAAAATCGGGGTAGAAACCAAACTGGATGCTCAGAGGGATGAATTGGGACAGATGAGGGCGGCATCTACAAAAGAGATGGAGGAAATACGACGAGGGGTAAGTGAGGAGGTTTCGGGGCTACGCGAGGACGTAAAGCGAGGGGAGAAGCGTATGGAGAAAGAGGTGAGAAATAATACGGCTAAGTTACAAGGGGGAATAGAAGATCTGACGAAGGGAGTAGAACAGCTGACAGTCGGACAAAGGGAACTAGCGGACCAAGTGGAAAAGAACACTGCAATCATCGGGGGTTTAAAAGCGACACAAAAGGACATTAAAAACGAATTAATAGCAACAAAAAGGAATGTCAGATGGTACATGAGGGGTTGACGAAGAAGTTGGAGGAGGTGACAGAAGTGATGGAGACGAAGGACCGAGAGGTGAGGACGCACATCGAAACGGTTAAGGTGGCGTTAGAGGAAGAAATAGAGGGAGCGCACCGGGAGATGAAGGAGGTAAAGGAAAAATTAGAGGAGGTGGAAGAGGGGGTGAGTGAAATTAAGAAGAGACGGAGGGAAACTAAAAGGGAGATAAAGGAGGAAGTCATGGAATATGTACAAGGTCTGTGTTCAAATCATGATGAGGTGCTCACTAACCAAACTAGCTTCACTTTTGAGCGCCCGAAATTCCCAGGCAAACGCTATAACGCACAGGTTTACAACCTGTGCGTTAATAAAAAGTTTGCAGGTGGCAGAGGAGGTGCGACGACGAAGTACGGAGGTGAGTGGCAATGTATATGATGTGAGGGGAGATTCAGTCGGCTTGGGGGGTGGTGTAGACCCGGGTGTTCGTGAGGGACCAATGGTAAGATGTATGACTGGTCCGGAGTGGATGGACAGGGGAGGTGTGCAAGGAGGTTTGGCTATGGGGAGTGAGGGGGGTGCTGGTGAGCAAGGGTGTGGGGGTATGGCGTGGGTAGCGGGTTGCGGAGGGGCGACCCAGGCATCGACACCAGGAGGGGTAGTGTTTGGAGGGACGGGGGACGCGCGGGAGCCCCCCGGGAATAACGTACTGTGGGAGCCCGAACGGGTTGGTCTCGCGTTGATCCCGCAAGAAGTGACGCGCGGGGTCCGACCTTCGGGCGCCCACAAGGTCCCACTCGCGCCGTATGACGGCAAGAGTGATTTGAGGGCGTACCTGGCGCAGTTTGAGTACGTATGTAAAGGCAACGGTTGGAATCCGGACGAAGGTGGAGTACACCTGGTGGGGGCACTGCGCGGTGCGGCGGCGGAGGTGCTGACGGCTTTACCACCGGGTGCTCTCACCCTGCCAGCTCTCCGTGCGGCATTAATTAATCGGTTCGGCATTGAGCAGCAAAGCGAGCTTGTTAAAGCCCAACTTGCGCAGCGAAAACGCAAGCCCCAGGAGACCATCGGGGAACTTGCTCACGATATTCGCCGCGCGGTCGGGATTGCACACGCGGACATGGCAGCGAGTTCCCAGGAAAGCCTGGCGCTGGATCACTTTATTCAGGCCCTTCCGGATCTGGAGCTCCGGCAACAGCTCGCCATGTGGCGCCCGCAAACCATGAGTCAGGCGGCCGACGCTGCAGCCCGTTGGGAAGCAGCGAGGCCCCTGGCCCGGGGAGGCGAGCGCCACGCAGTGGCGGTGCGTCAGATGGGGCCCGTGATGGGGGGCGGCCCCCCAAGGGGGCCCGCCCCCGACGGGGGCCCTGACCTGGAAAGCATGGTCCGGAGGTTAGTGGATCGGCGCCTGGCGGGACCTGGACCATGGCAGGCGGCCCCAGCGGTGGCACCCGGTAGTCCCCGACAGAGTACCCCAATTCGGACATACAGGGGGGGGGGGGGGATTTGGAATACCGGAGGCAAGCACCTTACCAGGTGAGGTGCTATAATTGTGCTCGGATGGGTCACCGTGCATGGGAGTGTCGAGCTCCGCGCCGGGACGTTTCCCGCCAACCGATGCCCTCAACTCCGCCCCGTATAGATCGGCCTAGCCGACCTCAGACACCCCCCCGCCAGGACCCGGGAAACTAGAACGTGCCGGGCATGCAGGGCGGTGTTCGGCAGTAGGGGATGGGGAGAAGCCCTCGTTGACGCGACAGGTCATTCATTGTGGCCGAATTGGGACGGGTAGTTTGACAATTCGGTGCAAAATTGCCGGCGTGGGGGTGGACGCCGTGGTGGACACGGGAGCCAGCGCCACGATCATCAGCCCCGTGGTCCTTAATTCGAGTGCAGACGGCTGGGGTAAAATCCAGCGTCTGGAAAATCATAGTTTGCAGTTGGCTACCGGGGCAACGGCTCCGATCATAGGGCGTGGTTTTGTGACCCTCAAGTTGGGATCGGTAAAGCAAGAGATAGAGGTTTGGGTGGCGGAGGTGTGCGACCCATGCTTAATCGGGTTGGATTTGTTGACTGCCAGCGGTTGTAAAATCGACTTGAGTCGGGGGATCCTGCGATGGGGAGTGGAAGAGCTACCATTGGAGGGGGTGAGCACGGCCGAGAGGGTGGAGCTGGAGGCTCCTGAGGCCGTGACCATCCCTCCGGGGGCCGAGGCCATCGTGCCGGCCCGATGGTCAGCTCGCCCGACATGGCAGGAATCCTGCGGCCTGGTCGAACCGGTGGCAGCGCTATCCATACCTGGTTTAATCGTGGGCCGTACCCTTGTAAAAACGGACGGGCCGGTGGTGGCCGTCCGAGTAATTAATATTAGCACAGAACCACGCACTATAGTGAGGGGCACGAAGGTAGCTGGCTGCACCCCAGTTAGATAAGTCGCGTCAGTGAGGGACGAGAACGTCCAGCCGAGCCGGCCCCAGGGGGAGCCTTCAATAAGTTCTAGGAATAGGCCCGATCCCATTTGCGAGATGGTAAATCGTAGTAGTGTAGAGTTGGGAGGTACCCAGAGGGAGGCCTTACACAAACTGGTGGGGTCCCATTTGGACCTCTTCTCCCTGTCCACCGAGGATATTGGACGTACGGGCCTGGTGAAACATCAGATCCACACCGGTGAGGCCCGGCCTATTCGTCAGGCCGCCCGACGGCTCCCTTGGAGCAAGAGGGCGGAAGCTGACGAGCAGGTTGAAAAAATGCTCGACGCAGGTGTGATCGAGCCCTCGGGAAGTCCTTGGATGTCACCTGTTGTGCTGGTCAAAAAGAAGGATGGGACCACGCGGTTCTGCGTGGACTATCGCCAGCTGAACAACGTGACACTCAAGGACTCGTATCCCCTGCCAAGAATTGACGATACCCTCGATGCCGTTGCGGGCTCAAATTGGTTCTCGACTTTGGACCTCAAGAGTGGGTATTGGCAGGTGGAGATGGATAGGGAAGGGAAGGAGAAAACGGCATTTTCCACAGGTAAGGGACTGTATCAGTTTACTGTGATGCCGTTTGGTTTGTGTAACGCCCCCGCCACCTTTGAAAGATTGATGGAGCATGTACTAGGCGGCATGCCATGGCAATCATGCCTGGTGTACCTGGATGACGTCCTAGTACATGCCAAAACGTTCCCCCAGGCAGTAGCTAATTTGGACCAGGTGTTCGGGTGCCTCAGACAGGCAGGGTTGAAGCTGAACCCGAGTAAGTGCACTTTGTTTGCAAGAGAGGTGGCCTATCTAGGTCACGTGATCGGCCGCGAGGGGGTAAAAACGGACCCAGACAAAATTAAGGCGGTAGAGGAGTGGCCCGCACCACATACCATCAAGGAGGTGCGGGGATTTTTGGGATTCTGCTCCTACTACCGGCGCTTTGTGGCGAAATTTGCAGAGTTGGCCCGTCCCCTCCACCGGCTTACGGAGAAGGGGACGCGATTTAATTGGACACGGGAGTGCCACGAGGCCTTCCAAAAATTGAAGGGGTGTCTAACATCCGCACCCCTTCTAGCTTACCCCACTAGCAACGGGGCATTTACCCTGGACACGGATGCGAGCCAGGAAGGATTGGGCGCAGTTTTGTCTCAGACACAGGAGGGCGTGGAGAGAGTGATTGGTTACTATAGTCGGGCCTTAAGTAGGCCCGAGCGAAATTATTGCGTCACTCGCAAAGAGTTATTGGCCATGCTGGCTGCCATGAACCATTTCCACCCGTACCTGTACGGGCGGAAATTTTTGGTTAGAACTGACCATTCCTCCTTGCAATGGCTCCTTCGGTTCAAGGAACCGGAGGGCCAAATTGCAAGGTGGTTGGAAAAGTTGCAGCAGTACGATTTTGATGTGGCCCATAGGGCCGGGAAGGCCCATGGTAATGCGGACGCACTCTCTCGGCGTCCTTGTCTGGGGGAAAACTGTAAATTTTGTGCGAGACACGAGGAGAGGGAGCAATTGGGCGATTCCGCCCCGATTCTCGTCGTCCGGGCAACCCGGGTGAGAGGGCCAATTTTGCCACTAACCGCGGACGAGGAATTTTGGAGAGTTGGCTTGGAGCACGTCCCAGCAGGAGGATCCTGTTCTGGGGCCGGTGTTCCAATGGGTCAAATTGGGGCAAAGACCAAAGGGGGAAGAGGTCACCCCCCTCGGGGCGCAAACAAAGGCGTATTGGGCTCAGTGGCAGACCCTGGAATTGAAAGGCAACATCTTGTATCGCAAATGGGTGGAGGTTCCCTCTGATAGAACTTCCTGGCTGGTGATAGTCCCTGACAAATTCAAGAACGTCATATTGCAACAGGTGCATGGTACCCGCTCCGGCGGCCATTTGGGCAGGACAAAGACAATATCTCGGGTCCGCCGGAGGTTCTATTGGGTGAATATGGGGCGCGACATACAGGACTGGTGTCGGAGATGCGACGCCTGTTCTGCCAAAAAGGGACCAGCACGGAGGATGAGGGCCCCCCTTCAATTACATCAGGTGGGGGCCCCCCTTGAGCGGGTGGCTATGGATATTCTAGGACCGCTGCCCCGCACCCGCCAAGGTAATAAGTATATCCTCGTTGTAATGGACTATTTCACCAAGTGGCCGGAGGCCTATGCCCTCCCCAACCAAGAAGCAGGGGTGGTAACACAGGCCTTCGTAGAAGGATTTGTATGTCGGCACGGGATTCCACAGGAGCTGCACACCGATCAGGGTCGAAATTTTGAGAGCCAATTATTAAAGATGTGTGCAGACTCCTGTCAATTCGAAAAACCAGGACCACGCCCTTGCGGCCACAATCTGACGGGATGGTGGAAAGGTTCAATCGAACATTGATCCAACAACTGGCATTGTTCACCACCACCCATCAGGATGACTGGGACGAACATCTCCCGTACCTGTTGATGGCCTACCGAACTAGCCAGCACGGGGCCACCGCATGCAGTCCAGCTTTGCTTATGTATGGGCGGGAGTTACGGGCTCCCGCCGACTTGCTATGCGGTCCCGTGCCAGACACCACGGACACACCGCCGAGGGAGGGTTACGCACGTCACCTGGAGGAAGGCATGGAGCTGGTCCATGCCTTCGCCCGCCGCCAGCTCCATCTGGCGGGGGCCAAGATGAAGCGCAGGTACGACGACCGGAGCCAGGGGAGTCAATACGCTCCGGGGATGAAGATTTGGTTCTTTAATCCCCGGAGGCGGAAGGGAAGGTGCCCAAAACTCACCTCCCCCTGGCAAGGCCCGGGAGTCGTCCTGTCGCAAATCTGTGACGTGGTCATTAAGATCAAAATGGGGCCACGGACCCCCCCTCGGATCGTCCATGCCGACCGGATAAGACCTTATGCCGGCGAGCAGGCGCCCTCATGGATCGCCTCGGCTCTAGATGCCGAGGCAGGACCCAGTACCTCTTGCGACGGGGGCTCGTAGCGTCAGAGGACTGGGGGGGATGGTAGTGAGATGCCCCGCTGTGGTGGGATGGCAACGCTGTCATCCCTCACAGACGTGGGGCAAATGCGCAATAGCTTATGGGGTGTATGGCAGTGAAAACTAGCCCGGGTGGGTTAGGATATTGATAGGGATCTAGCGAAGATGACATTAGGTAACGTTAAGTTTAGTTAGTGACTGATACCTGTAGTGGGGACGCAGGTAGATTAGTGTGGATTATAATGACGTGGGAGCGCAATAGTTTAAAGGGACGACTGGGAAGCGCAAGTTTCAGAGGGGAGTAGTTAGCTGAGATGATGCCGTGTGTGTGAGGATTGAACAGGTGAGAATGGAACAGGTGTGATTGCACAGGTGTGCAACTGAACAGGTGTGTGGAGCCGTGTATGAGGGAGTAGTGGTGATTGCGTGTTGTGTTGACCAAATGGTCCAGGAAGAAAGGAGGGTGCAGGTGGCACCAGGTGTGAGGGCACAGGTGTGCAACAACAGGTGTATGTGGCTGTGTGGAATGGATGGTCGTGGAGTGAGAATGGTGGAAATTGTGGAGTGGAGTGGATGGTGCGAAGGTGTGAATGGGGGAAGAGTGGACCCCCATCACGGATACCCGGGGCGGGCAGTGTAAGTGTTAGGTAGAGGGTACAGGTAAATTGTGGTTGGATATTGGCATCTGTGGTGCGGGTGGCAGAATGGTATGTGGATGGGTGCATTAGTGTTGTGGAAATGGCTGGGCGTGTAGCCTGTTAGTGTGTGTAGTTGTTTGGGCACTCCACCACTGTAAGGATGTCGGCCAGGTGAGGCCGCAGGTGGGCTCTGGGAGCCGGTAGTAGTTGTTGTGGATGGGGCCCGAGGATCCGGAGGACGGACCCGGGTAGCCCAGTGCCAGAGGGCACCATGGGGTGACAGAGCCAGGAGAGGGGCTGTCCCCAGTTAGTTAGGTTAGGGTGAGGAGCTAGGTAAGCTCGGGTGGCAACTACAGTGGTGGAGGTGTGCAGGTGGGTAGACCTGTTGGGAGTGCTAGACGTCGCGGCCCAGAAATCGTGCGAGGGCACCGGGAGATGAATCGGGGGAGTGAGACCCCAAATTGAAAAGCACCACAGTTTGATCAATGGGAATTGGTTATTAGAACCCATAGTGTAAGTTGGCCAATGGATTGGCAGGGAAAGACCCCGGGTAGTGTAAAGTGTTTTAAAGTCATTTAGAAAATAGTTAGGATGAAGGATCTCCTCGCACCATCTGCATCCACTCACCTGAGGTGACAGGTACTCCACACCATGCCATGTTTTGATTATTTTTTATGATGCAAATGTTTGGATTGTGAGACGCATCATGACGCGGGTGTGACATTGTGCGTAATTCCATCTCTCCCTCCTTATGAGGATTGATGATGAATTGGTGATGGCAAATTTTGAAGTAAAGGGATTGTGGAGACGAATTTGGTATAGGGGAAATATGGGGAAGACGTGACAGTAGTGACGAATTTGTAAATGGGTAGATTTTTGTACATATGGGGTAAGGGTAGGGTAGGTGACAGGGGGGTGACGTACGGTAGGGACGAGCTTTCTCACTTCGCCCTCCGTACGCATTTCGCCTTGCATTGCCTTATTGACGTGTACCTTTGTGACCTTACCCCTCACTCAATTGTCTTTCTTTTGTCTCCCACATGACCTGTGCGCCATTGGGTGCCGATGGGGGCGTGCGTGAGGTGGCCATTGTGCGCCCGAGATTCCCAGAACCAGCATGCATTGCGTTGATGTACCACTGTATGGACCGCTGTTCTGCGGCCAAGTACCACTTGATGGACCCCAGGTTCTGGGGCAGGGCACCTCTGTTGGAGACCGGCCATAGTGGCCAGGGAATCTTGCTTGCGGACCTCGGTAAGGTGGCACCTATGCCAAACAGGTGGACCACCCTTAGTTGGCCCCTGAGGCCCTAAATAAAAATGGACACAAGTTGTGCTTTTTATTATTTCCAACTAGGCCGCATGAAGCCAGAAGACGTCGGGAAGAACATCGGCCCAGCAGAGAAAGAGAAGACCACCACCAGTTGTTTTGTTGTGTTTATTATGAACCATGGTGACTGCGCACCGGATGGTGCTTTTGGGTGCTTTGTGGTGCTTTGTGGTGTTTGGTGCTTTTTGGGTGCTTTGGTGGTATTGGTACTGGTGCATCGATGCAATGCGTGCTGTCTCCTCCCTCCCAACAGGAATTTCTTTCTCTTGTTCCCTAAAAAGAAAAAAAAGAAAACACAGGTCCTGGGTTGCGTTGTAAATAAGAAATCACGTCATTGTAAATAATGCTCCCCACCGTAAATGTATAGTTTGAGAATAATTCCGTAATTCGGTTAGCTGTGGGCTTGAGTCTGTTAGACAGGGTGCAATGCAATAGGGGGACATACTTATTTGTGTTTTAAGATTGTCACACTCAGGGTCAGGTTAATTGTAGAGGGAATTACACCTACGTGTCACACTAAGTTAAAGTTTAATAGGCCCGAGGACGGGCCTGAAGAAAGGAGGGTGCCGTGTAACGAATGTGGAAACGTTACAATGTGAACGTTACAAAAGTACGGTAACACCCTGTTAATGTAAATAATGGTCGCAGTCGGCGTCCTAGTTAATTGCATGAAACTTACACGCAGGTCACGATATATCTTTTAAATAGTGTATTTCCTTATTCCATGTAGGCTAAGTATGTGTTTTCCCACTAGATTGACTTTGCATTGTATCAAACAAAATAAGCGTAGGCCCTTCCAATTTCCCCAAAACCTCCCTTCCAATGGCCTTCTGCATTTTGGGCGGTTTTCTTCAAACCACCATTGGCCACGAGGTAGAGTCGGGGAAGAAAGGCGTGTCTCCACCTCGTCATAAGAGGGAAGGAGTGAACCAGCCCTAAACAGCCAATCAGCACCGCGGTGAGTGACCCGGTAGGCGTGCCCTCGGAGCCGGCGGCTTGATTTCGCCCGAGGTGATAAAAGCGACTGAAAGGGACTGCTTTAAGAGATGACTTGGAGAGGCCTTGGGCGATGAGCAAAGAGGTGAGATGCGAAACGCTCCAAGCCAAAGAGGAGAAGTACTCGGCAAGGAAACCAGCTTTGGAGAGACGCGCTGAAAGGAGGGAGACGGCCCACCCCAAGAAGAGGAGCAGGTGTGCCGAACCAGCGCGTGACGTCTACCGCAGTGGATACACGACGGAGGGTTTCCCGCCAAAACCGCGAGGAATTGTGAGCTGCGGCCTCCCGACCTTGCCTCCCTCTCAAGCAATCCATCTCAAGCCCTACCTGCCTGCAATATCCCCTGTGTAAGTGTGAACGTCCTGTCCTACTCGTTGTCTTGGGGCTAAGTAAAAATGAGTAGTGTAAGTTAACGATTCGCTGTGTTACTGCTTCTTCCATCCATTGCTTGTGTGTTTATAATAAAATCTGTTCTTCCTCCATATTCTTCTTCTTCTTCTTTTTCATTCTCTTTCGGTCGCTTTCGAGATTTCCCGATTGAATATCTGTGGGGCGATCTGGTCAACGTCGGGTGGAATCGGGTTTTAATCGGGGAGTAACTGTTCGGACGCGGTTAAATACACCACCGCTCGGTCAATATAACATCTAAAAGCCGCGTCTGTAACAATATATATATATATATATATATATATATATATATATATATACATATATACATATATATATATATATATATATATATATATATATATATATATATATATATATATATATATACGTATATATATATATATATATATACGTATATATATAAATATATATATACGTATATATATATATATATATATATATATATATATACGTATATATATATATATATATATATATACGTATATATACGTATATATATATATATATATATACGTATATATATATATATATATATATACGTATATATATATATATATATATATATATATATATATATATATATATATATATATATATATATATATATATATATATATATATATATATATATATATATATATATATATATATATATATATATATATATATATATATATATATTTAGCGCAGTGGGCTGTTGACGCGTTATCAATGGAAGTCCGTGGTTCGAGCCCTGCATTGAGTCAGAATTTTTTCACACTTAGCCCCTCGCAGGAATTTGAATTCCTGTTTATAAAATTATATATATATATATATATATATATATATATATATATATATATATATATATATATCATAAGACAGGAGTGTCCATCCGTCCCCAAACTACTCCCTCAGCTTTGGGGTTGGCCCCCACCAAACCTCCTGTGGAACGTTTAGGGATCCCAGCGGATGTTATGAGGTAGGTAGGAGGTTTCATAAGCTCCTCAATAAAATTATGATTTCGAAATTGACTCGATACGAACCTGGCCAAATCAGGAAGTGAACACATGACGATAATGAGCTGGGTTGATAATATCTCAATACAATCGTCATTTAACAGAGTATTTTGTTATATACACAAAGAATTAAGTTAAGCACCCCTACACAACGAATTAAGGTAAGCACCCCCTAATATATATTCTTTGTGTATATGTATACATTGGCATATATTCTAAGGTATGTGAGATCAAATAATGATTGGTATGACATTAGCAATTATCCATTGATGAAATGCAGATGAGCGCACTCATCTGTGACGCCCATCGCTCGTGCAGCACGTGTTATCATCCACGTGGTCGTGATTTTCTGTAAATGCACTATCATCACGGGTTATTGCAAGTCACGCCTGAGCTCGTGTGGGGGTTACATGGTCATTTTCTCGTAATGGTGGCTCGTAGACGGTTGTCGGACGGAGAACGATGGCGGATAATAGGCATGATCGAGTCCGGAATGTCCAGAAAAGCTGTAGCTCGAACGTTTGGTTACCACCATTCGGTGATCAGTCGGTTGGTGCAGAAACACCAGGAAACGGATGCGGTGAAGGACCGCCCAAGGTCTGGAAGACCTCGCGTGACAACAGTCCGCCAAGATAGAGCGCTTTTGAGACTGGTGCGACGATATCCCTTCGCCTCGAGCCATTTCCTGAAGGACAACTGGCTGCCCAACAGAAGGCTATGTCACCGTACCGTGAGGAACCGCCTGAAATCGGCCGGTTTAAGGTCAAGACGAGTGATCAAGCGTCCAAGGCTACTCGAACGACATCAGAGGGAGCGTTTGGCATGGTGCCTAGCGCGACGTGGATGGAACATCCGGTCCTGGAGGCGAGTTCATTGGTCGGATGAAAGCCGGTTCTTGCTGTACGTGACAGATGGGCGTGTTCGGGTGTGGCGCCACAAAAACACCGCGTATGCACCTAAAAACATTCAACCAACGGTACCCTTTGGTGGTGGCTCGATTATGGTCTGGGGATGCTTCTCCCATGACTGTAAGTTGGACCTGATAACTGTGCGAGGTAACCTCAACGGAGAGCGATATGCCGAGGAAATCCTGAATACCACCGTAATCCCGCACTTCGATGACCACACCCTCGCCAGCAGACCCATCTTCATGGATGACAACGCCAGGCCTCACCGTGCGAGACGCGTCCGAGCCTTGCTGGAGCAAGGTGCTGTGACAACCATCCCCTGGCCTGCGTACAGTCCTGACCTGAACCCCCTCGAGCACGTTTGGGACATGTTGGGACAAATTGCGAAGATGGTCCCTCCAATAGCCAATCTGGATGAATTGGAACGTGCATTACATCGGGAATGGAACAACCTGCCACAGCAACGCATACGACGGCTTACAGGGTCTATGAGACGTAGGGTTGAGTCAGTGATCCGATCACGTGGGTCCTACACACGTTATTGACGCAAAGATCGCTAGAGGTCTTCTCAGAACAATGACTGTACGTTAGAAAACATAAACGTCATCCACACTGTCCGTGATGGACCTATAGCTCCATACTTAAATTGAGGTGCAAATATGCCTAAAATTCCCAAAAAATTTCACCTTTAATTATTCAGAATAAAATATTGAAAACGGCATGATTGTTATGTTTTTATGTGACCATAATATCACTTCTCCAGAAAATATAGCAATATCATGGGTATATTACACTGTTTTGACGACAACAAACTTGTAATGTGCGAGGTTGTAAAAAAACGGGGGGGGGGGTGCTTAACTTAATTCTTTGTGTATAGTATCAATTTGTAATTGGAGTTATGCTGTTTGGAATTAAGTGAATACAATTATGATTTTGAATTTCCAACCATACATAAACCTGGTGTTGGGCTAGCGGCTAGGGTGCCAGCTTAGGATACCTAAGAATCCTGGGTTCGTGAATCCCGGTCGATCGCTGAATTAACGCCAGGGGGGTTGACTCAGCCTGTCATCCTTCTGAGGTCGGCTAATTGAGTACCAGTTCACTGGTAATTCCCTGTTTGTCGTTAAAGGCGGCAAAAAGGGTTGGCGTCAGGAAGGGCATCCGGCAGTAAAACATTGCTTCAAAAAGGGGACCGAAAAACAACAACAACCACGGTTCCCAAAAAAGGCCAACCCCCGCTTTGCAGGGAAAAATGGCCTCTAAAGGTGGTTATTATTATTTTTTAACCGTACAAACTGCTGCATATCTGAATGTAACATCAGCACGGATTTATAATATTTGTTTATGTCACGAGTGTTTGTAAAAGTTTATTTTTTATATTAATGCTATTTAAGTTATGTTTGGAGTTATGCTGTTTGGAATGAAAATAGAAATATTGAGTTCAAATGAATGAGGAAATGACGTGAGGGTTTCTACTTTCTAACCGTGACATTCGCGGATCCCCTATATGCAGATTCACCATTGACTGGGTTACATGTAAACCATGGAACCAATAACCATTCAAACGGGTACGTTTTCGTGCAAGTAATTCACGAACCTGCTGTCCATTTTGATGTTCGACTACAGGTGTCACAGGAATGTGGAATTTATTGGTTCATGGTTTCCCATTCTCCGTTTTTTTACCTAAGTCTTTCACGAACTTGCTGTCCATGTCTGACATGCGACTGAAGGTGGCACAGGAATGTGGAATTTATTGGTTCCATGGTTTAGCATTCACCATTTCCACATTGTTTGCCTGCTGTCTGTTCCCCACCTCAATAGTATATTGTTATGGCCCACGGTTCGGGTGTACTACGAGAGGGTTAGCCTCCGTTCCCTCCCGAACTTACCAGACCTGCGGCTGCCATACACGAATAACTTTGTACTTCAGCAGGTTGCGAACCAGCAACTACGAACGCCAATTGGACCGTCAAGCGATACCTGTACCACATGATGGTTTCAATCAGGGAACGTACCTTCTCTCCAGTGGTACACCACTTTAGATGGCCGAGCGAAAACCATTGGTAACCGCCAGAGTAATGCTAATTTTGTTACGGCCGATCTGTCATCTGTGTGCGAGCAATGGCGGATCAATGGAGGAAAAGACATTCAGAGACAGAAGAAAAGGAAACGTTTCACGATTTGATTTATTTACAAATATTTACAATGAAACTATTCAATAGGAAAGAAAAAGGGACAAGAAGAAGAAATTTAGCTTATTCTACATCTTATTATGATTAGAACAAATAAACACTACGTGGGCCCAGCACACATTCACGGGGGAGGGGAAGGGGAAAACGAACGTGTGGGAAACCTGTTAGCACAAAGGCCACGATGTTCCAGATGCTTCTCCTTACGACTGCTTTGGCCCTGGTGTCACCACCGAGCAGCACGAGCAGGTAATGGTGATCCCAGCACGAACACGAGTAGGTAAAGGTGATTCCCAGCAAGAACATGAGCAGGTAGTCCCAGCACGAACATGACCAGGTGTGGTCGATCATCAGCACGGATCAGGGTAGGTGAATGTCGATCGTTAGCACGGACTTGGGAAGGTGAAGGTCGGCACGTGCAGGTGAACAAAGTCCGATGCGAAGAGGAGTGCCAATAAAACGTGTTCAGCCACAAGGCCCAGTGTGAAGAGAGTAATGCAGGCATGTGCTGAGGCCTGTTAGAGGTCCGACCAAAAGAGGGAATCCAACTATGTGTGCTTCCAACAAGGTCCAATGTGAAAAGAGCCAGTCACGTTGTGATTGCGGCTCCCCCGAAGCTCCTCAGGCCCTGATTGGTGGAGTGTCACTTCCCTGCCTCCCACATACTCTGTCAAAGGAACTTTTACCTGGTGATTGGATGGTGTGCCTATGAGCCTGCATGCATTGCCTGGCAAAATATCCCTTATGAGTGGAGGACCTGTGTTTCCTATAGGAACCCGAAATAAGGGGAAGGGGGCTAAGATAAAGGTCTGCCATGAAACAACTTTTCTAAGGGACCTATATGGTGGTTGCCATTAGTTTTTTAGTGGTTTAACAAAACTGCAACAATATATATATATATACTTTTTTTTAAAGAAAACAGGAAGTAAATTCCTGCGTGGGGCTAGTGTGAAAAAAATTCTGACTCAACCCGGGAATCGAACCCAGGAACCTCATCACTTACGCGGTGACAGCCCACTGAGCTATTGAGTCTGCGGGATATCCTCAGAGATTTCTCACACTAACACTGTGAGCTTTATAATGGCCGATGTCTTGCATGTACTGCTCAGCAGACCCCGGATGTGAGTGTATGTATGTGCATGTAAGTGTGTGAAAGTGCATTGAAGATATATATATATACAGACTTGGCATTTAATATGGAATATTTTTTTTTGTGGGGGTGAAACTTACTTTTCAAGATGTCTTAGAACCAAAAGTTCATTGGAATTATATGTTGAAATTATTCTAGATTTTGTTAATGTGACATTTAAAAGAAACAAAAACCACATTTGACATTTCGAAACAAATAAATTGATCCTTGAAAGTGATGTAAACTGATATCGAACTCAATTCATGGACAGTACTGTGTTAAACTTCTGTACGTTTTCCAGAAGTATCTCTTTATTTTGCACGTTAGCCAATTTTTTTTTAAACAAAAACAAAAGTTAAATTACGACTGGGATTACGGACAGTAAAATTACAGTTCAGTACTTCGTGTAACCCCCACGAGCATTCAGGAGAGCACGTACACGTTGAGGCATGCTGTTCACGAGATTTGCCAAGGTTTGGACAGGAATCGCTTGCCATGCAGTTACAATAGCCTGCTGCAATTCACGCACAGAGGTCAGCTGCTGGTCCAAGTGGTCGATTTGACGTGTTTTATTCTGCCCACAAGTTCTCTATCGGATTCATATCCGGGGACATGGCAGGCCACTCCATATACTCTACACCACGGTCAGCAAGAAAGTGTTGGATCATGCGAGCACGATGAGGCCCGTGCATTGTCATCTTGGAAGACAAAGTTTCCTCGAAAGGCTGCACGAGCAAATGGAAGCAATGTTTCTTCCACAATGGCCCTGTACATGAAACTGGTTCAGGTTTCCATTCAGAACAACCAGGTCAGATTTTGCCCCCTGCATGAAAAGCAGCCCAAACGGTCACCCCACTACCTCCGGCTTGGACTCTTGGCACTATACAATCTTTGTTGTCGGCTTCATGCACTTGTCTGCGCACTCGAACGCGGCCATCTTGACGATAGACCAGAAATCTAGATTCGTCACTGAAGATCACGTGATTCCAGTGTCCTGGCTGCCATTGACGGTGCTCTCTGGCTCACTGCAATCGGCGCTGGTGGTGTTGTCTGGTCAGGCGTGGCTTTCTGAGGGGACGCCTGGCACGATAGCCTGCTTGAACCAGTCGTTGGTTGACTAGCCTTCTGGATACAGGGCACATTTGTCAGTTGCTGCCACTCAGCCCGAAGCCGATTAGCTGACTTGGTACGGCCATTGCGGACTAACCGGTGCAGCTGGCGATCATCCTCCTTGTGGTTCTGCGGGGACGTCCTGACCTCGGTAATGGAGTAGGGACACCCCTCTGAACATTTCGTTTAAGGATCTTTGACACCTGACCTTGAGTGATGCCATACTGCCGAGCAATAGCACGCTGTTGCATGCCGTTATTTCGTAAAGCCACCATTCCATGACAAAACAGCATTGTCGAGTTGAGGGACCATCTCCAGAGGAAGCGGCAATAACTTTTGGAGACGTGCAGCAGTTGTTTTTCCACTAATACAGAATGCAACAAACCCTTGTATACCCGACTGTGAAGCCAATCATCAAATGCACCTGTCCCGTACATTTTGCCACGTCACCTGTGATATAATCCTGTTGTTGACTTCTTGCTGCGAAAGACAATCAGTGACATGGTTTCTTTCAACAAATAAATCACCAAAGTGTAAAAGAAACTCACCAGATTGACAAAACTGAGTCAAGAAAGTAAACCCAAGTCAAGAAAAAAAAAACATCCATATTAAATGCCAAGTCTGTATATATATATATATATATATATATATATATATATATATATATATATATATATATATATATATATATATATATATTGTTGTGGTTTTGAGTCTGTCAAGTGAGTGTAATAAAGGTTAAAGTCTGTCCCCCATAGTTAGTCACACGAGCAACATGTGGCCTCGCAATAGTATTGTGATGTCTTAGTATTTGTGAGCTTAGTTCCCTTCCAGTGTTAATTCTGCATTGAGTAGGAGCCAGGGAGATAGGCCCCTACTTGCCACCGATTTCCCAGCCACCCTAGCCTCGATCCAGTTTGTAAAGCATTGGGTGATCATTGGCCGAGTTAACACGAGGTAGGCCTAGGAAGGATCGGGGCGGAGTCGAGGTGGAGCGGCAGAAGCAATGACGCTAAGCACGAGCCGCCAATCAGAGCTCGAGGGAGATGGCGGCGGCGTGGCGTCAGAGGGTGTGGTGAGAAGAGTCTGTTGAGTTCCAGAAGGTTCGGGGGGTGTAGCTATAAAACCCGCTGCCCTCGACAGGACTTGCATCGGAGGGCTAAGAGGACTTGACTTGCTGCGAGAGAGAGAGATAAAAGGACTCGCGTTGTACTGCCTGATGAACTTGACCATTGCATGAGAACGCGCACGCTAACCAACACCAAGTGTATTGAAGAAGAGTAGTTGGTCGCTACATATACGTGGGCGCAGCCAGACGCGCTTATGAACGAGTATAGCGCATTTGAGACGCGCGAGTGAACAAGGCTGCATAACCACCAGCTGTGCTAAAGTCCACCCTCTACCGTTTTCGCCCCATCATCTGCTTGTTCGAGAGACGCGCTATGAGTCCCTGCCTTCGTCTGCCGCCATCTTCGCGGGACGTGCCGGGGACCGTGGAGAGCTGGACGAGGAACATCCCTGGACGCGTTGGGGAACACCTGCCCATCTGCAATCCCCTGTGTGGGTGTGAGCCGGGCCCATTGTCCCAGGGATAAGTTAAGACTGTTTAAGGATTGCTCTGTGTCTCTTTGTCCTCGAACTGTATATGCGTGTGGGAATAATTTAACCCCTGTTCTTTCTTTCTGATTCGATCGTTCCTGTGGTTTCCTCCATTGACTAAGTGTGGCACAAATAGGATTGCCTCAATCGGGTTCCACTAGTTAAGACTGCGCGGGCCACATGTACGCAATCCGCTCAGTGTACTAACATCATACGTGGTTTGTGCGAGGCTTGTTTCCTCGCTCCCAGGGCAGCGCAGGGTACTTAGGTACGAGCGAGAAAGTAGTCCCGAAACCTTACTCCGCGTGTGTCCGGGAGGGACGTAATAAGTCTCGGTTCCGCCAGGCCAGTAAAGACAAGGGGATTAATCCCCCCTTGATAAAGGGAAGAAGGCCGGCATAGAGAATGGCATCAATTGGTGTCAGGAGTGGGATTTGGAACCTGGGACAAAAATTTTTAGACAACATTTTGGACACCAATTTTACATATTGGCCGCAACAATTGGTGTCAGGGAGTGGGATTTGGAACCCTACTAAATTTTTGTTGGATGAATTGGCCCAAAATTACGAGCGACCGAAATTTTGTTTTTAAAACCAAAATTAAATTCATGCCATGGCTAGCCAAAGCGATCGAATGCCGGTGGGGGTAGAAGAGGAGGTAGATGAGGAGGAATTAATGACCTAGGACCCATGGGAAGAATTGGGAGAAGAGGAGGACATTGATGAGGGGCCGGCAGCAGGGGTAGAAAATGGCGGCGCCTCGCACGTAGCGGTGAGAGCCGAGCCCGCGGTGGCAGCCGGGGCCGCTGTGCAAATCGGGTTTGACCTTAGACTATTCCTGACCCAACTGGATGCAAAAATGGACGCCCAAATGAATGACATGAAAGAAATGAAGGGCGAACTGAATGCGAAAATGGATGCCCAGAGTGACAAATCCACCCGGGAAAGGAAAGAATTGGGGGACAAATCCACCCGGGACATTAAAAAAAATGGGTGATCAATTGGAAGAGGTGAAAAAGGGGCTGGAAAACAAAATGGACACCCAAAAGAACGAATTGGAAAAAACGAGGGTGGCATCTAAGAAAGAAATAAAAGAGGCAGGGAAGGACATAAGGCGCAAGCTGGGCGAAGAGGTCGCAAAGGGACGCAACGGGGTAACGCGGTGTGAGGAATGCGTAGAGAGCGAGGTAGAGCAGAGCGTGGCTAAAGTGACCTAGGGAATAGAAATCGCGACTCGTGGTGTGGAAAAGCCGACGGCCACCAAATTGGAAAAGAAAATTTTAAGCGTGCCGGCGGTCGTCGAGCTAGAAAAAGAAATTATAGAAATTGCAGAGACAATTGGGGCTGAAGAGACGGCAGAGATAGAAATTAAATCGAGGGAAGAAATGGAATGCGCGCAAAGTCTGTGTGTGCACCGTGATGTCGGGCTTGCTAACCCCAATGAAGGTTTGCAGGAGGTGCTGGCAGAGAAGAGAATCCCTAAGGTGAGCAGGAATGTGTATGGCGGGAAAAGGTTTTTGGCGCGCTTGGGATCGAGACGCAACCCGGGCGCTCGTGGAAGGTCCTTTGTGCGGTGTACGCGAGCGAATGGCGCGTGTGTGCAAGAGAAGTGTGCACTGGAGCGCGAGTGTATGGCGGAATGTGAGTGGGAAGATTGTGTCGGAGAAGAGTGTGAAACAGAGTGTGCGATGGCTGAGGAGAGTGAGGGAGAATGCACACCAGAGCGTGTTGTAGAGAGTGTGCAGGAGTGCACACCAGAGCGCGTGATTGGGTGTGTACCAGGAGAGTGCACACCCGTGGACGTTACGGAGTACATAACGAAAGAGTGTACGCGAGGGTGTGCGATGGCCGATTGTGTAAGTGTGTGTGGGGTGTGAGTGCACCTGGGTGGTGTGCACCTGAGGATGTAAGAGAAGAGTGTGCACAGGAGAGTGCAGTAAGGGAGAGTATGGGAGGCACTGGAGCGCCGCGGTGTATGAATGTGGAATGGGTCGCGTGTGTTGAGAGCGCGGCTCGAGCATCGACGTAGCGTTTACCATATCGGGGAGCGTTTAGCGCGACGTATAGCCGACACGAGCCCTCGGTGCGTGGTGTGCTTTGTGTGTGGTGGGGATCGGTGGGGATTGGTGCCGCGGCGGTCTCACAAGGACCGGCATGCACGGTTCACACCAGGCCCCGCCCAGTATGGTCGGTGCCGCACTGTGGCGGGAAAGGCGATCAGCACGGTTCAAGGGGGGCGGTAGGAGAGGTTGGAGCCGTGCCCCCTGGCGGCTGCGGTGCTCCGACCGTGGGCAGTTGGGCCATCGTGCGTGGGACCACAAGGCTCCGTGCAGAGATGGCGCCTTGAACCTTGGCCCAACCAAGCCTCCTACCCTGAATCGAAAATGCCGGACGGACCCAACCTATAGTAGACCAACCACCCGCATGCATCGCTCGGCTTTTCAAAGCTGAGCTGTGAAAATGTATTCCCACATGGAGAGGCTCGAGTGCAGTGGACGGATAGTAATAGTGTTGGCGAATGGTACCCGGCGTGGAGGAGTGGTGGTTTCGCCATTCCTCACTTTGGGGCTCATGAGCATTAGTTTAGGGGGATGGCAGTGATATGCCCATGGGGGCCAGCGATGGTTACCTCCATGGGGGCACCGAAGCTCGCCGAGGGCGGGCTAGGTTAATTGTTAGGGAATCAGCAGACAGTAGGGACAAGATTTAAGTAGTGACATGTGTACAGGTAGAGGGGACGTAGTTAGATTAGATGGATGATAATGACGAGGGTGTGCTTAGTGTAAGGGAAGACGGGGAAGCACGAGTTTTAGGGGAAGTAGTCAACTAGATGATGCTGTGTGTGTGAGGATGGTATTGAGCAAATGAGGAATTGGTTGAGAATCACTGTGTGTGTTAGGATGGTATTGAGCAAATAAGGAATTGGTTGAGAATCACTGTGTGTGTGAGGATTGTATTGAGCAAATGAGGAATTGGTTGAGAATCACTGTGTGTGTGAGGATGATATTGAGCAAATGAGGAATTGGTTGAGAATAACCAGGGATTGTGTGTGAGATAAATGGAATTGTGTTTGGAGTGTATGGACAGAAGGAGTGTGAGCACAAGAGGTGTGCCAGATATGTGGTGTGTAAGCACAAAAGGTGTGCGAGAGAAGTGGTGTGTGATATAAGTAGTGTGTGAGAAAATTTGGTGTGGAATGCATGGTGCGAAGGAGTGAATGGGTAGGGTAGTTTAAAGCCAGGTAGAGGGCTCAGGTAAATTGTTTGGATATTGACACCTGTGATGCGGGAAATAGCAAGAAGTGCTTGGTTGGGTGCGTGAGTATGTGGAATGGCTGGGCGTGTGGGCTTTGTTGGTGCGTATGGTTATTGGGGCACTCTGCCACTGGTAGTCTGTCGGCCAGGTGAGGCCGCAGGTAGGCTCCAGGAGCCAGTTAGAGTTGTGAGTAGTTGTTCAATGGGGCCCGAGGATCCAAGAGAAGGACCCGGGGAGCCCAATGCCAGAGAGATCATCAGAGGGGTCGAGTGCCAGGAGGGGTCTTCCCTGGTTTAGGTAGTCGCAGGAGCAGGTAAGCTTGGGTGGCGACTTCAGTGGCGGAGGTGCGCAGTTAGGTAGACCGGCTAGTGGAGCCACACGACCCAGCCCCGAAATTGTGCAAGGGCACAGTGTGAAAAATTGGGGAGTGAGACCCAAATTCGTAGCGCACCGCAGAGTGGTCAATGGGAATTGGTTTTTAGAACCACATAGTGTAAAGAGGCCAATTGGCAGGGCATGACCCCGGGTAGTGTAAATGAGTTAATGTCATTAGTTTAGTTAGGAATTGAGAAATCCCTTCGCACCATCCACATCCATTCACCGAGGATGACGAACCTCCACACTAGGACTCTGTGAAACTATTTGAGTGAGTGAGACGCATCTCTACGTGATGAGACATTGTTCCATTCCATTCCTACCTTCCTGGGAGGGATTGGGAGACGAATTTGGAGTAGAGGGGGATATGGGAGACAGAACGTAGTGACGAATTTGTAAATATAAGGAAGGGCTAGGGTACTGTAGTGTAAGCCGACGTTGGGGGGTACGGACAGTTAGGGACGAGTCTGCTCTGCTCGCTCCTCCGCGCCCCTCGCGTTGCATTACCTTGTGTTGATGTGTACCTTTGCGCCCTTTCTGCTTTGCTGACCGTGCTTTGTCTCTCCCCCCACTCCTGGACCCACGTTGGAGGAGGAGGTGTGCAGCAACATCGAACTGTGCAGCACCCCTGCTGCACTTGGCTACACCTGTGCAGATGAACTGCGCAGCACTTTGCTGCCGTTTCATTTGTTATAACTTTGCAGCACGTGTGCAGCACTTGCTGCCACAGACACTTTGCTGCACATCATCACATTACACATTATGGACCACAGGTTTTGTGGCCTTACACTTTGCTGTGCAACACTTTGCTGCGAACTCACTTTGCATCTTCGGACCACGTGTTTTGAGTGGCATCAATGTCACGCAGTTGTAGCACATACTCGTCGTAGTTCCAGTGCCCCGAGTCCCGCCATTGCGGGACTTAGGAGACGTAAGTTCTGTGGCTCTGCTGGCAAATAAAACGAACACGTGTTTTTGTACATTTTTATTATTGGTGTGCGAGGAAAGAAGAACTGTAAGTTTTATTGCACACAGAAGATGCAGGAAGACAGAAGATGACGGACACCAGCAGCAAATGTGAAATGTGAACTTTTGATGACTGTGTATTGGTGCATTGCTGTGTTTTTTTTCCCCCCTCCAACTTCTTTCCAAAAAGGACAGGTCTTGGGTCATAGAACTGTAAATAAGTTAGGTTTTGTGATTGTATATCAAATTCTGCCCACCGGCTTTATGTTTAATTTGAAAATAATTCTGCAATTCGGTTAACTGTGGGCGTGATTCTGTCAGTTAGCTACTCAACGCAGTAGGTGGGACATATTTAGTGTCGTAAAACTGTCGCATACACGGGTTAGAATAAATGTTAGGGGGGACCACATCTAAGCGTCACACTAAATTAAAAGTTAGTCCCAACTCTTTCTCAAAACCAGTCGTTCCAGTGTTTGTAGGTTCGACTCGAGGACGAGTCTGACGAGGGAGGGGGGCAGTGTTGCGGTTTTGAGTCTGTCAAGTAAGTGTAATAAAGGTTAAAGTCTGTCCCCCATAGTTAGTCACACGAGCAACATGTAGCCTCGCAATAGTATAGTTATGTCTTAGTATTTGTGAGCTTAGTTCCCTACCAGTGTTAATTCTGCGTTGAGTAGGAGCCAGGGAGAGTATCATTGAGCCCTCGGGAAGTCCTTGGATGTCACCTGTTGTGCTGGTTAAAAAGAAGGATGGGACCACGCGTTTCTGCGTGGACTATCGCCAACTAAACAACGTGACACTCAAAGAGACTCGTATCCCCTGCCAAGAATTGACGATACCCTCGACGCCGTTGCGGGCTCAAATTGGTTCTCAACCTTGGACCTCAAGAGTGGGTTTTGGCAGGTGGAGATGGATAGGGCAGGGAAGGAGAAAACGGCATTTTCCACAGGTAAGGGGCTGTATCAGTTCACTGTGATGCCATTTGGTTTGTGTAACGCCCCCGCCACCTTTGAAAGATTGATGGAGCATGTACTAGGCGGCATGCCATGGCAGTCATGCGTGGTGTACCTGGATGACGTCCTGGTGCATGCTAAAACATTCCCCCAAGCCATAGCTAATTTGGACCAGGCGTTTGGTTGCCTCAGACAGGCAGGGTTGAAATTGAGCCCGAGTAAATGCACTTTGTTTGCTAAAGAGGTGGCCTATTTAGGTCACGTCATTCGTCGCGAGGGGGTAAAAACAGACCCAGGCGAAATTACAGTGGTAGAGGAGTGGCCTGCACCACGTACTATCAAGGAGGTGCAGGGATTTTTGGGACTCTGCTCCTACTACTGGCGCTTTGTGGCAAAATTTGCAGAGTTGGCCCAGCCCCTTCACCGGCTTACGGAGAAGGGGATGAGATTTAATTGGACAAGGGAGTGCCAAGATGCCTTCCTCGCATTGAAGGGGTGTTTGACATCCGCACCCATTCTAGCTTACTCCACTAGTGACGGGACGTTTACCCTGGACGCGGATGCAAGCCAGGAAGGATTGGGTGCAGTTTTGTCCCAGACACAGGGGGGTGTGGAGAGAGTGATCGCGTATTATAGTCGGGCCATGAGTAGCCCCGAGCGAATTTATTGCATCACTCGTAAAGAGTTATTGGCTATGCTGGCTGCCATGAGCCATTTCCACCCGTACTTGTACGGGCAGAAATTTCTGGTTCAAACTGACCATTCCTCCTTGCAATGGCTCCTCCGGTTCAAGGAACCTGAGGGCCAAATTGCAAGATGGTTGGAAAAGTTGCAGCAGTATGATTTTAATGTGACCCATAGGGCCGGGAAGGCCCATGGGAATGCCGATGCACTCTTTCCACGTCCTTGTTTGGGGGAAAACTGTAAATTTTGTGTGAGACACGAGGAGAGGGAGCAATTGGCAGACTCCACCCCTACCCTCGTAATCCGTGCAACCCGGGTGAGAGGGCCAATCTTGCCACTAACCGCAGATGAAGAATTTGGAACATTGGCTTGGAGCACGGTCCAGCGGGAGGATCCCGTACTGGGACCGGTGTATGAATGGGTTCGATTGGGGAAAAGACCTAATGGGGAAGAGTTAACCCCCCTTGGGGTGCCAACAAAGGCATATTGGGTTCAGTGGCAAACCCTGGAATTGAAAGATAACATCTTGTATCGCAAATGGGTGGAGATTCCCTCTGAGAGAACTTCCTGGCTGGTGATAGTCCCAGACAAACTTAAGAACACAATATTACAGCAGGTGCATGGTACCCGCTCCGGCGGCCATTTGGGCAGGACAAAGACAACATCTCGGGTCCGTGGGAGGTTCTATTGGGTAAATATGGGGCGCGATATACAGGACTGGTGTCGGAGATGCGACGCCTGTACTGCTAAAAAGGGACCAGCACGGAGGATGAAGACCCCCCTTCAATTACACCAGGTGGGCCCCCCCCCCCCCCCCACTTGAGCGGGTGGCTATGGATATTCTAGGACCACTACCGGGCACCCACCAAGGTAACAAGTACATCCTCGTTGTAATGGACTATTTCACCAAGTGGCGGGAGGCCTATGCCCTCCCCAACCAAGAAGCCAGGGTGGTGGCACAGGCCTTCGTGGAAGGATTTGTATGTAGGCATGGGATTCCAGAGGAGCTGCACACCGACCAGGGTCGAAATTTTGAGAGCCAATTGCTAAAGGATGTGTACAGGCTCCTGTCAATTAGGAAAACAAGGACAACGCCCTTAAGACCACAATCTGACGGGATGGTGGAACGGTTCAACCGAACCCTGGTTCAACAATTGGCATTGTTCACCACCACCCATCAGGACGACTGGGACGAACATCTCCCGTATTTGTTAATGGCCTACCGAACTAGCCAGCACGGGGCCACCGCATGCAGCCCAGCGTTGCTGATGTATGGGCGGGAGTTGCGGGCTCCCGCCGACCTGCTATGCGGTCCCGTGCTAGAGTCCACTAATAGACCACCGGGGGAGGGCTATGCACGTCACTTGGAGGAAGGCATGGAGAGGGTCCATGCCTTCGCACGCCGCCAGCTTAGGCTGGCGGGTGCCAAGATGAAGTGCAGGTACAATCACCGGAGCCAGGGAAGTCAGTACGCTCTGGGGATGAAGATCTGGTTCTTCAATCCCCGGAGGCAGAAGGGTAGGTGTCCCATACTCACCTCACCCTGGCAAGGCCCGGGGGTCGTCCTGTCGCAAATCTGTGATGTGGTCATTAAGATCAAGATGGGGCCACGAGCCCTCCCTCGGATCGTCCATGCCGACCGGGTAAGACCCTACACCGGTAAGCTGGCGCCCTCATGGATCGCCTCGGCTTTAGAGGCCGAGGCAGGACCCAGTACCTCCAATGACGGGGGCTCATAGTACGAGAGGACTGTGGGGTCATCGTGTTGGGAGTAGTGCCGGTGTGGAGGGATGGTCGTTTTACCATCCCTCACGTTTTGGGCACATGAGCTTTAGATTATGGGGTTGGCAGTGAAAACTAGCCGAGGGCGGGCTCGGATATTGTTAGGGATTTAGAGCTGACCATAGGAGACGTGAGATTTAAGTAGTGACTTTGTACCGGTAGAGGGGACGTAGAGAGATTAGAAGGATGATAATGACGAGGGAGTGCTTAGTGTAAGGGAATACGGGGAGCACGAGTTTTAGAGGGAAATCGCTAGTCAGATGATGCTGTGTGTGTGGAAAAATTGTGGTTGTGGATGAACTTGCGCAAATGAGGCATTGGTCGCGGATAGCCCGAGGTGATGTATGAATGGAGTATTGAGTACATGTGTAATGGTGTTGTGTGAATGGGCTTGCATGGTGTGCAAGTGGGGAACAGTTGTGCGGAATAAATGGTGTGGAGTAAATGGTGTGGAATGAGTGGCGTGGAGTGCATGGTGCGAAGGAGTGAATGGGGGGGAGGATGGACCCCTTCACGAATACCCGGGGAGGGTAGTTTAAAGTTAGGTAGAGGGTTTAGGCAAATTATTGGATATTGACACTTGTGGTGCGAGTAGTAGCAATGAAGTGCTTGGAGGGGTGCATAAGTCTGTGGAAATGGCTGGGCGTGTCGCTTAATTGGTAAGTATAGTTATTGGGGCACTCCGCCACTGGTAGTTTGTCGGCCAGGTGAGGCCGCAGGTAGGCTCCAGGAGGCAGTTAGAGTTGTGAGTAGTTGTTCAATGGGGCCCGAGGATCCAAGAGAAGGACCCGGGGAGCCCAATGCCAGAGAGGGCATCATAGGGGTAGAGAGCCAGGAGGGGCCTTCCCCGATTTAGGGTAGTTGTAGGAGCATGGTAAGCTCGGGTGGCGACTTCAGTGGCGGCGGTGCGCAGGTAGTTGGACCTGCTGGTAGAGCCACACGGCCCAGCCCCGAAATTGTGCGAGGGCACAGTAGGAAAAATTGGGGAGTGAGACCCAAATTGGAAGAGCACCACAGGGTGGGTCAATGGGAATTGGTTTTTAGAACCACATAGTTTAAAGATGCCAATTGGCAGGGAATGACCCCGGGTTGTTTGAATGAGTTAATGTGATTAGAGGATAGTTAGGATGAGAATCTCTTCGCACCATCCACATCCACTCACCAAGGGAGACAGAACTCCACACCGGGTTTTGCGAATGATTTGAGTGGGTGAGACGCATCATGATGTGAGTTTGACATTGTGTGGTATTCCATCCCTTCCTTCTTGGGAGGGATTGGACGACGAATTTGGAATTAGGGGGGATATGGGAGACATAACGTAGTGATGGACTTGTAAATTGTAAATACGGGGTGGGGCAAGGGTAGTGTAGGCTGACATGGGGGGTCACGAATGGTTAGGGACGAGCTCTCTTCGCTCGTTCTCCAGTGCTCCTCATGTTGCATTGCCTTGTATGATGTGCACCTTTGCGCCCTTGCCCCCGCTAAACTCTCTGCTTTGTCTTTCGTCCCAAACCCATGGACCCATTTTCTTTGTTGAGGGGAGTGTGCAGGTACCTTGAGCTGTGCGGCTGCTCTTTTGCGCTGCACTCTGCTACCTGTTGCCTGCACCAGTACACCTATGGACCACACGTTCTGTGGCATGGCACCTTTGCTGGGGCAGACAATCACTGGAAACGTTACCTTGTGCCCTCCAGACCACTGTTTTAAGTGGCATCGATGCCATGCAGTCGGACCACTTAAGTTGGCCCTGCTGGCCAAAATGAAAACGGACACGGTTTGTGCCTTTTTATTTCCTTTGCTGTGTCAGGAAAGAAGACTTTAAGTTTTTATGATGGCACACCGAAGACGAAGCAGGAAGACGCAGCAGCCCAGCAGCCCAGCAGCACAAGACATCATTGGTTATTGTGATTATTGTGCATTTTTGATGACTGTGCATTTTTGTGCATATTGGTGCATTCTTGTTATGGTGTATTGGTGCAGTGCATTGTTGTTTCTCCTCTCCAAATTTCTCTTTCTCTCCCACAAAAAGAACAGGTCCTGGGTTGTAGAATTGTAAATAATTAGATTAGTCTTGTAAATAACATGCTCCCCACAGGCTTTATGTTTAGTTTGCGAATTCTTTCCGTAATTCGGTTAGCTGTGGACGTGAGTCTGCTAGTTAGTACACAACGCAGTAGGTGGGACATATCTAGTGTTTAAAACGGTCACACACAGGGTGTTAGAGTAAATGTAGAGGGAAACCACACCTAAGTGTCACACTAAGTTAAAAAGTAGTCCTGACCCTTGCATCAAAACCGGTCGTACTCACTTGTGTGGGTTCGGCTCGGGGGCGAGCCTGGCGAAGGAGGGGTGCAGTGTTACGGTTTTGAGAGTGTACATATAACATCATTAAAGGTTAAAGGTTTGCCCCCTAGTTAGTCCACAAGCAACACTTAGGCCCCTTAGAACATTAGTTATGTCATAGTATGTGTGAGGATAAGGCCATTTCCCTAGTATCATCTGCGTTCTGTAAAAGAAACAAGTTTAGGTCCTTTCATTTTGCCTCCACCCTCCAAATCTACCTCGTTGGGCAGAATCCATCCCGCGCCCCATTTTGGCTATTGCACCTCGTCTTACGATGCTCCCTAGTCAAATGACACGAGGAAGGCCTGAGAGAGGGAGGAGTGCGGCGTCGAGGTTGAAGCAGGGGAGACAGCAGCGGTAAGTGCCACCAGCCAATCAGGGCTCGGGTGACATGGCGTGAGGGGCGTGGTAAGGGCGTGCCTATAAAAGCCAACGCACAAAGCCCTTATCAGGACTTCTGCGGGAGAGGCGCTTTGTATGAGGACTTGCACGATTTGCGCTTTGTATGAGGACTGGTTGAAGAAAAGGGCTGTGAGGACTTCTGCGGGAGAGGCGCTTTGTGAAGGACTGGAAGGAATTGCGCCTTGCATACGAATTTGGATTGGGAGCGCATACGAATTCGTAGTGGGAGCGCATGTAGCGCCGGTACAGTTATTACGTATGCAGCCACGCCAGCGTAACCGCCAAGCCCAGCTTACCGTTCGCCCCGTAATTGTCCAATCTGCGCCAACGACCCGCGGGGAGCGTCTGCCACCCTGACCATCTTCTTCGCGGTGCGAGTCGGCGACCGGAGCGAACTGCCTGGACATCATCCCTGGACCATCAACCTGACCATCTGCAATCCCCGTGTGAGTGTCTGAGTGTGAAACGGGCCCGTTGTCCTGGGATAAGTATAAGACTGTATAAGGCTGCACTGTGTGTTCTTCTTCTTCTCCTTGTACATAGTGTAATAAACCAACTGTTATTCCTTGTTTCTTCCTGATTCGACCGTATTAGTGATTTCCTCCATTGGGTAAGCGTGGCACGATAGGAACCGCTCGGATCGGGATCTAGTCCTGGATAACGGCTCGGGTCACGGTTCGCTACCGCTCGGCGTTTCCACCTACAACCGTGATTTGGGCGGGGCTTATTTCCTTGCTTCCTAGGCGGCGTTGGTACTTAGGTAATAGGAATTCGGCCTACAACCCTATTTAACGCTGTCTGGAAGGAACGTCATAGCCCCGGATCCCGTCGGCTAGTCAAAGACAAGGGGACTAACCCCCCCTCGGTAAGGGGAAAGGCCGACCAGGAGAGCCGCAACAATATATATATATATATATATATATTTATATATATATATATATATATATATATATATATATATATATATATATATATATATATATATATATATATATATATACATACATACATACATACATATATATATATATATATATATATATATACATACATATATATATATATATATATATAATATATATATATACTGTATATATATATATATATATATATATATATATATAATATATATATATATATATATATATATATATATATATATATATATATATATATGTAGCGGCTACCGCTGGATTTTCACAATCGCCTTGCACCTATCAAGGACGCGGAGCGATCACCATGCCGGGCTCGTCCAGGACGCCCGGGCAGGCCCGCGCTCAACTTGCCAGGCCTCGGTCGGGACGCCCGGGCATGCCTCCTCTCGCTTTTCCTGGGCAAACGCTCCGGGATAATATGTATATATATTGCTGCCCGATAAACGGGCTTTTCAGAGTGCCTGAGTGTTTGGTTTGATTAAAGCAACTCGGATGAATTCCAGCTTTTTGTCGCGTCCATTCTTCCGATCGACGTGGGAGCCCCAGCTCCTTCATTGGTGACCTACCGACATGGACACGGCAGTCGCCCTTAAACTGCCTACCTTCTGGGAGGCTCACGCGGCGGTTTGGTTCGCACAGGCGGATTCCCTGTTCGCCCTGCGAGGCATCACGGCCGACGACACCCGCTTCCACCATGTGGTAGCAGCGCTCGGTTCGGCCACCGCGGCCCGCGCCCTGAGCCTCCTCGAGAGCCCGCCAGCCACTGACAAATACGGCGCGATTAAGAAGCTTCTCCCCGACGCTTTCGCCCTCCCATCGGCGGAACGCGCACGGCGCCTGCTCGACCTGCCCGAGCTCGGCGACACGCGCCCTTCCAAGCGAATGGACTACATGCTTTCACTGCTCGGCGAGCACTCTCCGGCATTCCTGTTCCGGGAGCTGTTCCTCCGTCAGCTGCCTAACCTGGTACGCCTCGCCCTGGCAAGCACGACGATCACAGATCCCCGGGCCCTTGCCAGAGAAGCCGACAAGATCTCCGCCGCAGGAAAGCGCATCGCAGCGGCAACATGGGACCCACCGCCGTCCGACGCAACACCCATGGCACCCGAGCACCCGGCACGGTCGACGACCGAACTGCCGACGCAATTGGCGGCCGCTACACCGAGCCGACCACCTCCAGCACGACGACCGGGGCCTCCACCTGACCAAGCGTGGTGTTACTATCATGCCAGGTTTGGACAGAAGGCCCGGACATGCCGACCCCCGTGCACCTTCGGCAGGCCGGGAAACGGCCGGGCCGGCATTCATTACCAGCCATGAGCGCCGGCCACACGGGCAACTTACTGTTCATCACGGATAAAGCGTCCGGACGGCGTTTCCTGTGCGACACCGGCGCCCAACTGAGCGTCATACCCGCCTCTGACCAGGACAGGCAATCCGCGGTTTGCGGCCCCTCCTTGGTTGCGGCCAACGGATCGACCATCCGCACCTTCGGCCCGCACAACGTCACCCTCTGCTTCGGCGGCCAATGCTTTGCTTGGACGTTTGTAACCGCAAACGTGCCCATGGCTCTGCTAGGCGCCGACTTCCTCTGCGCACACGGACTGCTGGTGGACGTCCAACGGCGTCGTTTAATCAACGCCGAAACCTTCAGCTCCCTGGTATGCACATTGAGCAGCTCCGCGCCGACCGAGCTGGCATGCGCCGTCCCGGCGGCGAACGAGTTTGCTCGCCTGCTCACGGAGTTCCCGGCCCTCACGCGGCCGACGTTTTCGGCCGTCGCAGTACGGCATGGGATCGAGCACCACATACCAACCACGGGCCCGCCGGTCTACGCCAGCACCCGCCGCCTCGACCCAGCCAAGCTCGCCGTGGCGAAGGCCGAATTCGACGCGTTGGAGCACCTCGGCATCGTGCGGCGCTCCAATAGCGCGTGGGCCTCACCACTGCACATCGTGCCAAAGCCGGGGGGTGGATGGCGCCCGTGTGGCGACTACCGCCGTCTCAATGACGCTACCACCCCCGACAGGTACCCGATCCCGCATATCCAAGACTTCTCCGCCCGTCTGGCGGGACGGGTCATTTTTTCGAAAATTGATCTCATATGGGGATATCACCAGGTACCTGTCAGGGCGGCCGACGTCACTAAAACGGCAGTCATCACGCCGTTCGGCTTATTCGAATTCTTGCGGATGCCGTTTGGTCTCAAGAATGCGGCTCAGGCGTTCCAGCGCTTGATGGACGGCGTGCTGCGTGACCTGCCGTTCCTTTTCGTTTACCTGGACGACATCCTCGTCGCCAGCACGTCCCGGGCCGAGCACCTCCTCCACCTCCGAACACTGTTCGGGCGCCTCAGCGAGCACGGCCTCATCGTCAACCCGGCCAAATGCCACTTCGGCACGACGGCCGTTGATTTTTTGGGCCACCACATCACCAAGAACGGGGCCGTGCCGCTGCCAACCAAGGTCGAGGCCATCACCATGTTCCCGCGTCCCCGCACCATAAAGGCCCTGCAGGAATTCCTGGGAATGGTGAATTTTTATCACCGCTTCGTGCCCCGCGCTGCTCAACTCATGCGGCCCCTCTACGAAGCCCTCCAGGGCAAGCCGGCCAAGCACGACATCGCCTGGTCCGCAGCAATGGATGCGGCCTTCCAAAGCTCAAAGCGGGCCCTCGCCGATGCAACACTGCTCGCTCACCCGGTGCTCAACGCTCCCATCGCCCTCACCACGGATGCCTCCGACTACGCGGTGGGCGCCGTACATGAGCAATGGGTGAACGGGGTTTGGCAGCCACTCGCTTTTTTCAGCCGGCAGCTCCGGCCGAACGAGCTCAAATACAGCACGTTTGACCGGGAGCTCCTCGGTCTACACCTGGCCGTCCGCCATTTCCGCCACCTCCTGGAGGGCCGACCTTTCACGGCGTTCGTCGACCACAAGCCGTTGGTTTACGCCATGGCCAAGGTCACGGAGCCGTGGTCGGCCCGCCAACAGCGCCACCTCTCCGCCGTGTCGGAGTTTACCACGGACATCCGGCACGTCGCCGGCAAAAACAACACCGTGGCCGACTGTCTTTCCCGGGCCAGCGCGAACGCGGTCCACCTGGGCGTGGACTTTGCGCTTATGGCGGCGGACCAAACCACCGACACCACGGTGCAAGCCCTCCGGGCGGCGGACACGGGCCTCCGCCTGGCCGACATCCCCTTCGCGGACACTGTCCTGCTCTGCGACGTCTCCCAAGGCCAGCCTCGCCCCATCGTGCCCGTCACCTGCCAACGCCGCATCTTCGCCTCCCTCCACGGCCTTTCCCACCCGGGCCGGAAAGCTTCCCAGAAGCTGGTGTCGGCGCGATTCGTCTGGCACGGCCTTCGTCGGGACGTCCGCGATTGGACCAGCACCTGCACGGCCTGCCAACGGGCCAAGGTCCACCGCCACACCCAGGCCCCGCTGGCACCTTTCACCATGCCCGAACGACGTTTCGACCACGTCAACGTGGATCTGGTGGGCCCCCTCCCCCCGTCACGGGGGTTCACACACCTGCTCACCATGGTGGACAGGACCACCAGGTGGCCGGAGGCCGTTCCCCTCGTCTCCACCACCACCGCCGACGTGGCGCAGGCTTTCATCGCCACCTGGGTCGCCCGCTTCGGCGCACCGGCAGACATCTCGTCAGACCGCGGACCACAGTTCACCTCCGAGCTGTGGGGCGCGGTCGCCCGCAACCTGGGGGTCAAGCTCCACCATACTACGGCCTACCACCCCCAAGCAAACGGGTTGTGCGAGCGATTCCACCGCTCCATGAAGGCCGCGCTCATGGCCGGCCTTCAAGACGGCGGTTGGGCCGACCGGCTGCCGTGGGTCCTTTTGGGCCTCCGCACGGCCCCCAAGGAGGACCTCCAGGCATCCACTGCCGAGCTTGTCTATGGCCAGGCGCTACGCGTCCTGGGCGAATTCGTGCCCGACGCTACCAGTCCCTGGTCCGCAGCTCACCAGCGCTCGGACCTCCAGGAGGCCGCCTGACGGTTTGCCCCCGTGCCAACATCCCACCACGGTGACCCCCAGTCCTACGTCCCCCCAGCACTTCGCACAGCGGAGTATGTTTTTGTGCGTCACGACGCACATCGGGGGCCACTCCGGCCGCCGTACAACGGGCCCTTCCGGGTGCTGCGACGGGACGACAAGTCGTTCGACATCGGCGGCAGGTCGGACCGGATTGCGGTGGACCGCCTCAAGCCGGCGCACGTGGACGTCGACCACCCACCACGGGTGGCCCTTCCGCCGTGGCGAGGCCGCCCCCCGTCCACGGTGCCCCCCACTCGACCGCCCACCACCACACCGGACCCCCTCCCACGACCCGCCAGGGGTCGCTTCGGCCGGGTCATCAGGACCCCCCTCAAATTGACCCTGCCGGTGCAAGTCGATTCTGGGGGGACGTGTGTAGCGGCTACCGCTGGGTTTTCACAATCGCCTTGCACCTATCAAGGACGCGGAGCGATCACCATGCCGGGCTCGTCCAGGACGCCCGGGCAGGCTCGCCCTCAACTTGCCAGGCCGCAGCCAGGACGCTGGGCCACGCCCCCTCTCGCTTTTCCTGGGCAAACGCTCCGGGATAATATGTATATATATTGCTGCCCGATAAACGGGCTTTTGAGAGTGCCTGAGTGTTTGGTTTGATTAAAGCAACTCGGATGAATTCCAGCTTTTTGTCGCGTCCATTCTTCCGATCGACGTGGGAGCCCCAGCTCCTTCATATATATATATATACGTGCACCAGCCTAACGGGTCGATCGTCAGCAATGACATAATGGTTAGACTAGAGGGTCTGCTCTAAGTCCACGGAGGCATGCACACTCACCCATAAGCTGTCTAGCCTGGGTTTTTGAACCCCTAGTTTAATGTCCCCACCTGAGAAACAACGCACTCATTGCGAAGAAGTGCGACAGGTTATTTAGTCTGGTCTGTGATCGAACCCAGCCTAGACAATTACCTCTGCACAATGCTGATCAATGAATACACATTTATGACCTACCCCTTTTTGGGAGTCATCACGGTAACACATCGCTGTTCAATTCACTTTTTGACTTTGAAGCCTTTCAGCTTTATATTGGCATCATTATCCAATATTCTTCTCAATAATTTCAAGTGTTATGCGTTGGTTTGTTACTCTTTCTTGGACTAACCATAGTACCTAAAGGGCCCCAAATTTTTGGTGTAGGTACTTCATGAATCATAATCTGGGGAAGGTTTTAAGTTGCCTCCAAAGAGGTTACCAAAGGCGGCTATAAAGTGAATATTGGGATGTGGGGTGAGGCAGTCAGGCATAGGTAACTGCCATAAGGCCAATAACTCCATAACTTTTCAATATCCAACACATCCTGAAAGCCCTGCTGGGAAAAGCTAACCACCATGTGTGCAATAACTCCATACGATTTCAGTGTACAACATGTTGGAATCCCTATGTTTACGTAAACGTTTCCCCCGTGCAGCACCGGGAGCAAGTCTTTACCTTCACCCCTGTCTGTCTGTTATTTTCTTATTAGTTATTTTCACCCCTGTCTGTCTGTTTGTGAACAGGATATCTGAAAAAGTTAAGGACAGATTTACAAGAAACTTAGTGGACAGTTTGAGTGTGAAACAAGGAAGAATTGATCCAATTTTGGTGAAGATCCGATTCTGGATACGAGGATTTTTTAATTCTTTAAGTGATTCTTCACAATTGAGAGATAGGGCCAAAAACGATATATGGGATGATATTTCAAAAGGTTGTGGATGAGTTATTGAGTAATGACAAAAATTGGTGAATGAGTTGGTGAGGTGATAAGAACAAGCCGATTAGATTTTGGTTCGTGTCTGAATCCAGATCTGGCCTATCAGTTGTACAACACGTTACAACACGATACAACATGTTACAACACGATACAACACGATACAACACGTTACAACACGATACAACACGATACAACATGTTACAACACGTTACAACATGATACAACACGATACAACACGATATAACACGATACAACACGATGCAACACGTTACAACACGATACAACACGATACAACACGATACAACACGTTATAACACGATACAACACGATACAACACGTTACAACACGATACAACACGTTACAACACGATACAACACGTTACAACACGATACAACACGATACAACACGTTACAACACGATACAACACGATACAACACGATACAACACGTTACAACACGATACAACACGATACAACACGATACAACACGATACAACACGTTACAACACGTTACAACACGTTACAACACGATGCAACACGTTACAACACGATACAACACGATACAACATGATACAACACGTTACAACACGATACAACACGTTACAACACGATACAACACGATACAACATCATACAACACGTTACAACACGTAAACTGTTCAGCCTGGTGGAGGTTTTCTCTGTACCGAATGTCGTTCTCGTTTGAACATTTGACCAAACCAAAGTTTGTTCTGTAATAAGGATTAGCATCACATTTGTTATCCACTAGGTGGCAATGTTACTCCGGCCGGTGTACAAATGTATGTCCTGTACCTGATCCATACAAATTACAATTGTGGCACTGTACACACTATACCGGGATTGTATTACGAATTTGGTGTTCTCATTGCATCACTATTGAGGTGTGGCTGTACTGCTGATACATCAGCACCAGGAATTTGCCACACACAATAGCCGACAACTCTTTGTGAAAGGCACCGTGGGATATTCTCCGTCCACCTGCTAATGCAAGTCGTCATGTCCTCAGTTTAATGTTCCCACCTGAGAGACAACACACTCATCGCGACGTGGAAGTCTGACAGGTTATATCGTCTGGTCTGGAACCGAACCAGTTTCCTCTGCACCATACTGACCCAGGAATACACATTTGTGACCTAACTCAATGAAATGAGTCACCTGGAATGTGGGTTTCTTTTCAGTACAGGTTGAGTACACAGGTTGGTTTTCAGTACAGGTTATGTAACTTGTGGGCAGAAATAATAAATACATGTAGAAGGTGTTTCTTGATCTCACTTTTTCCTTTCACAGTGATGTCAAACTCGTGGAGCAACTTTCAGGAATAAAAGTTGAGGAGACAATTTATTTTAACACAAATTACAAGGGGATATGGCAATGTTTTTTTTTCTTTTTTTTTCTAGTTTTGCCTTTGCCTTGGTTTATAATTTTTTGATGGGTGATCAAATTGGGGTGATGGACCGAGTGACCTTCTGTGCCAAATTCCTTGTGTGTCCTTTTTTATGCCTCCGCCACCGAAGGTCGCTGGAGGCATTATGTTTTCGGGTTGTAATGGGCTAAACTTGTCCGTATGGGCTAAACCTTGTTTTTCTTAGCTACCACATGTCCAATTGAGACGAAACTTTCAGAGTCGGAGTGACACCCATGCAGAATGTTTTTATGATAATTGTGACGTCATAGGTCACGTAGTATGGCAGCCATCTTGGATTGCTGATTGTAAAAAAACATCTTCTCCCAAACCACCAAATCGATTGACTCGAAACTTTGTGTGTCATTGACTAGGTATGTCGATTAAAAGATGATCATGAAAACATAATTGGTCACATGGTGTGGCAGCCATATTGGATTGAAGGAAAATATTAAATAATTCTATCTCTGAAAGCGCTTACCCTATCGATGAGAAATTTTACAAATATCATCCAATACCACTGCTGCATATAGTTTGAAAATGATGATGTTGTACATCACGTGTTTGGCAGCCATCTTGGATAGAAAAACGAACCTTTTCCGATCAACACGAAACTTCACAAATGTGATCCCATACCCATACATACATATGCAGAGTGTACATTTTTAAAGGTCATACGTCACGTGATATGACAGCCATATTAGCTTGAAAGCTGACATTTAAAAAAATACCTTCTCTAAAACCGCTTCACCGATCGATGTGAAACCTGTCATGCCTGGTGAAAATGTGATACTTGAAAACAGCTGAAGGGATTTAAATCAAACTTGTTTATTTTTATGACAGTGAACGAGGGCATCTACCCGTTGTGGAACTATGTGGAGGGATATTGGCGACAGTCGCATTGTTCTAGTTTTTCTTTGTATACATAGCCGAGGCTCATGGAAGAGCTGGTACACTGGATGGATCAGACGTAACAGACAAAAACAGGAAGCAAAATACGCATGCATGGAGAAGGAAACTCCAAGGAGGAAAAACTGGAAAATTAGGAGGGATTTGGGTGTGGTGGGGTTGGGGGGGGGGGGGAGTATGACGAGGGCAAAAAAGATCATTGTTTTGGATTGGGGATGATCTTAAATGGCGGTGAACAGCTGTCTTGTGCACAGTTGGAGACAATACGAATGGTATCGTGACTTGAACCAGGATTCCTTGTATCTTGAGCTAAGGATTCTGATGGGAACACAAACTGGTCAGTTTAACAGAGTTAGTTTTTAAACCTCACTGGCTTTGTTGGTAATACAAATACGGACTAATTGTTTTAATAATAACTAACCAGTGGAACTAACTACACTCACTTGTTCCTCTCGTTTTTTCCTGCCAGTGGATGTTAGAGCAGGAATTTGTAATTTGTTCATGGTGATGGAGATAGCTCGCCTACTCTTCGTGAAGGACACCGCAGGATATTTAACATCCACCAACGAATGCTAGTAGATAGGACGCCCAGTTTAACGTCCATTTGAGGGACGGCACACACATTGATGAATCGCCCTGTCTGTGAAACACCAGAATGACAGTTTATATAGCTGGGTTGGCATTTAAACCCAGGCTAGACAACTTAGATGCCAGAGGAGTATAGGCTATCCGTGCAACCTTCACAACATTATTAGCATTTAATATTCAGACCATTGCATGCGAGCTTTTATTTATTTAGATGATATCCTTTGACCGACTTTTTATTTATTTAAATAATATCCTTTCACCGCGTTTTTATATATTTAAATAATATCCTTTGACCAAGGTTTTTATTTATTTAAATAATATCCTTTGACTGATTTTTATTTTTTTAAATAATATCCTTTGACTGATTTTTTATTTATTTAAAATATATACTTTGACCGAGTTTTTATTTATTTAAATAATGACCTTTGACCACCCTTTTATTTCTTTAAATAATATTCTTTCACCGAGTTTTTATTTATTTGAATAATATATTTTGACCGAGTTTTTATTTATTGAAATAATATCATTTGACCGAGTATTTGTTTCTTTAAATAATATGCTTTGACTGATTTATTTATTTATTTAAATAATATCCTTTGACTGATTTTTTTTTAAATTTAAATAATATCCTTTGACTGATGTTTTATTTATTTAAATAATATAATTTCACTGATTTTTTTATTTATTTAAACAATATCCTTTGACAGAGTTTGAATTTCTTTAAATAATATCCTTTGACCAAGTTTTTATTTCTTTAAATAATTTCCTTTCTCTGAGTTTTTATTTATTTGAATAATATATTTTGACCGAGTTTTTATTTATTGAAATAATATCCTCTGAACGAGTTTTTATTTATTTAAATAATATCCTTTACCCGAGTATTTGTTTCTTTAAACAATATCCTTTGACTGAGTTTTTATTTATTTAAATAATATCCTTTGACTGAGTTTTTATTTATTTAAATAATATCCTTTGACCGAGTTTTTAATTATTTGAATAATATCCTTTGACTGAGTTTTTATTTGTTTAAATAACATCCTTTGACTGAGTTTTTATTTATTTAAATAATATGCTTTGACTGAGTTTTTATTTATTTAAATAATATCCTTTACCAGAGTATTTGTTTCTTTAAACAATATCCTTTGACTGAGTTTTGATTTATTTAAATAATATCCTTTGACCGAATTTTTATTCATTTAAATAATATCCTTTGACCGAGTTTTTATTTATTTAAATAATATCCTTTGACCGAGTTTTTATTTATTTAAATCATATCCTTTGACTGAGTATTTGTTTGTTTAAATAATATCCTTTGACCGAGTTTTTATTTATTTAAATAATATCCTTTGACCGAGTATTTGTTTCTTTAAACAATATCCTTTGACGGAGTTTTTATTTATTTAAATAATACCCTTTGACCGAGTTTTTATTTATTTAAATAATAGCCTTTGACCGAGTATTTTTTTCTTTAAACAATATCCCCTCACCGAGTTTTTTTTTTTTAAATAATATCCTTTGACCGAGTTTTTATTTATTTAAATAATATCCTTTGACCGAGTTTTTATTTATTTAAATCATATCCTTTGACCGAATTTTTATTCATTTAAATAATATCATTTGACCAAGTTTTTATTTATTTAAACAATATCCTTTGACCGAATTTTTATTTATTTAAATAATATCCTTTGACCGAATTTTTATTTATTTAAATAATATCCTTTGACTGAGTTTTCATTTATTAAAATAATATCCTTTGACTGAGTTTTTATTTATTGAAATAATTTCCTTTGACTGAGTATTTGTTTCTTTAAATAATATCCTTTGACATAGTTTTTATTTATTTAAATAATATCCTTTGACCGAGTATTTGTTTATTTAGATAATATCCTTTACCCGAGATTTTTATTTATTTAAATAATATCCTTTGACCAAATTTTTATTTATTTAAATAATATCCTTTGACTGAGTTTTCATTTATTTAAATAATATCCTTTGACCTAGTTTTTATTTATTTAAATAATATCCTTTGACCTTGTTTTTATTTATTTAAATAATATCCTTTGACCGAGTATTTGTTTCTTTAAATAATATCCTTTGACCTTGTTTTTATTTATTTAAATAATATCCTATGACCGAGTATTTGTTTCTTTAAATAATATCCTTTGAGCGAGATTTTTATTTATTAAAATAATATCCTTTGACCTCGTTTTTATTTATTCAAATAATATCCTTTGACCGAGTATTTGTTTCTTTAAATAATATCCTTTGACCTTGTTTTTATTTATTTAAATAATATCCTTTGACCGAGATTTTTATTTATTAAAAGAATATCCTTTGACCGAGTATTTGTTTCTTTAAATAATATCCTTTGACCTTGTTTTTATTTATTTAAATAATATCCTTTGACCGAGTATTTGTTTCTTTAAATAATATCCTTTGACCTCGTTTTTATTTATTTAAATAATATCCTTTGACCGAGTATTTGTTTCTTTAAATAATATCCTTTGAGCGAGATTTTTATTTATTTAAATTATATCCTTTGACCGAGTATTTGTTTCTTTAAATAATATCCTTTGAGCGAGATTTTTATTTATTTAAATAATATCCTTTGGCCGAGTTTTTATTTATTTAAATAATATCCTTTGACCGAGTATTTGTTTCTTTAAATAATATCCTTTGAGCGAGATTTTTATTTATTTAAATAATATCCTTTGGCCGAGTTTTTATTTATTTAAATAATATCCTTTGACCGATAATTTTATGGACCTTTGTATCAGGATGGCCGAACAAACCTTTCTACTGCTTCTATCGAACGCTGTAAAAAGTTTTAAATGTTTTGGAGTGGACCTTGTGTGTCATTGTAAGGAGAGACAGAGCTACATGGGGAGTTCACTACTGTTGATCAGTGAGTCTGTGGTCTTTCAAAGAAGTATAGAAACACATTATATAAATGCTCGCATCCCCGCAACGCAACTCTCGCCCCAACCTCCGTGCCTCCGTACGTGCCTGCATGCTACCCCCACCGGTGCGTGCACGCATCCCCGCACCGCAACCCTCACCCCAACCCCCGTACGTGCCTGCACCCCACCAGTGCGTGCACGCATCCCCGCGCCGCAATCCTCGCCCCAACCTCCGTGCCTCCGTACGTGCCTGCCTTCTACCCCCACCGGTGTGTGCTCGCAACCCCGCACCGCAAGGCACGCACAATGTCCGGCTTCGCGCGTCGTGTCCACACTCACTTGTTCAGGGGAAGATAATTGCTGTTAATCCTAATTGCAGGTAAAAACACTTCAGCACACTAATGCCAGCCCCGCCGGAGGAGATGGCTCGGAAAAGCACGGGCGGTAATCGCCTTACCCGGGAACTGCGGGGGAGAGAGAGGGAGAGAGAAATCTGGGGAAGTATACATAAGTGTACCCCCGACCCCCCAGCTTTACCCTCTCAAATGCCCCCAAGCTCCCAAACTACAGCAGGGAACCCGCCTGGACGGAACAGTGTCCTTAAACAGGGTCTATGTGGACCAATGAAAAGGTATAAGAACTTTTACGCAGGAGGAGGCCATTCGTTCCATCATGCCTGAACTACACCAACACCAGAGTGAATCATTCAACGTCAGCCCAACCCGATCTTAATGAGGGGGGAGATGCCATATATGCAAATAAAATCTTATTTAAACTAAAACTACTTTTATTATTATAACGAAAGTATTTTTGTGGTGAGGCTGGGGGAGGACCAAGCATACCCTCCCAAAGACGTCACAACACGATACAATGCCCCATCCACATGCAGGCAATGTACAAGTCCTGCAAATACCCCAATTTCCGTACATCATCTCCAATGCTTCTTGGTACCTCTCTTATATCATCTTCAATGCTTCTTGGTACCTCTCTTATATCATCTCAAATGCTTCTAGATACCTCTCTTATATCATCTCCAATGCTTCTTGGTACCTCACTTATATCATCTCAAATGCTTCTAGGTACCTCTCTTATATCATCTTCAATGCTTCTTGGTACCTCACTTATATCATCTCAAATGCTTCGAGGTACCTCTCTTATATCATCTCAAATGCTTCTAGGTACCTCTCGTATATCATCTCCAATGCTTCTTGGTACCTCACTTATATCATCTCAAATGCTGCTAGGTACCTCTCTTATATCTCCTCAAATGCTTCTAGGTACCTCTCTTATATCATATCCAATGCTTCTAGGTACCTCTCTTATATGATCTCCAATGCTTCCAGGTACCTCTCTTATATCATCTCAAATGCTTCTAGGTACCTCTCGTATATCATCTCCACTGCTTCCAGGTACCTCACTTATATCATCTCAAATGCTTCTGGGTACCTCTCTTATATCATATCCAATGCTTCTAGGTACCTCTCTTATATCATCTCCAATGCTTCTAGGTACCTCACTTATATCATCTCCAATGCTTCTAGGTACCTCTCTTATATCATGTCCAATGCTTCTAGGTACCTCTCTTATATCTAATCCATATTTAAACTGAGAATAAAAAAAACAAAAGATTCTTCTCAATTGAGTGATAGGGCTAAAACCCATATACAGAGCGTATCAAAAAAAAGGTAATCCGAATTCAAGGGGTTAATATGCAAAGGTTATTAATTTTGACAATTTACATGTGGTTTACTAATTAAGAGGAGATCCTCAGCTTTCCATCGATACCTTCCATGCATCATTGCTGTCACACATGACTGAGTACATGTTCATTGAAAATGACAAGTTCAAATCACATTTTTACAAGTTTGGCTAATCGATGCAACTCAGGATAATTGGTGCAAAATGAACGTCAGATATGAACTTTTCTCAGGAATGATTGGCCTTTATGCACCCACACCTTCAACATGTCCACCTCCCCTTTCAACACAAAGCTCACAGCGGCGGAGCATGCCCTGAACTGCTCGTCTCACCAAAGCCGGGTTATTGCGCAAAACATCCACTTCATGTTGAATACGGCCCTGCAATTCGTCAAGATCATGGGGAGGAGTTACGAACACCTTGTTCTTTAAATGTCCCCAAAGGAAATAATCACATGGTGTGAGGTCAAGTGATCTTGGTGGCCATTCCACTGCGTGGTTGAGGGCGATGACTCGGTCTCCAAAGAGTTCCCTCAGTCGTTCACGGACAGCGATAAGACGATGTGCTGGGGCGCCGTCTTGGGCCCACCAGAGATATCTGAAGACACCACAAACCTGTCGCTCAAAGTTCTCCTCCAGCTGCAGTAAAATTTCATCATTGATCATCTGCAGATACCTGTTACCATTAACATTCCTTTGAAAGAAAAATGGTCCGATCACCTGACCACTTCCACAAAGTCCCAACCCAACAGTCCACTTTTGTCGATTCATGTTGGTGTCAAAATTAAATTCCGGGAGTTGTCCTGTCGGTGCATATTCAACAACATTATGGGTATTGACCTTGCCTGCCGTCCATGGCGAAAGCAGCTTTGTCGCCGATAACGAGATACCGCAGGAAATTGACATCTGCTTCGCAACGTGCTATCAACCATCTGGCAAGCACCAGCCTCCTGGCAAAATCCCCTGGTGTAAGTTGATGCCGGATGTGAATCCGATATGGATGTTGGTGGAGGTCCAGTCTTGTGATTCGGTTGAATGTTGCCAAAGGCAATCCCGTTCCATTTTGTCTTGCGCTGGTATCCCAAGGATGCTCTAAAACTTGCTGCCTTACTGCTGCTATGTTCTTTTCCGATCTCCCAGTGCGCCTCCTACCAGAATTCTCCTTGTTGCGGTTGAGGCTAGTGCCATGCTCTTGGTATTTTCTAACATTCGCCCAGATGGTTTTGGCTGCTAGAGGCTCCTGTTCTGGGAAACGTTCCCTGAACGCATCACAAGTTCGTTGCAAACTTCCAGTTTGGTGAAAGGTTGTAACCACGAAGGTCCGCTGTTCAGTCGTAAGTTGAACCATCTTTTCAATAACTCAGACTGTCTCTAAACCCATACACTGTAGGCCCATCTTAAATACCCATCTTAAACAAAGGATGATGCAACCGACGATTACCAGACCAGCTTAACAATTTTACATAATCAACTTGGCAGTCGACAAGTAATGTGTCCATTTCAAACTGTCTTGCACCGATTAGCCAAACTTGTAAAAATGCGATTTGAACTTGTCATTTTCAATGAACATGTACTCGGTCATGTGTGACAGCAATGATGCATGAAAGGCATCATTGGAAAGCTGAGGATCTCCTCATAATTGGTAAACCACATGTAAATTGACAAACTAAATAACCTTTGCATATTAACCCCTTGAATTCGGATTACCTTTTTTTTGATACGCACTGTATAGCACGATATCTCAATAAGTTATGGACGGATTCGGACGAAACTTTGTGGCTAGGTTAGGTGTGTGACAAGGAAGAATTGATTCAATTTTTGGGAAGATCCGAATTCGGATCTGAGAATTATTTAAGCGATTCTTCACCATTGAAAGATGGGACCAAAAAACGATATTAGCACGATATCTCAAAAAAGTTATGGACAAGCTATAACAAAACTGGGTGGATGAGTTGGTTGTGTGACAATAACAAGGCGATTAGATTTTGGTTCAGCTCCGAATCCAGATCCATCCTACAAGTGGATTACAAAACGTAAACTGTTCAGTCTGGCGGAGATTTGCGTTTTACCGGGTGCTCTTCTAGTTCCATGATGCGACTGCACTATGGACCATAAGAATGAAACTCGCCTTTCTGGGCTAATTATTTCTGGTTTGTGAGCAGGAAAGAACTTCTTCACATGAATACTTCACATGAATGTGATATATATATATCACATCACCCCTTCCCTCCAAAACTTCCCCATCACACCATGAACAAACTAGAACGCCACTCAGTAGAGCGCATACTCCCGCCGTGGGTCAAGTTGGAATAGTACGATATCACATAAGTTTGAGGGAGTCGTTCAGTGACAATACAAGACAAGACAACACAAGACAGACACTGCGCAGATATATATTTAGAATATATAGAAGATAATGTAAAAAAAGAAAAAAGTCAATTTCACTTACATTTTCGGATTCAGCGTTCAATTCCATATAGGTGAGTGTATTTTGAGGCATGTGTGACTTCAAATAAAATTGTAAGCCAGGAAAACGTTCGTTTCATTCCTTAGGGATACAACATGTAAAACTGGCCCAAACGTCAAAACAAAACTCGCTCATTTTAAGTCGTACAAGCTAATGCGTTCACTCATTCTTCTGGGAAGAATCCCGTGCACATGCTTGTCACACTTATAACTCACCTAAGTCTTTATAAGTTCATCAAATACTGACACCGCGATTGACATTCGCTGAGGTAAATGTTGATATTGTAGTGGTTACCTTATTCACATGTCGCGGTTACCTTATTCACTTGTCGCAGTTAACTTATCCGCATGTGACGGTTACCATTACGATGGGTTTGGTCTAACCCACGCACACGGGCGTTTGGTTGTGTCGTCGTGACGCACGCGCGGCTGTTGGAGCCACGCCCTCCAAAGAGGGTTCTTGGTTTTATATAAGCCGTTACGACTTCCGTTCGCTAGCAGTTGCTGGAGATTTCTGTACAATAAACAACCTTTTGTCCCCAACGAAATGGCCTCTTCTTGTCGTCTTCGGCAACCGCTAAACTGGTGACCCCGTTGCCCCCGAACGTATTCGGGGGCCAAATGAACACGGCAGGATTGCGACCGCAATTTCTTCCACAAGACCTAAACTCGAACTGCCGGAGTTTTAGCAACGACGAGCGACCATGTGGTTCGCACATCGCGCTCGGTTCCTCCTCTATGACTGGAGGGGCGAACCAGCTCCGGGACCCTCCGAAGGAACGCCGTTACGGGGCGTTGGCGGCACTGCTACTTCTTCGCCTTCGCGCACACAGGCCGAGTACTGCTGCTCATCGCCTCCGCGCACACAGGCTAGGCACGGCTACTTCGTCGCCTTCGCACACACAGGCCGAGCACCGCTGCTCGTCACCTCCACGCACACAGGCCGAGTACTGCTGCTCGTCACCTTCGCGCACACAGGCCGAGTACTGCTACTTCGTTGCCTCCGCGCACACAGGCCGAGTACTGCTGCTCGCCACTCCTACTACTGCTCCTATGGCGGATCCCGAGGCTGCTGCTCCTGCAATTACAGCTACTACCGCTGCTCATCTCTTGCGCACGCATGGCTGCTTTGTTACCTTCATGTGCACTGGCGCCTCATTGCCTTCGCGTGCACTGCTGCTCGCCACTCCCGCAATTCCTACTGCTGCAACTACAACTGCTACCGCTGCTCATCTCTTGCGCACGCACGGCAGCTTCGTTACCTTCACCCGCACTGCTGCTCGCCACTCCCGCAATTCCTACTGCTGCAACTACAACGGCTACCGCTGCTCAGCACCCGCGGCCCGGCTCTGTTCCATCCGCGGCCCGGCTCTGTTCCACCCGCGGCCCGGCTCTGTTCCACTCGCGGCCCGGCTCTGTTCCACCCGCGAACTACGTACACGCCCGTGGCGTGCCTTCTGGGGGGGGGGGGGGGGGCATGTAGTGGTTACCTTATTCACATGTCGCGGTTACCTTATTCACTTGTCGCGGTTAACTTATCCGCATGTGACGGTTACCATTACGATGGGTTTGGTCTAACCCACGCACACGGGCGTTTGGTTGTGTCGTCGTGACGCACGCGCGGCTGTTGGAGCCACGCCCTTCGAAGAGGGTTCTTGGTTTTATATAAGCCGTTACGACTTCCGTTCGCTAGCAGTTGCTGGAGATTTCTGTACAATAAACAACCTTTTGTACCCAACGAAATGGCCTCTTGTCGTCTTCGGCAACCGCTAAAATATCTCTTCTGAGGTAAAAAAAAAAAAAAAAAAGGTTTGAAGGTAATTATACATATCAAACGATACATTTTATGAAACGGGGAAACATAATACACACTTTGATTGTTTTAAAATGACAGAATATCTTTATTAGAAAAAAAAAAAGAACCTTGAAGACGACGCTGCTAACAAAATACACTGCTCTAACGCATAACCACGAGTTTAAACTACATTTAAAAACAAATATGAAAATTATTTTCATATCACAATGTTAAATATAGAATATATAGAAGATAATGTTTTTAAAAAATGAGCCCTGAAGCACCTGGCGGGAGTAATAAAGACTCATCGAGCCCTTGGAAGACTACGTTGGAGACTTTGGGGCCAGCACAATATCAAAAGATCTATAAAGGTAAAGTATACCTTCTCTATCATATGTCATTCTCTCTTCTATTCCTCTTCTATATTATGCATTTCCCAATTCAGTCTCACCCCTCAAACCCACTCCCACAGTGGATAGGTAATTGATAGATGGCCCCTTAAAAACAAAAACAAAAACATTTAAAGCCATGTTACAGAGCAATCCTTTTCTGCTTATCTTAGACCACAGACTTTGCTGATATTCAAATCTTCGTACATGTTTGCCTGGCAGTTTGTGAAGCCATTCAATAATTGTTCTCTCATTGAATGGCTTGAGAGGATGTTAAGCCTTAAACTCCGCTGCTTCATTACTGGGAGCGCAGCTGTGCCACTGATGCAGTGCCCCCTTGTCTCCAGTAATCTGGTACTCATTTTCCCGACCTCAGAAGGATGACAGGCTGAGTCAACACACCTGGGGTTATTTTAACGGCACGACAGGGGCTCAAACTCAAGACCCTAAGATCTTAAGCCAGCCACCTTAATCGATAGGCCAACACCAGGCTTTTCCATGCTATGTGAATTACACAGTGATAATTAATCATTCATTTGTACCAATTATTGACTTATAATTTATTTGATAGCAATGAAATCGCATGTGGAAGGAGCATGTCTTACCTGTGTGCATTCTGCATGATGTACATCAGATTAGAATAGATTTCCAACTGAAGGTAGGCAGTCAGATCAACATGTCATTTCACCATGGAGTGTCGATGGTTTGAATTAGTATTCTGATGAGCTGTTGAGAGATTTTGTGCCATTCATCATCCAGAGCATCCACCAACCCATGCAAACGTTGTCGGGCTGCTTCGGCAATGATTGTGTGCTGCCGTGTACAATTGAGCTCAATCCAGCAATCAGGGGAAATGGCGCATTGCCGATCTGGCCCACGGGGCAGTATGGCGGTCCACACGAGAAGCTAAATCTCGGACACAGGGCACACTTGTGTGTGACAAAGCAATTAGAGAAACACCCAGACCAAACCGCACCCTACCCCACGAGGTCACATCTATATAGCCGTATAATTACCCTTCTCCTTCCCACTGCATGTCGATAACTATAACAACCTGGTGGGAGAAACATTATCGGATCAATACGTACATACAGTCAGCTACTCATCACAGTGGAGAAAGGTCGTCTCGGATACATTACAAACATTGAATATGGGATAAACATTATAATGTTTGCAATGTCATGGATTGATTTCCCAAGTACATAAAAGTGTCTTCAGTCCATGTTTTTCGTTCTGGTCATTTTGCAATGTTATGGACAGGATGCAGGATTATATCTCCATCTGCCCACGAGACAGCAAGTGACCTCTGGGTAAAACAGGTGCTTATCGTTTGTACAGATGCAGGAAGGAGGGTGGGGAAGATCAGTGTTGTAGGAACGGTTCTTTGACTTCTTCCTTGCCGAACCCATCCCTCTCTGCAGCACCGTGGCAACGAAGAACAAACTAGAACTGTACTCGGGAGAGTGCATACCTCCACCAGGCTGAACAGTTTATGTTTTGTATCCCATCTATCCAATCCCACTGATAGGCCGGATCTACTAGTTTAAATTAAACAGAAATTTATGATTCCTGATTCAAACCTCCTAACTGGTGATCAGCAGGGCAGACAGAATGTGTTAGTGTGGCAGACAACACTTGTTGCTAACAGATCATACAGCAAGTGCTGTGATGAGACTTGATCTATGCTCTTCGGCCTCATATATAAATAATATATATATAAATATATAAATATATAAATATATAAATATATAAATATATAAAAAAATATATATAAAAAAAAAAAAAATAAAAAAAAAAATAAAAAAAAAATATATATATATACTATAAATATATACATAAGTATATAAATATATATAAATATATAAATTTATAAATATATATGTATACTATAAATATACACATAAATATATATCTATATATATATATAAATATATCAATTTATAAATAAATATAAATACATAAATATATAAATATATAAATATGTACATTTATAAATATAGAAATATATATATATATATATAAATATATAAATTTATAAATACATATATATATATATATATAAGGAATACTATAAATATATACATAAATATATATACATAAATAAATATATAAATATATATATATATATATATATATATATATAAATATATATATATATATATATATATATATATATATATATATATATATATATATATATATATATATATATATATATATTGTTGCGGATATGGGATTTGGCCTCCATCCATATCCGCTTGTAAATATTCCCCTATTTCCCCAATACTCCCCAACTATCCCCAATCCCCCATTCCCTAGTCCCATTGTCTGTAAACAACACTCTGTAGAACCGACCTTCCCCTTTTTCCCCCATTAAATGTCGTGCCCAGGTTCACCGCATCTCACGTAGACAACTATAGGACATCTTGCTAGTTATTCTTAGTCTATGTCAGTTAAGGACTCGTTTCCATTAATTCTGACTCTTTGTTGCACCAGAATGTGATTGTATGGCACCAGTAGTAAGTTTAGGACCTCCCCATACCTCCTCCCATCTTCCTCATGAAACTACAACAACAACAACAACTACAACAACAGCGCGCGGGGAGTGTGCGTCCTCACTCCGGCTTGGTTAGCCGCCATTGCCCATGTGCTCGACGGGGTTACCAAATAGGGGCTCCCTGTCAGCTCCTCGTCAAGGGCGGAGCCCGGTAACCCCCCGCACCCAATAAGAAGCGGCGGGCCGATTCCATCTGGGGCGGAGCTAACGGGCCGAGGGCGTGTCACTCCCCGCTGGATATACGCAGCCACTTACCGGACGTGACGTGAGATGCGCCCCCAGCTTGAAGAGAACCAGACGCCACCTCCAGCGCGACGATACCTCCCTGCATCTTTTGGACCGCGCTATCCTGTCCCTGAGCCAAGGTGCACCTTGTGCTGTCCATCGACTACCTGCCCTTCCTTGCCATCAATCCCTGTGTGAGTCAGTCTTGTCCTGTTTATCTGTGGTCTGTCGGGGCTACTATAAGACCGTGATTAAGTGCCCACCTTCCTATGCTGTACCTCTTGTCCTTGTAATCTCAACGTTCCGCATACAAATATTATAACCTCCTCCGGAGGTCTTGAGAACTGTACCCCTGGTGTCGTGTCATTTAACCCAGCCGTTGTGTCCTTTCCTTAATTGATCTAGCGTAGCGCGACTCGGCCAACGTTCGAGTATAATCGGGTAAACTGTGCAGACGCGGTCATACCAAACTGCTCGGTAAACTAACATCCAAAACCGCGTCTGTAACATTTGGTGTCGAGGAGTTGGATTCGGACCTGGGACTAAATTTGTTAGGCCCAAATTTTGGACACCAATTGTACTATTAGAGTAACATTTGGTGTCGGGAAGTGGGATTCGATCCGGAGCGCGTTTCACGCGCTCGAAATTATAACGGCGAAATTTGATTGTGTTTTACAAAAAAAAAAAAAAAACCCGAATTTTGAAAGTCGCGCTATGGCAGACCAAGACGGCTGGGTTCCGGTAGAGGAGAGTGAGGCAGGGTCGATCCAGGACCAAAATGAGGGACATGAGGAGAGCGAAGCAGTGAGGGTAGCAGACGCACAAAATGGCGCCTCGCACATGGCCACGGCGACAGCGCCCGCGACCGTGGTAGCGCCGCTGGTGGATTCGAACCTTTTCCTCCTGCAAATGAGGGCTCTTATGGAACAAATGGGAGACCAAATAGGAGGTTTGAAAAACAGGATGGATGCTCAGAGTGAGCAAATGAGGGCTGATAGTGAGCGATTGGGTGAGCGATTGGAGGGCCAAATGGGGGTAATGAGGGACGAAGCGAGGGGTACCGGTGAGGGGTTAGACAATAATTTTAAGGGATTAGACAAGAAATTTGGGAAGTTAGACGACAAATTTGAGGGGTTAGACAACGGGATAAAAGAGGTGAAAAATGGGTTAATGGGGGTAGAAAACAGAATGGCCGCTCAAGAGAATCAAATGGAAGGGATGCAAAAGGGGTTAGAGGGGTTAGAAAACAGTATGGAAGGCAAATTGAGGGACATGAGGGACCAAGCGGAAAGGGAAGTTAAACAAATGGGGCAGCAGATAGAGGGGGTCAGAATGGGGGTAGAAACTAAACTGGATGCTCACAGGGAGGAAATGGAGCAGATGAGGGTGGCATCTGGGCAGGAGATGCAAGTGATGGGAGAGGAGATCAGAAGAGGTGTGAGTGAGGAGGTCGGAGGAGTGCGCGAGGAGGTGAGGCACTGTAAGGAGCACATGGAGAAGGAGGTGAGAAAGGGGCCTGTAAAGTTACAAGGGGGCATAGAGGACCTGACGCAGGAGGTGGAACAGCTGACGGAGGGACAAAAAGGACTAACGGAGCAGGTTCAAAGGAACACTGCAGTATTAGGAGGGTTAAAGGCGACACAGAAAGAACTAAAAGATGACTTAATAGCGACGAAGAGGGAATGTCAGATGGTACGTGAGGGACTGACAACGAGGTTGGACGAGGTGACAGAGGTAATGGAGACGAAGGACCGGCAGGTGAGGACGCACATGGAAACGGTCAAGGTAGCCTTAGAGGACGAGCTTGAGGAGACGTACCGGGAAATAAAAGAGGTGAAGCAGAAATTAGAAGAAGTGGAAGAAGGGGTGAGCGAAATTAAGAAGCGACGGAGAGAGGATAAGAAAGAGATAAAAGAGGAGATAAAAGAATTGGTCCAAAGTCTGTGTTCAGATCGTGATGATGTGCTCATTAACCGGATGAGGGATTCGCAGGTGATGGAGGAGAAGCGAAGAGGAAGAGGACCCGGTGTAAGTGGTGACCAATATGGTCGTGCGTATGATGCGCCAGGGGATTTAAGAAGCTTGGGGGTCGAGATGGACCCGGGTGTTCGTGAGAGGCCGTTGGTGAAGTGTGCGACAGGTCTGGTGTGCGAAAAAGGAGGTGTGCGAGAAAGTCCGACTCTGGGGTGTGTGAGGAAAAAGTGCGTGCCAAGGAGTGAGGGTGCTGGCGAGAGTGAGTCGGTCGTAGCGCGTGTGCGAGGGAGCACATGGAAGCGCGGTGTGGTAAGTGTTACAGAGGGTGTGACGGGAGAGTGTGCGCAAGAGTGTGCGCGAGAAAGGTGTGTGATGGACAGGTGCATGGGGAAAGAGTGCGCTGTCAAAGGTAAGGAAGAATGCACGCCTGTGGTGAGTGTTACAGAGGGTGTGACGGGAGAGTGTGCGCAAGAGTGTGCGCGAGAGAGGTGTGTAATGGACGGGTGCATGAGGAAAGAGTGCGCTGTCAAGAGTAAGGGTGAGTGCGTTGTCAAGAGCGGTGGTGAGAGTAGTGAGAGTGACAAGGAGCGTGAGTTGGTTGTGACAGGTGAGCGAGGATGTACACCTGGAATGGAAGGATGCACACCTGGAATGGTAGAGCGTGAGTGGGAATGCACGCTGGAATTGGTAGTGAGGCACGTGGTTGGGTGTGCGAGTGAGAGCACACCTGTGATTGTCACAGAGGAGGTGACCGAGGAGGGGGCGCGAAGAGGTGTGTTGGTGAGGTGTGCGAGCGACGAATGTGTGCCAAGGTGTTCGGTGGTCAGGTGTGTGACCAAGTCGGTGAGCGGAATGAGGGTACCTGGGTGTGTAAGGAAAGGTATGAGCAAGCAAGGGGTAGCATATGCATGTAAGCGTGCAGGTGAAGCATCGACGTTAAATGGGTTAGCGGTTAGAACGACTTTTAGCCGAATCGGGCCCTCGGTGCGTGCTGGGCCTCGCTTTGAACGGCCGCGTCCATGCTCCACTAGGCGGAGTGGGCGGCTGGATAGGAAGGGTCGTCATGGCAACCACTTTTTGTTGAGGCATTCCGGCAGGTCGAGATCGAGCCATGGGATGGCTCCGTGCCGAGAAGGTGCGTGGGACCTCGGCCCGGGTAAACCTCCTTCCCTGCACCGAATGCCGGACGCATCCAGCCGCTGGCACAGAACAACCCGCATTCATTGCTCGGCTTTACGAAGCCGGACTTTGGACAGGAATTGGCGCACCGAGAGGCATTAGTAAGTAGACTGTGTGATGAGGTTAGTGTTTTGGCCCCGAAATTAGAAAAAAACAAACATTTGATGATTGGCAAAGGATTGGCAGTAATGATTGGCAGATGATGGGTAGTGATTGGCAAATTTTTGATTTGTTGAAATTTGATGTGCAAAATTGGTAGTGAGCGATGGGCCTGGTGGGTAAGGGTGGCATCCCTGCCACCCTTCCCAGGTGGGGCAAATGCGCTATAGATTATGGGGTGTATGGCAGTGAAAACTAGCCCGGGTGGGTTAGGATATTGGTAGGGATCTAGCGAAGATGACCTTAGGTGACGTTAAGTTTAGTTAGTGACTGATACCTGTAGTGGGGACGCAGGTAGATTAGTATGGATGATAATGACGAGGGAGCGCAATAGTTTAAAGGGACGACTGGGAAGCGCAAGTTTCAGAGGGGAGTAGTTAGATGAGATGATGCTGTGTGAGAACTGGACAGGTGTGTGGAGCAGTGTATGAGTAGTGAGTGTTGTGGATCAGTGCGAATGCGCTTGGGGAGAGAAGGGTGCAGGTGGCACCAGGTGTGAGAGCACAGGTGTGCAAGTGCAGGTGTGTGGAATATATGGAGCAGGGAATGAGTGGTGTGGAGAGAGTTGGAGTAAGTGGTACGGAGTGGTGTGCATGGTGCGAAGGTGTGGATGGGGGAAGAGTGGACCCCTTTCACGAGTACCCGGGGCGGGTAGTGTAAGTGTTAGGTAGAGGGTATAGGTAAATTGTGGTTGGATATTGGCATTTGTGGTGCGGTTGCAGAATGGTATTGTGGATGGGTGCATTAGTGTTGTGGAAATGGCTGGGCGTGTAGCCTGTTAGTGTGTGTAGTTGGTTGGGCACTCCACCACTGTGAGGATGTCGGCCAGGTGAGGCCGCAGGTGGGCTCTGGGAGCCGTTAGTGTCAGTGGGGCCCGAGGATCCGGAGGACGGACCCGGGTAGCCCAGTGCCAGAGAGGGCACCGAGTGGGGAGAGCGCCAGAGGGCCTTCCCCAGGTAGTTAGGTTAGGGTAGGGAGCAGGTAAGCTCGGAGGCAACTACAGTGGTGGAGGTGTGCAGGTGGGTAGACCCGCTGGGAGAGGTACACGCCACAGCCCAGAAATTGTGCGAGGGCACCGGGAGATGAATCGGGGGAGTGAGACCCCAAATTGAAAAGCACCACAGTTTGGTCAATGGGAATTGGTTTTTAGAACCCATAGTGTAAGAGGGCCAATGGATTGGCAGGGAAAGACCCCGGGTAATGTAAAGTTGTTAAAGTCATTTAGGAAATAGTTAGGATTGATGAACCTGTCGCACCATACGCAGCCACTTGCCTGTGGTGATGATGACTCCACACCTGTGTTTTCTTTGTTCTGTGTGCAGAAAATAAGAATTGCTGTGTGGATTGGTGAGACGCATCACGACGTGGATAAGACATTGGGGTGATTCCATCTCTCCCTCCTTAGGAGGGACTGATGATGAATTGGTGATGGCAAATTATGATGTTGAGTTGGAGATGGCAAATTTGATTGGTTAGGAGGGAGAGAAGACGAATTTGGTTTATGGGAGGAACGGGGAAGACAGTAGGGACGTTTGTTGATTTGTAAAGTAGATGTTTATGGGTAGTGTTGTGTTTTGTGGATACAGTAAGGGGTAAGGGAGGGGCAATGTAGGTTACCTGGTGGGGGGGGGGGCGTACGGTAGGAACGTACCTGTCTCACCTGGTTCCCATGTGCCCCCAGTGTGCATCACCTTGTATTGCGTGCACTTTTGCGCCCTTACCACCTTACTCACTTGTCTTCTTCTTTTGTCTCCCACCTCCGAGGATCTGGCTTTGGGGCAGAGAGAGAGGAGAGAGAGGTGCTGGCTCCGCAGTTGTGGGCCTGCACTTTCGCTGCTTGCTGCCGGGATCGATACACCATATGGACCGCAATGTTTGTGGCCGCCCACCATGGACCGCAGTTCTTTTGCGGGCAAGCACCACCCGTTGATGGACCTATGGGTCAACGTGGCACCTATGCCATACAGGTGAACCACTAATAGTTGGCCCCCTGACGGCCACAATAAAGAAATGGACGCGGTTGGCGCCTTTCTTTATTTTTGAAAGAGGCAAGAAGGCCAAGTGCACCACATGAAGGCAAGACCAGCGGCAGAACATCGGCCGGCTGCGACACCACCGGTGACTATAAACACTTTATTGGTGCACCGGATGGTGCTGACTGTGTGATGGGGTGGTGCTTTTGGTGCTTGAACGGGGTGCTCTGCACATTATTAAAGGCCGTAAGGCCACAGAGCACTCGTGGGTTGGTGTATCGATGCTGGCATGCGTGCTCTCTCTATGCATAACATATGCATGTGTTCCTCCAAAAACAGGTCCTGGATCGTAGTGTAAATATCAGTGTAGTCTTATGTAAATGATGCTCCCTACCGGCTGTATGTTTAGTTTGAGAATTCTTTCCGCGATTCGGTTATCCTGTGGGTGTGTTTCTGTGAGGAGAAGGGTGCAACGTCGCAGGGGGACATATTTACTCATTTGTGAACATCTGTAAAACTGTCGCACTCAGGGTAGAGTTAATAGTAGAGGGAACTACATCTGAGTGCCACACTAAAGTAGGTAAAGATTTATCGGGTCGGGACGCCCCGAGGTAGAGAAGGGTGCAATGTTGCGGATATGGGATTTGGCCTCCATCCATATCCGCTTGTAAATATTCCCCTATTTCCCCAATACTCCCCAACTATCCCCAATCCCCCATTCCCTAGTCCCATTGTCTGTAAACAACACTCTGTGGAACCGACCTTCCCCTTTTTCCCCCATTAAATGTCGTGCCCAGGTTCACCGCATCTCACGTAGACAACTATAGGACATCTTGCTAGTTATTCTTAGTCTATGTCAGTTAAGGACTCGTTTCCATTAATTCTGACTCTTCGTTGCACCAGAATGTGATTGTATGGCACCAGTAGTAAGTTTAGGACCTCCCCATACCTCCTCCCATCTTCCTCATGAAACTACAACAACAACAACAACTTCAACAACAGCGCGCGGGGAGTGTGCGTCCTCACTCCGGCTTGGTTAGCCGCCATTGCCCATGTGCTCGACGGGGTTACCAAATAGGGGCTCCCTGTCAGCTCCTCGTCAAGGGCGGAGCCCGTTAACCCCCCGCACCCAATAAGAAGCGGCGGGCCGATTCCATCTGGGGCGTGTCACTCCCCGCTGGATATACGCAGCCACTTACCGGACGTGACGTGAGATGCGCCCCCAGCTTGAAGAGAACCAGACGCCACCTCCAGCGCGACGATACCTCCCTGCATCTTTTGGACCGCGCTATCCTGTCCCTGAGCCAAGGTGCACCTTGTGCTGTCCATCGACTACCTGCCCTTCCTTGCCATCAATCCCTGTGTGAGTCAGTCTTGTCCTGTTTATCTGTGGTCTGTCGGGGCTACTATAAGACCGTGATTAAGTGCCCACCTTCCTATGCTGTACCTCTTGTCCTTGTAATCTCAACGTTCCGCATACAAATATTATAACCTCCTCCGGAGGTCTTGAGAACTGTACCCCTGGTGTCGTGTCATTTAACCCAGCCGTTGTGTCCTTTCCTTAATTGATCTAGCATAGCGCGACTCGGCCAACGTTCGAGTATAATCGGGTAAACTGTGCAGACGCGGTCATAGCAAACCGCTCGGTAAACTAACATCCAAAACCGCGTCTGTAACAATATATATATATTTATATATTTATTTATGTATGTATATATATATATATATATATATATATATATATATATATATATATATATAGATATATATATTGTTGTGGATATGAGGATTGTGTTTTTTTTGTTTTTTTTATTGCTTTATTCTGGACCCTCCTGCCTCCAGTCTGTATATAAAGGTCAAAGGGCGTTCCCGTAGTTAATTCCATAAAGCATACACGAAGGACACCATATATCCCTGTTCAATAGTTATATCCTTATTATGTGTATTAGTGTAAGGCTGTGTCTCCCATTAATTTAATTACTCCATTGCAACAAGTGAAATAAGAGTAGATCCCCTTTCATTCACATTCCCCTTCCAACAATTGCCATCTGTTCCCTCCGCGACTCCATTCGCCACAAGGTCGGCTTGGAGAAGAAGGGGGAGGAGCTGCCGACTCCTGGGCGTGCCCGCCCATCGTCATCAAGGGCGGAGCCAGAGGGCCGTGCCGACCAATCAGGGCCGAGGCGAGCTGACCGATGGGCATGTCCTGGACACCAGCGGCTTGATCGCCTGAGGCGCTATATAGAGCGCGCGCGAAAGTAAGAGAGGAAGTTGTTGTTGGACTAAGAGTTGGACTGAATGGGACTAAGAGTTGGACCAAGCAAGAGAGGAAGTTGCTGGACTGGGTTGGACTAAGAAAGAGAGAGGAGAGAAGGGGCGAAGCGAAGCAAAGAGAGAAAGAGTCCTGGAGTTTGTGAGAGAGGGAGAGAGAACCCGTCACGCCAGACCCCCCACCAGCGGCGTTGGCTCCACCAAGCAGCTCCGACCCGTTACCCCGCGCACACGACAGGATCGGTGGCATCGGCGGCCGTCGAGGTCCAGCCCGACGTCCCGTGCGGGATCAAGCTCCAGCCAGCTCCGTGCCTTCCTCCCCCTCCAGCCACCCACCTCCTGTCATTCCTGCCTGCAATTTCCCCATTCGTGTACGTGAGTTTGTTCTGTGTGTCTTGTCCCTGGGTTAATTAAGCCTGTTTAGGTAAGCTAGCGATTTTCACTGTGTCTCTGATTTCTTCTATAAATTATTTTATTATCCTTCCTTCTCCTTGGTTACTTTTGGTTGTAAATAGCAAATAAATTATATCCGTATTCCCTACTTCTGTCTTCTTCTTCTTCACATCCTTCGCTTTAGTCTTTTCCCCATTGAATATCTGTGGCGCGATTTTGGCCAACGTTCAGGAATCGGGTTAGTCGGGGTAACTGTTCGGGCGCGGCGGCCATCCGCTCGGCAAACAACATCCTAGCCGTGTCCGTAACAATATATATACATCAGCAGGGTTACCGGCCATTGCCCGGTGCTGTTCTAATCCTGTTGGCATTTTTAAGAAATCAATTTTTTCCTTTTTTGTGGGGTCCTAAAACACTCCCCTACATCGACTAAGGAATGGGGTTGGGGATCATTTAATATTACCTTTCACATTGCTACAAAGGATTAGGCACTACAGAGCGATTAAAAAAAAAATCCTAAAAAATCCATATTTTTATCTATTTTTATTTTTTTGAAACACTCTTCAGCACTCACTGATGAACGTTTGAAAGTTTAGCGAAGCTCCATTCAGCCATCTGTGCGAAAAATGGTGAAACGCAGACAGACAAATATCTTGACTTATAGTATAGATAATATAAAGCTCTTTCTAACCACTGACTTACTGATATAGATATATGTACCTTCTCGGTGGGGTATAAAGCTGATATTTCACATATTGATGCAACCCAAAGCCAATATCCCAGGGAAAAAAAATCACAAAACCATTAGAACATTTCCTTAAACGAAAATATTCGTAGATAAAAGTAGGCCCATCTGTACACTGTGTGTCACATCACCCAAGCCAATGGGCAAAGAAATGGAATGCTTTGACAATATTGCCATGGCAACAATTAATATTTTCAGCTGTGATCGGCAAATTTTTCATTTCGCTGTGAGCAGCGGCCGTGGAAGTTTGTGCATTAGAGAGCGCAACCTTTTCTTCACCAAAGACAATGCCCCAAGACAATGGAGCTTACACTCAATTTGGTTGCTAGGTAACACGCACACCTCTTCAGTCTCTTATTTTATAAGTTTTTCTGTATTTACATAAAAGATTACTGTAGCTGTAAAACTTTTAATTAAGGAGCTCATTCTAATCACTAATTCTTGATTTAATTGAGTTTGTTTCTGCTTGCACAATGCAAGCACAATACACTTCATCAAATATATAAAGCTTTTTTACAATCCAGATCTTAAATAAATAAAGCTTATATTTATTATGGCTGCACGTAAGATGCACCCGAGTAGAGGCTTGCTGTGTGCAAGTATACCCCACTAGTCTAATATATAAAGCTCTTTCTAACCACTGATTCACTCATTCACTCGCTGATATAAATGTTTAGTAACTAATAGGTGTGGTAGAAACCTCTAGTTTGGCATACAGATGCAACTTGTAGTCAGGTTGATCCCAGGAAAAAAAAATCACAAAATCATTGGAAAATTTCCATAAACGAAAATATCCTTAACTACCCAGCCAGCATGTACAGCAGGGGCACAGCTGGGAAATAGGTGGGTTGGATGGGCTAAGCTGGGCTTGGGTTCTGGGTGGGTCTTTAATCTGGGTTCCACATGGGTCTCATCTGGGCTGCCGATGTCATTCTACAACTAGAACGACACACTTTGACGTCATATCCCACCTTACAAAGCTGGGTGGGGCCCACATGGGTTTTCGTCGGTTAGGTGGGCTGAACTGGACTTTGAGTGGGCTTTGAATTGGGACATATGTGGGTCCCAGGTGGGTCAATCCCATGTTAGTTTCAGAAGTTTAAAAAAAAGGCAGCCAGCAGCTGGCAGCTACCGTGTTATTGAGACCAGTTCAACAACAGTTTTTTAACGTGAGTTTGTTGTTGTCTGAAGTGAATCATTCCGTTTGAAGAAACATTGTAGTTTCCAATCAGCAGCCATGTTGTAGATCCTGATGTCGATCGATAATACTTTAATTGTCATTTTTAGCTCACTTGGAACAAAGTTCAGGGGAGCTTATGCGATGGCGCGTCATCCGTCCGTCAATCCGTCAGTCTGTCAGTCCGTCCGCCCATCCATAAACACTTGCAACTGCTTCTCCGAAACCGCTGAAGGGATTGTGACCAAACTTGGCACAAATTATATTTTTTGTGTTGTGACCAAAGTTTGTTCGCAGCATAAAAAAAAAAAAAATCGGTATCTAAGAGGGTTTACCGGGGTCAAATTAGATCCAGGTTTGACCGACCCCTCCCGACCCCCCCCCCCCCCAAATAGGAATTTGCTTTTGCTTTTTCCTCTGAAACTACACACACTATTTCGTTGAAACTTCACCACAACCTTCATCACCCATGATGTACCGAAGTTTGTTCACGGAACTAAGAAAATCGAAGTATAACGGGGTCCACGGGGGGTCAAAGTAGGTCCAGGTTTGACCCCCAAAAATAGGTATTTGCTTTCTTCTCTGTAAGTACACACACAATTTCGATGAAACTTGACCACACCCTTCACCACTTTGTAGAAATCTTTGTGATTCTTTCTCATATACAGCCGACTTTGTGGATCCTGACAACTGTGTATCGGCAGATGCAATATAACCTAAGCAAATATAAGGTGCTGGAGATGGGTAAGAATAATGAAAATAGAGATTACATGATGCAAGGGGTAGTCTTTGAAAGTGCTATGAGGATCTGGGGTGGTAATAAATACCTGGGTAAGCAGACAGGGCAATGCCATGCAGGCAGCTTTAGAAATAAATCAGAAATCAAAAGAGGTGGTTTTAACGGTGTATAGGAATTTAGTGAGGTCCCATATAGATGATTGTGTGCAGTTTTGATCACTACATCACAGGAAGGATATAGCTGCCATGGAGAGGATTCAGCACAGGGCTACTAGATTGATTCAGGGCCTAGCTAGACTCAGCTATGTGGAGCAGCCGAAGGAAACAGGACTTTATGCATTAGAAAAGAGCTGGTTATGAGGGGATATGATAGAGATGTTTAAGATAATGAAGGGTATCGACAAAATGAATGCGGAATAATTATTCAGCACAATATACAGTGAAAGGACCAGGAGCCATTGCCTGAGAGTAAAGAAGAGGAGAGTTTAGATGGTATAGGGATCTTTCACTCAGAATAGTGGTCTCCCTGGAATGGTACTGGCAGCAAGAAAGAGTGGATAAGTTTCAATTGGAATTAGATAGCTACCTGGAAGTATTGGAGATGGAGGGATGTTGGCAGGACGTTTAAGTAGTTCGAGTATGGATTGTGTGCATCTGTGGGGGTATCGTCAACTAGTCGTGTGTGTTTGATGTTGTGCTTCCATCCAAAACCATCCGCACCCAATGAAAGAAAAGAAAATTTTACAATTCCCCCCCAAAAAAAAAACACAAAAGAAAACACAAAAAACTAACAAAAAACATTTTGGATTTTTCTATTTTATATATAAATTGGTCTGGTGGTGCAGTATATATTTGCGCGGGCATGATGAATGGTCTCCTGCGTCTAATTTAGTTGTGTATATACAGTAGCAACATTGTGCACCATTTTGTGCTGGTAACAGAATGATAGGTCCAAAAAAAAATAACAAGAGCAACAATATCCATGAGATGGATTTAACAAATGTTTAATTATTGCAGAACTTTTCCCATGTCACTTACATTATGCCAGTGATACCGTACGGTAAACTCATGCGGATATGAAATTGTTTTTTCATCGATAAAATTGATGTTTTCCCTCCACGTGGCATTTTTATATTTGTGTGGTCAATACTGGTACACGACGACAGCTAATTGCAGTTGGATGGCGTGCAACGATTAAACATTATATGACAGGTGACGCTTTATCTATAACAGTGTTCCTTGTACAGAATAGGCAAATGCTCCACTTTATAGTTTATTGATGTTGTTTGTACCCTTTTCTTATTTTCTTCCTCTCTTTACTCTCCCCTCTCCCACCCAATTCCCTCCACATCTCCCGACACCAAAAGGGCCGAATCTTCCTCGCACGCCTATCACATCGATCGCAATGTGCGTGATGTGGCACTCGCACCATCGACCGTGTAATCGGCAATGGTTCCACCACAAAAGGAAATGATTTGAAGTTATTGTGTGTGGAAAGAGGCCTGTCATTAATATACACATTGGATTGTAGGTTCTGCGGCCGACGTTGGCCTCCAATTGGCGTATTTCATAACATTTTAATGGCGTTTCTTTTTTGTGGTTGTCATGTTGAGGAATGACAAATAGTGTGTGTGCTTATATACAGGGTTTCCCCCAAAGTGTTGTTTGGTTTGGTTGTAATAAAATTATATATCTATATATATATATATATATACTGTATATGTTGCAGAGGACAATCCTGCGCAATGGTTGCAGCTGGTCCTCCCTCAATCTCAGTACAAGACTGAAAAGCCAGATCAGAACCAAACTCAGACAAATGAAGAACTCATGGTGGGTGAACAAGGCAGAGGAGATACATCTATTGGCTAATCTCAACAATCAAGAAGGATTTTATGCAGCCCTGCATCAGCTGAACATCAGCGGTGTCAATAAGCTGAACAGCTGTATTGTCAGAAGACGGTATGATGGCAACAGGAAAAAATGACATCTTTAGTACATGGCATGCCTATTTTCACCAACCTCTCAACTGGAGGTCCAACATGGACCATTGGACCAGTGTGCACTCAACGAGGTTCAACAGAGAGATACCATTGATGACCGAGCCCACCCCCACTCATAGAAGAGTTTGAGGAAGCATTGAAACAGCTAAAGAGTGGAAAAGCCACAGGAATGGTTGGACAGAATCTGGAGCAGAAATTTGGAAGAGATGTGGTGTGGTGTTAATAGACGATATTCACAACCTCCTCTTATCCATCTGGAAGAAAGAACGGATTCCCCAATGGTAGAGGGATGCAATATTTCTGCCCATCCACTTTATAGTTTATTGATAAAAAGGCATGTAGTTTTCAGTGCAGTAAATATAGAGGGATCGCTCTTCTATGTGGAGCTGGAAAGGTACCAAGTAACATCATTATGATGATATTGGCTACCTCAATGGACACCATCCTCCCAGAGAATCAGTGTGGTCTCAGGAAGAACAGGTCATGCATAGACATTTTTGCTGTGAGACAACTCCAGGAAAAAGCAGGGAGCACAGCAGCCCCCTCTACATGGTATTTATTTACTTGATGAAGGCTTATGATACAGTCAATAGATTAAGCCCTGTGGCATTTCTTGCATATACAGTGCCTTCAGAAAGTATTCACACCCCTTGAGTTTTTCACATTTTGTTGTGTTACAACCTGAATTTAAAATGGATTAAATTGAGATTGTTGTCACTGATCTACACATAATACCCCATAATGTCAAAGTGGAATTTTCATTTTTAGAAATATTTACAAAATAATTCAAAATAAAAAGCTGAAATGTCTTGAGTCAATAGGTATTCAACCACTTTCGTATGACCATCAAAATTGAGCTCAGGTGCATCCAATTTCTTTTGATCATCCTTGAGATGTCGCTGCAACCTGATTAGAGTCCACCTGTGGCCAAATCAATTGATTGGACATGATATAGAAAGAAGCACACCTTGTTATATAAGGTCCAACAGTTGACGGTGCATGTCAGAGCAGAAACTCTACCATGAAGTTCAAGCAACTGTCCATACAACTCTGAGATATAATTGTGAGGAGGCATAGATCTGGGGAAGGTTATAAAACAATTTCTGGAGTGTTGAAATTCCCAAGAGCACAGTGAGCTCCATCATTAGCAAATGGAAAGAATATGGAACTACTCAAACTGTTCCTAGAGCTGGTTGTCCGACCAAACTGAGGAACCCAGCAAGAAGAACCTTGGTCAGGAAGGTGACCAACAACCCAATGACCACTCTGACTTAACTACAAAGTTCTTTGGTTGAGAATGGAGAACCGACCGGAAAGACAGCAGTCTCTGCAGCAATTCACAAATCTAGGCTTTATGGGAGAGTGGCCAGACTGAGAAAAAGGCACATGACAGCATTCCTGAAGTTTGCAAAAAAGGCACCTGAAAGACCATGAGGCAAAATATTCTGTGATCTGATGAGACTAAAATTGAACTCTTAGTTCTGAATGCAAAGCACTTTGTCTGTCAGAAACTGAGTACAGCTCATCACCCATCTGTTACGTGGTCCCCTCGGTGAATACCTGGTCTCGGTGACCCCCGGACCGTGAGAGGAACTTCGCCAGAAAGCTGTATTAAATATGCGCTTTCGCCACGCAATCCATATGAATTTCACACCAGAGACAACTGACGTTCAAGGATATATTTCAATGGGAATGACCATACAATTGCAATGACACAACCACGGAGATTTTCCCCGAGCAATCAACCATATACAACCATCAACAATTCCCAATTCACAAGCACTTTCCTATGAGTAAGATGGCCATCTTATATACGTGTGTCCCGGTGAGTACTCACGACACCCTTTTGGTCTCGGTCACGCACAATGTCTCTGGGCCCCTCCTGACCAAGATGATGGTCGCCGTCACCGCACTCGGGCGGTAGAACGAACCCCGGGTGGACGTGTTTTCACCGGGCAGGTATCGTACCAGGCACCGTGGCTGCAGCCCCTCGTGGCCACGCGAAACGGATACGGTAAAGCAAGCCAAACCCCACGCCGCTTGCAAGGCGCGTTAGGCCCCAACGTGTGACCCGCACGCGTCTGTTTGGACGGTGCCGCGAACGAGGCCAGACGCGGGGTCTATGCACGGCCCCACGTCAACTTGCCGTCTCCACCGGGCCGGTACACGTCCCGGTAATTCCTCTCACCAGACAGGCTTCGGATCGGAACGCCGCTTTTCCACGCAGCGCAAGGTCGATCCCACCTTTTGTCGGAGCGGGGCGAGGAAGAATAATACTCGTCCTTTTTTCCTCGTGTCTTTTCCTTTTCCGTTTCCGGTCACTTCCGTTTCCGGCCACTCCCTCAGAAGGGCTCCTGACCCTCCAACCACAACAACTACACAACAACTTAATATACTACACACGGATAAGCAAAGACCTGAATGGTAATTCACATACATTCACATAAATATGTAACACTCCCCCCCTTCAAGAAAGAAAGTTTGAACCCAGCGAAAACTTTCTTTGCCGGCCAATTTGGGGAAACAAACCAGATAACTCAACCCCCCCCCCCCCCCCCAGATTAACTCAATCTGGACAAAGCGTCCGCCACGACATTGTCCCGGCCCCGTACATGTTCAATTTCCAAGTTGAACCCCTGCAAAGCCAAACTCCATCTCATCAACCTCTGATTTTTATTTTTCATTCTTTGAATGAAGGTTAAGGGGTTGTGATCCGTAAAGACCTTTATGGGAAAGGACGTGATTCCTAAATACACCTCATAATGTTGAAGCCCTAGCAGGAGAGCCAGGGTCTCTTTCTCCACGGTGGCATAATTTGCCTGATGTTTATTGAACTTTTTGGAGTAGTAGCACACGGGGTGGTCCACCCCATCCTCATCTTCCTGTAACAAGACCGCTCCAGCCCCCACATCGCTTGCATCTACGGCCAACTTGAAAGGTGCCTGAAAGTCCGGAGCGGTTAGGACCGGAGAGCTCATTAGTATCGCTTTGACATGGGCAAAGGCCGCCTGACATTTGCCATCCCAAACGAATGGGGTCTCCTTTCTCAACAAACTCGTTAAAGGGGCTACCACATCCGAAAAATTCTTACAGAACCGCCGGTACCACCCCGCCATACCTAAGAATCTCATCAGCTCTTTCTTCCCCTTTGGGACTTGGAAGCGATCGATAGCTTCTACCTTGGCGGTCACGGGTTGTACTTGACCCTGCCCTACTACATGGCCGAGGAACACTACCTGTGCTCTTACAAATTCACTCTTGGCTAAGTTGATGGTCAGACCTGCCTCGGACATCGTCTGAAAAAATGCATGTATTTGCTTAATATGGTCTTCCATGGTCATGGTGTGGATGATTACATCATCCAGATATGCCTCCACCCCCTCCAGGTCTGCAATGAGCCTATTAATCAGTCGTTGAAATGTCGCCGGCCCGTTCTTCAACCCAAAAGGGAGGACCTTGTACTGATATAACCCATTCGGAGTGACCAAAGCTGAGATTTCTTTGGCTCTATCGGTAAGAGGGATCTGCCAATACCCTTTCAGCAAGTCAAATTTGGTAACAAATTTAGCTGGGCCTATTCGATCAATACAGTCGTCAATCCTCGGGAGCGGATAGGAGTCGGTCTTGGTCACTGCATTCACCCGTTTTAAATCCGTACAACACCGGAAGCTGCCATCGGGTTTCGGAACCAACACACATGGGGAGCTCCATTCACTGTTGCTTGGTTCGATGATGTCATTGTCCAACATATATTGCATCTCCTTCCGAAGGTACTCCATCTTCACCGGGTTCATCCGATAGGGGTGTTGTTTCACTGGAGTGGCCTCCCCCACCTCGATATCATGATATACTAAGTCCGTACGACCAGGTACATCTGTGAACAAATGTTTAAATTCGAACATTAGGCTGGACAGTTGTCCTTGCTGTTCCCTTGTTAAATGACCTAACTTCTCATCCAAATGATTCAACACTTCGGTGTTCGTCAATTTGGGGCAGGCCTGGTCATCCAAGTTATCAAACTTCACACCGGCGTTTCCGTCCATTGTCACCGGTACGACCGGTGAGACAGGAACTACGTCTTCCACCGGTTCCCTCTCATGATATTTCTTCAGTCGGTTGACATGACACAACTGTCGCTTTTTTCGTCGGTCGGGAGTGGTCACCACGTAGTCTGTCTCATTCACCCTCTCCTCCACTGCATAAGGACCGAAATATCTAGCCTGGAGGGGCTGACCTGGAACGGGCAGCAATACTAACACCCGGTCCTGAGGACTGAAATTCCTTATCTGCGAGGTCTTGTCATGTCTCTCCTTCATTTTCCCCTGGGCCCTTCTCAAGTTCCGTCGTGCCACCTCACACGCCTTTGCCAATCGGTTTTTTACTGTGGCCACATACTCCCTCATCGGTGTCCGGGACTCCTGTAGTAACCACTGTTCTTTCACCAATTTCAACGGTCCCCGCACTGCGTGTCCAAACACCAGTTCAAACGGGCTGAATCCCAAGGAATCCTGCACGGACTCCCTCGCCGCAAACAACAATAGGGGTATCCCTTCATCCCAATCCTTGGCACATTCAAAACAATATGTTCGGATCATATTCTTTAAAGTCTGGTGAAACCTTTCCAGGGCCCCTTGGCTCTCGGGATGGTAGGCGCTGGATCTTACTTGTTCCACCCCCAACAGGTGTACCACTTGCTGGAACAGTGTGGACATGAAATTGGTCCCCTGATCCGATTGAATGATCCTAGGTAGGCCAACCCAAGTGAAAAATTTAATCAAGGCCTTTGCAATAACTGCCGCCGTTATTTTCCTCAGAGGCACTGCCTCGGGGAACCTGGTGGACGCACACATGATGGTCAGTAAGTATTGATGTCCAGCTTTGGTTTTGGGTAAAGGGCCCACACAGTCCACAATGACTCGGCTGAATGGCTCGTCAAAAGCTGGAATTGGCTTTAACGGGGCGGGGGGGATTTTTTGATTCGGCTTTCCCACCAGCTGACAAGAATGGCAGGACTTGCAGAACTCCGCCACATCCCGTCGCAGTCCCGGCCAGAAAAAATGTACCAATATCCTGTCACAGGTCTTGTTCACTCCCAGGTGCCCGGCCCAAGGGGTCTCATGTGCCAAACTCAAGATCTCCTTCCGGTACAGCGGTGGCACCACAATCTGATAGTGAACTTTCCACTCATCGTCTGCGGGTACCTCCGGGGGCCTCCATTTCCTCATTAGGGTTTCCCCCTTCATGAAATACCCCACAGGTATCTTCGTAGCCTCTTCTTCCGTAACGGCTTTCTCAATTAACCTCTGGATCTCCGAGTCTTCGTGTTGTTCTTCCACTAGTCTCCTTCGGACCAGCGCGGTTTGCTCCACTTCGTTCTCCGCGGTCTCCGACGGACACTCCACGTCCCCTTGCGTTCCAGACGCTACCCTTTCTCGAAATTCCTGGGAATCCCTCCCCTGGTTATTTCCCTTTTTCGAGTTGTCTTCCCGTACCTCTAAGGGTTCCAACTCCCCCTCTCTTTCTTCCTCCTTCTCTTCCGCGTGCTTTCTACCCATAGCCCGAGTCACTGCACAGGATGGAAAGATACCCGGAATCTCCATCTCTAACCGAGTGGTGTTATTTTCCTTACTGGGCTTGTCCACCATTATTGGATTACCCGAAACTCGCCCCCCGGCCAAATCATTCCCGATAATAAAAGAGATTCCCTCCACAGGAAGGGTGGCTTGTAAGCCTACGGTGACCGGCCCGGATACCAACTCAGAACTCAACTGGATGACATGAAGCGGAGCTTTAACATAGCCCCCGACCCCCTGTAAAAGCACACTAACCCCAGTTGCCGTCTTCTCCGACAATGGCAAAATGCCCTCCAGCATCAACGATTGGTGTGCTCCTGTGTCCCTCAATACCCTAACTGGCTTCTGGTTACTCGGGTCGCCATCCAGCGACACGAACCCCTCTGAAATGAAATGTTTGTAGCCCTCCTGAACAAGGTTCTCCCGGGACGCTGTACCTTTGACAGGGGAATCTTCCCCCCGCTCTGCTCTCCAAGAATGATTTCTCACACTTGCCAGTGCATTCGGAGTCGCACTAGACTGATTCCGTTCCGGGTTCTCCCTTTTTCGGAGGTAACATTGGGACATCAAGTGTCCAGTTTTATGGCAAAAAGCACAAGTAGGCCCGGGGGAGAACCTCGGGGTCGGCCTTGAGCCCCCCGAAAAATAAGTTTGTCTTGGGCCCGTAGCCCTCGGATTTCTAACCGTTGGGGTATCATAGTTGTCCCCATAATCATCTCGAGGCCGCCGCCATGTAAGGTCGTTCTCCGCACCGGGTGTTCCATAACTCCCCTGCTGAAGTCTAGGCGAGGAGTTAGGTTTGTGGACCCCTATTCGGTGGGTTAAGGCATAATCATCTGCCATGGTGGCTGCGTCCCACAACTTCGGTACTTTCTTTTCCTGCAGGTACACTTTGATGTCCTCGTGGACACACTGCTGGAATTCCTCCACCAGGATCAAGTCCCGCAATGTTTCGAAGTCTTTCCCGACTCCTTTTGACTCACACCACCGATCAAACATGTTTTCTTTCACTCTGGCAAACTCCACATGGGTCTCACTCTCCCTCTTCCTGGCATTCCTGAATTTTTGCCTGTAAGCTTCCGGAACCAACTCATAGGCTTTGAGGATGTGCTTCTTCAGTACCTCATAATCTGCACATTGGTCCATTGGTAGCGCCGAATAAATTTCCTGAGCTTTCCCCACCAGCACACTTTGCACGAGTATGGTCCAGGCCTCCTCCGGCCAGTTTAATTGTCGAGCCACTTTCTCAAAGTGTGGAAAAAATTTCGCGACTTCTTTTTCACTGAACGGTGGAACCAGCCTCACATGTCTGCCCACATCCCAGGTTTTCTGGTTAGGTGTCGACCCCGTCAGCAAGGGTGGTGCCTCTCCCCGTTCTCTCATTAACTCCAGCTCCTTGAATTTGATTTCTTGCTGAAGCTCCATGTCACGTTCCTTTAATTCCCTTTCCGATTTTCTCTCCTCTGCTTCGAGGTCCCTTGCAGCTCTCCTTTCCTCTGCTTTTTTGTCTTCTAACCTTTCCTGGAGTTCTCGTTCCACTCTCCTTTCCTCTGCTTGTTTCTCTTCCCTCCTCTCTTCTGCTTTCCTTTCTTCTTCTGCTCTTTCCTTTTCTGCTTTCCTTTCTTCTTCTGCTCTTTCCTTTTCTGCTTTCCTTTCTTCTTCTGCTCTTTCCTTTTCTGCTTTCCTTTCTTCTTCTTTTAACCTTTCCTGGAGTTCTCGTTCCACTCTCCTTTCCTCTGCTTGTTTCTCTTCTCTCCTCTCTTCTGCTTTCCTTTCTTCTTCTTTGATCCGTTCCTGGCTCCGTAATTGCAACTCCAGTTTCCGGAGCTCAACGTCTTCTGGTTCTTCGGGTAGCCACTCCCAGGCTAACTCGTCCCATGTTCCTAATCCCACCATAGATTGTATCACCGTGGCCTGCAACTCTGCCTTCCTCAAATTAGTTCGGACCTCCAAGTTAAAATGTTTGGCCAATTTCAAGAGGTCCGACTTTAGCAACGCTCGGAACTGTGCCTCACTCGGGGTTACCCCAAAGTTCTGTGCCACAAACGCCATGGTGCCTATCGTTAACACCTGTTAACCTTCACCCAAGACTTTACCCCAATTTCTCAAAAAAAAAAAATTACCAATTAATAATTAATTAATAATTTTTAATTAATAAAAAATTATTATTTTATTATTTTATACAATTTTAAATCCCGGACGTAGACCCAATTGCGAAACCGCAAATCGTAATTTGGACGAGCCCCCAATTCTGTTACGTGGTCCCCTCGGTGAATACCTGGTCTCGGTGACCCCCGGACCGTGAGAGGAACTTCGCCAGAAAGCTGTATTAAATATGCGCTTTCGCCACGCAATCCATATGAATTTCACCCCAGAGACAACTGACGTTCAAGGATATATTTCAATGGGAATGACCATACAATTGCAATGACACAACCACGGAGATTTTCCCCGAGCAATCAACCATATACAACCATCAACAATTCCCAATTCACAAGCACTTTCCTATGAGTAAGATGGCCATCTTATATACGTGTGTCCCGGTGAGTACTCACGACACCCTTTTGGTCTCGGTCCCGCACAATGTCTCTGGGCCCCTCCTGACCAAGATGATGGTCGCCGTCACCGCACTCGGGCGGTAGAACGAACCCCGGGTGGACGTGTTTTCACCGGGCAGGTATCGTACCAGGCACCGTGGCTGCAGCCCCTCGTGGCCACGCGAAACGGATACGGTAAAGCAAGCCAAACCCCACGCCGCTTGCAAGGCGCGTTAGGCCCCAACGTGCGACCGGCACGCGTCTGTTTGGACGGTGCCGCGAACGAGGCCAGACGCGGGGTCGATGCACGGCCCCACGTCAACTTGCCGTCTCCACCGGGCCGGTACACGTCCCGGTAATTCCTCTCGCCAGACAGGCTTCGGATCGGAACGCCGCTTTTCCACGCAGCGCAAGGTCGATCCCACCTTTTGTCGGAGCGGGGCGAGGAAGAATAATACTCGTCCTTTTTTCCTCGTGTCTTTTCCTCTTCCGTTTCCGGTCACTTCCGTTTCCGGCCACTCCCTCAGAAGGGCTCCTGACCCTCCAACCACAACAACTACACAACAACTTAATATACTACACACGGATAAGCAAAGACCTGAATGGTAATTCACATACATTCACATAAATATGTAACACATCTAACACCATTCCTTCTTTGAAGCATGGTGGTGGCAGCATCATGATATGGGGATGCTTTTCAGCGGAAAGAATTAGGAGACCTGTAAGGATAGAGGGAACAATGAATGCAGCCAAATATACATAGGTAAATCCTTTAGCAGAACCTGCTTCAAAGTGCAAAAGACCTGAGACTGTGGCAAAGATTTATGTTTCAACAGGCCAATTACCCCAAGCATGCAGCCAAAGCAACAATGGAATGGCTTCAGAAAAAGACGTGAAAGTCCTTGAGTGGCTCAGCGAAAGCCCAGACTTGAATCCCATTGAGAATGTATGAAAAGTCTTGAAGATTGCTGTTCATCGACACTCCCCATCCAACTTTTTTTTTTTTTATACTGAATCGAGGCTCGTGAAAGAGCTGACAACCGCGAGGGAAAGACAGTACAGTGGGACCGCGAGGGAAAGACAGCACAGAGGGACCACGAGGGAAAGACAGCACAGGGGGACCACGAGGGAAAGACAGCACAGAGGGACCGCGAGGGAAAGACAGCACAGAGGGACCGCGAGGGAAAGACAGTACAGTGGGACCGCGAGGGAAAGACAGCACAGTGGGACCGCGAGGGAAAGACAGCACAGAGGGACCACGAGGGAAAGACAGCACAGGGGGACCACGAGGGAAAGACAGCACAGAGGGACTGCGAGGGAAAGACAGCACAGAGGGACCGCGAGGGAAAGACAGCACAGAGGGACCACGAGGGAAAGACAGCACAGAGGGACCATGAGGGAAAGACAGCACAGAGGGACCACGAGGGAAAGACAGTACAGTGGGACCGCGAGGGAAAGACAGCACAGTGGGACCATGAGGGAAAGACAGCACAGGCGGACCACGAGGGAAAGACAGCACAGAGGGACCACGAGGGAAAGACAGCACAGAGGGACCGCGAGGGAAAGACAGCACAGAGGGACCGCGAGAGAAAGGCAGCACAGAGGGACCACGAGGGAAAGACAGCACAGGGGGACCACAAGCAAAAGACAGCACAGAGGGGCCACGAGGGAAAGAAGCACAGAGGGACCGCAAGGGAAAGACAGCACAGAGGGACCACGAGGGAAAGAAGCACAGAGGGACCGCGAGGGAAAGACAGTACTGTGGGACCGCGAGGGAAAGACAGCACAGAGGGACCACGAGGGAAAGAGAGCACAGAGGGACTGCGAGGGAAAGACAGCACAGGGGGACCGCGAGGGAAAGACAGCACAGAGGGACCACGAGGGAAAGAAGCACAGAGGGACCACAAGCACAGCACAGACCACGAGGTTGTCCCCTCGCGGTCCCATGTACCATGAGCACTCAATCTCATGAGGGAAAGACAGTACTGTGGGACCGCGAGGGAAAGACAGCACAGAGGGACCACGAGGGAAAGAGAGCACAGAGGGACCGCGAGGGAAAGATAGCACAGAGGGACCGCGAGGGAAAGACGACAGCACAGAGGGACCACGAGGGAAAGACAGCACAGAGGGACCACGAGGGAAAGACAGCACAGAGGGACCACGAGGGAAAGGACGAGACTTGACAGAGCTTGATCAAATCTGCAAGGAATAATGGGAGAAAATCCTGAAATCCAGTTGTTCAAAGCTGATACAGACATACTCAAGAAGACTTAAAGCAATAATCGTTGCCAAAGGCACTTCTATGAAGTATTGACTCAGTGGCTTGAATACTTTTGTAAATTAGATATTTCTGTGTTTTCTTTTTAATTTATCTTGTAAAATTCTTCAAACAAAATCCTACTTTGACCAAACCCAGAGGTAGAAGAACTGCATCAGGAGGGATCTCAACAAGTTGGGGATTGATAAAGCCTCATGGCACAGCAAGTGCCAGAGCAGGCACTGTGATAGAGGTTCACAAGAGAGGGAATGAAAGAGCTGAACACCACATTGGCCAAGCTGTAGACCTGAAATGTAGGATGAGACATGATAGTGCAGCCTAATTTGTTCGCCAATTCTTAGATGCCACTACACCTTACCAGAAGCTCTTCCCTGACCCCTCTGCTCCCAGGAGCTTCAAGACCAACAGGGGTGTGCTCATGCATCAGAGACAAGCACATAGCCAGCATCAGAATGCTCTTACCATTACTGAACCTTCCCACACCTGCTCCAGTGCAGTCACAGCTACCAGTCACGGAGACCTTTCCCAGCATGTGCATCAGGTACATAGGAATATTCAGATGCGCTCAGGCTCAAGTGGCAGAGCCGAACAGCCACACAATTGCAGCAGACCTCCTAAAGACCAACCGTTTACCAGAATGACATGCCCATTGTGTGGGAAAACTAGTACCCCCACAATGGCATCAGTTGTCACAAATGTGCAGGAAAACCAGCCGAGTAAATCCTGTGACTTTGTCTGGTTCACTCATCACTGAATACGGTTGAGAAATCATATATGTCAGGGGAAAGTGGAAGTACTTTGTTGACCACTTCCCTGTTTGTGATTCTAGTACAGGGGTGCTACCACGGGCTTGTCGCACCAACGCAATGTGCTTCACAAATGGCCAAATTAAAGAAATCTGCGTTTGAGCGGGAAATGCAGTTTCTTCTCCAGATGGATTCTGTATCCGAGTTTTGTGTACCAAATTTAGCTTTTCCCCCAGGAATTTACAAATGCCAAAACGGTTTGTAGGCACAGGAGGTGGGCAACGGATTTCTGAGGGGATAAAAAGGGTTAATTAACATGAGACAAAATACACGGAGAATCCCGGATGGAATGTAGATTGAAACAAACCAATAGAGAAATAAAATACTGTTATGTTTGTGAGGGGTAGGGATACCTTAGTTCAGGTAGAGTGTATAGATTAGTGTGCTCCGACTATCGTGAAGAAGAAGAAGAAGAACCACCTCAATGTACCATCAGTAGGGATCCGGTAGACTGTGTGTCATGGGTAAGCTTGTTTCTTCGTCTCCATCATGAGGGGTCAGGCTTGTTAATTAGCGAGGGATTATGGGTAAATTAATCCCCTGTGTGTTGTTGCCTCTGTAATTTATTCCTCTGTTCCTTATGACACCGCACTAGACACATAGATGGGTACCATGAGCACTTGGGTATCATGGGTACCATGAGCCATGAGCACTTGGGTACCATGAGCACTCAATATCATTCACACATAAAGGGGGGAGGGGCAGGTAAGGTCTTAAAAATATGAGGTGGGAAGGTCTCCAGAGCGAAGGGGGCTCACCACGGTGAGCATGGCCCAATCCAATTGGCGGTGGTCCTTGAGTTGGACGGTCTGAATTGCGGCGTCCTTCTACATGGCCACAGACCCGCCTGATTGCTTCACTCACAGCCCCCATCGCAAGCCCTCTTGTACTGCCCTCTTGATTGCCCTCAACCAGACCAAGCCAAAAGAGACCCGCTGGTGTCTGTTTGCAGAGTTTTATCAGCCTCCCCGGGATTATGCCCATTGCTTCCTTTGCTCCAGCCTGACACCACCAATCACGCAGCATGCAGCCCTGGTAATGTCACGCTGGCTGGCTGATGTCACTGAGCTCCTCCAATCAGCACGGGTCGTGGAGATGTTTATAACGCCAATGGTTAGATCATCTGCTTTGAGTCTAGGAGGCCGGTGGTTCAAACGTTCGAACCCCAGCCGAGTCACACCAAAGTCTTAAAAATGTACATCTTACCTTCCTTGCTTGACAGTCAGCATTACGAAAATATAGAGCACAGACAAACAACCATGGGTTTGCCTGTTGGGCCTCATGTCGTCCTGCCTTGAAGTTCCTTGTAAGTGAACTCAAAATTACACTGACTTGCCTTCCCAGCAGTAGTCGTGAGGGCAATCATTTCAAAAATGATTTATAACCAACTATTCACGAAACACTACGTGTGATCTTTATCGATCACCAACCAATGCTAGTAGATGGGACACCTGGCTTAACAATCATCTGAGTGGCATCACCCTTTGTGATGCAACGCCCTGCCTGCGAAACACCAATCCGACAGCCAATAGTCGCGTCTGGAATTCCAACCCAGACAAGACAGCACAAATGAAAGATTTCTATCTTCCATCCCTGCAGCATTCTACAGAGCATTGACAGATATTCGTTTTGTCTGTTCACATTCAGCAAAAGGATGCGGGGTAGCATCATTGGCTGAGGGTGTGGCTGTACCTCTCATGTAGTGCCTTCTGCTGGTTAGAGCAGGAATTTGAAATTTAGCCATGGTGCCGGCGATGGCTTGCCTTCTCTTCACGAAGGATCCTTGACGTCCACCAAAAAGGCTGGCGGACTCCAGCCTTACTGGAGGACTTAACATCCACCAAGAAGGCTGGCAGACTCCAGCCTTACTGGAGGACTTAACACCAACCAAGAAGGCTGGCAGACTCCAGCCATACTGGAGGACTTGACATCCACCAAGAAGGCTGGCAGACTCCAGCCTTATTGGAGGACTTAACATCCACCAAGAAGGCTGGCAGACTCCAGCCTTACTGGAGGACTTGACATCCACCAAGAAGGCTGGCAGACTCCAGCCTTACTGGAAGACAACATCCACCAAGAAGGCTTGCAGACTCCAGCCTTACTGGAGGACTTGACATCCACCAAGAAGGCTGGCAGACTCAAGCCTTACTGGAGGACTTAACATCCACCAAGAAGGCTGGCAGACTCCAGCCTTACTGGAGGACTTGACATCCACCAAGAAGGCTGGCAGACTCCAGCCTTACTGGAGGACTTAACATCCACCAAGAAGGCTGGCAGACTCCAGCCTTACTGGAGGACTTGACACCCACCAAGAAGGCTGGCAGACTCAAGCCTTACTGGAGGACTTGACATCCACCAAGAAAGCTGGCAGACTCCAGCCTTACTGGCGGACTTGACATCCACCAAGAAAGCTGGCAGACTCCAGCCTTACTGGGGGACTTGACATCCACCAAGAAAGCTGGCAGACTCCAGCCTTACTGGAGGACTTGACATCCACCAAGAAGGCTGGCAGACTCCAGCCTTACTTAAGGACATGACATCCACCAAGAAGGCTGGCAGACTCCAGCCTTACTGGAGGACTTGACATCCACCAATAAGGCTGGCAGACTCCAGCCTTACTGGAGGACTTGACATCCACCAAGAAAGCTGGCAAACTCCAGCCTTACTGGAGGACTTGACATCCACCAAGAAGGCTGGCAGACTCCAGCCTTACTTAAGGACATGACATCCACCAAGAAAGCTGGCAGACTCCAGCCTTACTGGAGAACTTGACATCCACCAAGAAAGCTGGCAGACTCCAGCCTTACTGGGGGACTTGACATCCACCAAGAAAGCTGGCAGACTCCAGCCTTACTGGAGGACTTGACATCCACCAAGAAAGCTGGCAGACTCCAGCCTTACTGGAGGACTTGACATCCACCAAGAAAGCTGGCAGACTCCAGCCTTACTGGAGGACTTGACATCCACCAATAAGGCTGGCAGACTCCAGCCTTACTGGAGGACTTGACATCCACAAAGAAGGCTGGCAGACTTCAGCCTTACTGGAGGACTTGACATCCACCAAGAAGGCTGGCAGACTTCAGCCTTACTGGAGGACTTGACACCCACCAAGAAGGCTGGCGGATTCAAGCCTTACTGGAGGACTTGACACCCACCAAGAAGGCTGGCAGACTCCAGCCTTACTTAAGGACTTGACATCCACCAAGAAAGCTGGCAGACTCCAGCCTTAATGGAGGACTTGACATCCACCAAGAAAGCTGGCAGACTCCAGCCTTACTAGAGGACTTGACATCCACCAAGAAGGCTGGCAGACTCCAGCCTTACTGGAGGACTTGACATCCACCAAGAAAGCTGGCAGACTCCAGCCTTACTGGAGGACTTGACATCCACCAAGAAAGCTGGCAGACTTCAGCCTTACTGGAGGACTTCACATCCACCAAGAAGGCTGGCAGACTCCAGCCTTACTGGAGGACTTGACATCCACCAAGAAAGCTGGCAGACTCCAGCCTTACTTAAGGACTTGACATCCACCAAGAAAGCTGGCAGACTCCAGCCTTACTGGAGGACTTGACATCCACCAAGAAAGCTGGCAGACTCCAGCCTTACTGGAGGACTTGACATCCACCAAGAGGGCTGGCAGACTCCAGCCTTACTGGAGGACTTGACATCCACCAAGAAAGCTGGCAGACTCCAGCCTTACTGGAGGACTTGACATCCACCAAGAAAGCTGGCAGACTTCAGCCTTACTGGAGGACTTGACATCCACCAAGAAGGCTGGCAGACTTCAGCCTTACTGGAGGACTTGACATCCACCAAGAAAGCTGGCAGACTCCAGCCTTACTGGAGGACTTGACATCCACCAAGAAAGCTGGCAGACTTCAGCCTTACTGGAGGACTTGACATCCACCAAGAAGGCTGGCAGACTCCAGCCTTACTGCAGGACTTGACATCCACCAAGAAGGCTGGCAGACTCCAGCCTTAACTGGAGGACTTGATATTCACCAAGAAGGCTGGCAGACTCCAGCCTTACTGGAGGACTTGACATCCACCAAGAAGGCTGGCAGACTCCAGCCTTAAATGGAGGACTTGATATTCACCAAGAAGGCTTGCAGACTCCAGCCTTACTGGAGGACTTGATATTCACCAAGAAGGCTGGCAGACTCCAGCCTTAACTGGAGGACTTGATATTCACCAAGAAGGCTGGCAGACTCCAGCCTTACTGGAGGACTTGACATCCACCAAGAAGGCTGGCAGACTTCAGCCTTAACTGGAGGACTTGATATTCACCAAGAAGGCTTGCAGACTCCAGCCTTACTGGAGGACTTGATATTCACCAAGAAGGCTTGCAGACTCCAGCCTTAACTGGAGGACTTGATATTCACCAAGAAGGCTGGCAGACTCCAGCCTTACTGGAGGACTTGACATCCACCAAGAAGGCTGGCAGACTCCAGCCTTAACTGGAGGACTTGATATTCACCAAGAAGGCTGGCAGACTCCAGCCTTACTGGAGGACTTGACATCCACCAAGAAGGTTGGCAGACTCCAGCCTTACTGGAGGACTTGATATTCACCAAGAAGGCTTGCAGACTCCAGCCTTACTGGAGGACTTGACATCCACCAAGAAGGTTGGCAGACTCCAGCCTTACTGGAGGACTTGACATCCACCAATAAGCCAGTTTAACGTCAATTGGAGAGACGGAACACCAATTGATGAATCATCCTGCCTATGAAACACAAGTTTATATAGCTGGTTCGGGTTTCCAACTCAGGATAGACAGGTTAGAGGCGAATATGTGTCCCTCTCGGTTATCCAGTCAAGCCTATTCGCTTTGTGAACCGTGTCGAAAGAATATTTCAATCACAAATCACCCGAGCAGGCATCACCAACCGATTGTGTTTTCTCTCAAAGAGGCAGGAGTGTTGAAGGAAGCAATCGGGAGAAGATCTGCTCCGAGAGACTCTCAGTTCGGTCACGAATCGATCGGTGACCTGAAAGCGGCTTGTCCCTTGGACACCCGCGTGTCCGCCATCACATTGGCCGTCAGATCTCTATTCTCGCTCTCATATACGACTCCACAGCCACCAGCTTTGCTCGTGCGCTTTCCACTCGAATGCCGTCACCTTGTGATCTCTTCGGGGCAATCAATCCAGACTCCAGGTGGATTGTGGCTAACTGAGGTGTTAATGTATAAGAGGAAGGAAAGCGAGGCAGGCTTGGACCTGACTTGCCCAATCATTGGTCAAGGCCTTGCTGCATATACGCGTACAAGGCCCAAGGCCTTTCTGCATATACGCGCACAAGGCCTTGCTGCAGTTCCATCAACCTGATGTGGATGGAATATTGTCAAAGCGAGAGCTCTGTTACTCGTGGCGGTTTCCTTTCGAATCGGATCACGTATTGCGACGTTCGCTCTTGAATTTGAGGGCCCCTTGGGTGGAGATTGGCAGAGGCATCAGATAACGGGCCGTGCACGGCACCGAACACTGCATCCATGCCCGAGAATGGCGCGCAGCCCCCGGGCCGGCTGAGTGGACATTTCCAACCAGAGAGAGGGTATAGAGGAGGATAAGGAGAGAAGAAATGGAGGTGAGGCGCAGCGAGGGATCGGGGGCACTCTGCCACCCCCGGGGTTTCCCGAAAGCCCATTCCCAATCCCACGTGGTCCTAGAGTGCGCTCTTCACTCCGGGCGGCCTTATCGGTCATGGCGGGCGGGGCTTTATAATGGAAACGGCACACCACGCCGCACCATTATGCGCTCGGAGAAGCGGAGGCCCGTCCTTCTAATCTCGGGATTAAATCATATTCAATTAAGATGCCAGGCCCCCGCAGACAATGGCCTGACAAGCGTCTTGGCCGACACGTGTAAGGTTCGCGCGCCGAGTCAAATTTGATTGTCATTCTGCGAGAGATAGGAGCGAAATACAATCGCCGAGGCTCGGCCATATTTTGTTCAAATCGCGAGGGGTGAAAAATACACAACAATCGACCTTTAATCTGTGTCAAATTATATTTCGCCCGCGGTGCTTGGAATTCAACCGACGGTGATAAAACCATTCGATAACGTTCCGCCTGCTCTTGGCATTGATGGAGTCATTGTGGAGCGTTTATATGCATATATGTTCCCTGGAAACAATTTTCCTTTCCAAAGGAAGGTCACAACGCAACACGAGCAAACGGAACCTGCTGTTATTATTGTGATGATGGGAGTGTGGTTGGGGAGTCGAGGTAAGGAAAACGACCACTGAGATTTTATTTTCATCTCTGGCATTCATTTTATTTTTCATCATTTTACTGTTCTCCCCTCTGGGCCGATGCTCCTGCATCACACCTGGCTCGGCTTCGCGCTGTAGAAACCAAAGCTTTCAGAATCATTGGAATCTCCCGCGATGAAGCTATCTCCGAGGGCCTTTCACTCAGTCACCGCAGGCAGGTTGGTGGTCTTTCTGTCTTCCACCGACTCCTCTCCGGCCTTGCTCCCCCAGCTCTCTCTGGGCTCTGTCCCCCAAATATTCCTACAGGTCGCACAAGATCTGCCTGCAACCCTCTTCTGGTGAAACTGCCAAAATCAAGACTCTATATTCACCTTCACTCCTTCATTCCTCCCGCCTCTGGAACAAATTCCCTCACTCTCTTCAATCCCACTCCTCCCTTCAGCTCTTTAAAACAGCTGTTCACCACCATCTCTTATCTTCCCCCATCCAAAACCGTGATCTTTTTTACCCCCGTTAATTCACCCCAAATCCACTTTTTTGAAATACCAACTTCTTTCCTGGAAGTCCTAGCAGTGTCCATGTGTTTTATACCTCTCCCACCCCCCTTCCCATGCCCCCTCCCTCCAACAGATCTCCCAATGTCCCTGCTCCCAAATGTTGTACTTGTGTGCTTCCCTCTCTCCCCCTATATTGTCTCCCGCTCCCTTTATCATATGTTTTATGTGTCAGTTTGTCTTTTTGTGATCAATATTAGCTCTTACACGAGCCTCGATCTTGTACCAAAAAATTTTTTTTAAATCCTCCCAATTCCAGGATGGTCTCAGGGTCGTAAACACGTTTAGGTGATCTACTGATTACCTTTGGCTGGGAGGATGCCCTAGAGGTATGCACACTCTAAGTCGTCGAGCCTGGGGTCATACCGGTGTTTCACTGGCAGGGTGATTCATCAGGGTGTGTGCCATCCCTAGAAGGGCGTCTCATCTACCAACGTTAGTTCGTGGTGGACGTTTAAGATCTCACGGTGTCCTTCTTGCAAATCGCCAACTTTTGCGAGTAGTATCGCCAAATTAGAATTTCATGACCGAACTACTACTGGGAAGGCAATGGCAAACCACCCAGTGTAACAGTTGCCAGGAAACCGCTTCGGCAGTGCCCACCCTCTGCAATGGAGTATGGTGCATCAGAATCAGAAGTGATCACCTGCAAAATCTACCTCTTTTTCAGCAACCCGAGCCATAGCCTACCTGTCTTTGATAAACCAATTATTAGTCCCCTACCAGTGTGCACCGTAGGGGAGTATAGGTTTGCACTCCGCCCCTCCGTCTGTCAGTCTGTCAGTCCGTTACGCAAAGAACAGTTTTCCGGACGTTTTTTCTAAACGCTTAATGCTAATGATTTCAAACTTGGTCCATGGTTTCCTCATGATAAGTTACAGATCAAATTCGAACTTCACGACGTTTCGATCATTTTTGACAAAGTTATGGCACTTTGAACTTTGGTAATTTCCCCAACAGTTTTCCGGACTATAATTTGGAGTGCAGTAAGTCATAATACTGTCTTCGATGACAGTGCTACCCAATGCCGGTAGGGGACATGTATTGCAGCGCAATACTCAGAATGCTTGTTTTATCAGAGTTGCAACGTCGAATTGAAAAAATAACAAGATTCTTTTTGTGTTTCACTTTTGTCGAGAATGTCGAGACTAGGAGACGAGGTTAGTGATCATCGCTCAGGCATAATACGCGTACACGGCCTTGCTGCAGTAGAGCTTCTTGAAAGGCCAAAGAGTGAAAGTGTGTCCTTGAATTGAAGCCTCAGCGAACAATCAATCTGCAGCATATTATACAGCATATCCTATAACACACAATATAGATTATAGGATATCAAGCTCACAGCATATGAGCTTGATATCCTACAATCATATGGGCTACAGCGTCAGCGCTCTTTGCTTGTTACCTCAGACCTCAGGCAAATTAATCATTTTTTTGATGTGGACATATAGGATTGTTGGCTTAGCGATTAGGGTGCTGGCTTGGGATCCCAGAATCCTGGGTTCGTAATCCCGGTCGATCGCTGAATTAATGCCAGGTAGGTTGACTCAGCCTGTCATCCTTCCGAGGTCGGCAAATTGAGTACCAGTTCACTGGTAATTCCCTGTGTGTTGCAAAAGGCGATTGGTAGGAAGGGCATCAAGGTTGGTGGTAGGAAGGGCATCCGGCCATAAAACATTGCTTCAAAAAGGGGACCACGGTGCCTGAAAAAGGCCAACCCCTGCTCAGCGGGGGAAAAATGGCTTCCAATGGTGGTTCACATAGGATTGCATTTTGCCGTCGTTTTCCTTATGGCGAGGAGCAAATGCTCAAGGAGAGGTCAGGAAATGCACTCTTTAATACGCCATATAGACTTGTAGGGAATATATCATTGTGATTGCGGTGAAAGATCCATTTGCCAATGTAGGGAAATCGATTGAGCTGGAGCGCTCTAAAATTCATTCATTCTTTTGATGTGCAGTACTGTCTTCAATTCGACCTACCTACCTATACCTACCTGTGTTCTACTTTTCAACGCCTTATATGGATGTATTGTCAGTTCATGAAAGCAGCCTCGCTTATCAAAAAGCAGGTCCATTTCTGAATGTACGGCCCTTTGTATACTTGCTCCTTCCATGGTCCTTTTGTTCAGTGTTCCAGACATTTTTCATTGTGATTTGCTCGCTGTATCGTCATCCAGAGAGAAAGGCCTCTAGTGCGCATGTTTAGGATACTGAACATTTATCAAGGACCGAGGAGGTATATATATATATATATATATATATATAGATAATCACCACGAGAAGGATAGGGGAGGGAGTGAGGCTCGAGTAAACATTTCTTGGGTTACACTTGAGCGCAATGGAGACGAATGCGCTCCCGATCGTCGCGCAATTAGAACGAGCGCAGCATAATCTATGCACATGGCACACGGTCTGCGATAAAGCTGGAAAATCCGCGTTGAGCGCCGCCACGCACCCGGGGATTATGAAGCGGGTGTAGCCAAGGGATGGGCGCGGTGCGACGAGGACGCACCGGGAGCCATATCTCTGGCCGTCACTGTGTTTGTCTTGGCTTGGCGCGCTAATACTACGTCTGTTCCGTTTCCAGAGCCGACTCAAGCCTTAGGACTCTGTATTGCTGCCACTAATCTGCCGTGGCCAGAAGTGCTGCCCGAAGAATGAAGCCTAGGGCAATGAGAGGTGCACATTGAGCATGTGAACCCTTTGCGGCGTATAACGCTCCGCCATCAAATCCAGTTCCTAAATCACGAGCCTCACTTTCCTCGAAACTATCCATCCCGAAAGGAACTTGTGTACCCCCATCGGAAGCTACCGTAAATGTAAGCTGATGCGCGGGTTCATGTTCTTGTGGCTCTTTATACACTGCATCTACCCTCTCAGAGGTGTAAAAGTAAAAGTAGCCCCGGGGAGGACCACCGCCAGGAGACACTCCAGTTTGGAGCTGAAGCAAGAAAGGCCTCTAAGGGGCTTATCATCCCGACAAGAGAGTCTGAGGCTTTCCCGCCGACGTCCTTCTCCAGAGGACATCATAGGGACACTGCAGGAAGCTGAGTTGGCTCTGTGCAAGAGAACTGGGATTTGCATCAATCAGACTTGGAAGAAAGTGCCAATAAAAAAACAAGAAGACGTCATGCGGAGCACAATACTTGTAAAATGCGCCCCCCAACCCCTCCCCAAGAAAAAAAATTCCATTGATACAGCAAATTGTCCATTTCATCAGGATTAAAATTGGCAATCTTGATCAAAGCTCAGGTCAACAGGAAGAAAAGTGACGATTTTTCAGATGAAAAATGATGATTTTGGAAGGTTGACCTTGAGTTGACCTTTGACCTTTTGACCTCAAAAATAGTTGGTTTCCCTATTTAGTGACTCAATGTGCAAATGCTGTTCAAATGTTCAAGTCAATCGGATGAAAATTGACCGTTTTTCAGATAAAAAGTGATGATTTTGGAAGTTTGACCTTCAGTTGACCTTTGTCCTTTTGACCTAAAAATAGTATGTTTCCCAATTTAGTGACTCGATATGCAAATGCTGTTCAATTTTCAAGTCAATCGGTTGAGAATTTTTTTTTTTTTTTTTTTTGTATACAAGATCGAGGGCTACAGTAGTATCGCCTAACATTAGTATCGCTACCGCAGTGCGAAAGAGCTAACATTAATCACACAGAAAGACAAACCGACACATAAAACATATAACATGGGGAGCGGTAGACAAGATGGGGAGTGAGGGGGAAGGACACAAACTCAACATTAGACAGCAGGGACCGAGAGACGTGGAGACATTGAGAGATCTGTGGGAGGGAGAGGGCTTTGGGGGGAGGCATGGGAAGGGGGGGGGGGGGGTGGGAGAGGTATAAAACATATGGACACTGCCAGGACTTCCAGGAAAGAAGTTGGAATTTCAAACAAGGTGGATCTGGGGTGAATTAGTGGGGGTAGAAAAGATCAAGGTTTTGGATGGGGGAAGATAAGAGATGGTGGTGAACAGCTGTTTTAAAGACCTGGAGGGAGGAGTGGGATTGAAGGGAGTGAGGGAGTTTGTTCCAGAGGCGGGAGAAAAGAGGAATGAAAGAGTGAAGGTGAGCAGAGAGCCGAGATTTCGGCAGGTTAACCATCAGAGGGATGCTGGCAGATCTTGTGCGACCTGTAGGAATATTTGGGTGACAGAGCACAGAGAGAGCTGGGGGAGCAAGGCCGGAGAGGAGTCGGTAGAAAACAGAAAGATGATGGCTTTCATCCATCATCAAAGATGATGATGGCATCATCAAAGATGATGGCAAAGATGATGGATGATGGCTTTTTGATGATGATGATGATGATGGCTTGGAAATTGATGATTTTTAAAATTTGACCTTAAGTTGACCTTTGACCTCAAAAATAGTTCATTTCCCAATTTAGTGACTTTATATACAAATGCTATTCAATTTTCAAGTCACTTTGACCTCCAGATGACCTTTGACCTCAAAATCAATAGGCTTCTCAATTGGCACGACTTATACAACTTGGTGAAGTTTCGTGACGATCGGTTTTGAATTGTGACCTGTAGGCCGGTGACAAACAGACAGAACCACAAACGGAACCGACAAATATACTTGAAAAATGTTCGATTTTGCAAGTAATAAAGAAAAAAAAGAAAAAAACATAATGCTTCTGGCGACCATCATCATAATGCATCTGGAGGCATACAAATAAAAGAGGAGTCTGATTGTACTTGTTTGTGCAATGTGGGCTTGGTTCAATGTGTAAGGCTGTGTTGCCCAATATTAGCGACTATGAACCAAATGAGTTATTGTCATACATGTGTCATGTAAAACGTTCTACGATTGAGATACGCACGATGGTCCAAGATGAGCCAAAAAAAAGAATCATTTTTTATACAAAATAAATGTAAATATTAATAAATACAATAAAAATAAATACCTGGTCACAATAAAAATAAATACAAAATCATTTTTTATGCCTCCGCCCACAACGTCGCTGGAGGCATTATGTTTTCGGGTTGTCTGTCATCCGTCCGTCCTTCCGCCCGTCCGTAGGTCCGTAATGGACACTTCCGCATGGGCTAAACCTCATTTTTTTCAGCAACCATATGTCCGATTGAGACGAAACTTTCAGGGTAGGAGTCACACCCATGCAGAATGTTTTTATGATAATTGTGACGTAATAGGTCACGTGGTATGACAGCCATCTTGGATTAAAAGCAAATAATAATAAAAATATTTCTCGGAAACCGCTGAATGGAAAAATTTGAAACTTGGCACATTGTCAAGTACTCCCAATGGGGAACAAAAGCATCATAATGATGACATCATAGGTGAAGTGGTATACCAGCCAAAAATGTTTTAATCAAATTCCTTATCCTAAAAATCTGAAATTGCATGCACATGATCTATGACCCATTTGTATTGAAATATTAAATTTATGATATCATAGGTCACATGGTTTGGCAGCCATATTGGATTGAAAGAAATATTAATAATTATAGCTCTGAAACCGCTCACCCCAACGATGCGAAATTTTACAAATATCATCTAACAGCACTGTTGCATATAGTTTGAAAATGATGATGTCATAGGTCGCATGGTTTGGCAGCCATCTTGTATAGAAAAACGAACCTTATCCGATCAACACGAAACTTCACAAACGTGATCCCTTACCCATACATTTGGAGAGTGGTGGTATCTACCCGTTGTGGGACTATGGGGAGGCATATTGGCGACACAATAGCATTGTTCTAGTTTTAAATAATTTTTACTAACCATATATAATAATTCTTTATTGAAAAATAACAAAACGTTGGTGTGTTTTGGGACTTTTATTAACAGCTAATTTCAAACTTTTTGGGAGATGTTGATAATTTTTACAAAATGTGTTTTCTGAGTGTTTGAACACTAATTTTTTTTTATTTCCTGCAGGTAAATAATTTATTCAATCACGATTGAGTTGATTAACAAAGTGAATGGTAGTCTTTTCTTTTTTTTTTTTTTTTTTTTTTTGTATACAAGGTCGAGGCTCGTGAAAGAGCGAACATTAATCACACAGAAAGACAAACCGACACAAAAAACATATAACATAGGGAGCGGTAGACAAGATGGGGAGAGAGGGGGAAGGACACAAACACAACATTTGAGAGCAGGGACCGAGAGACATGGAGACATCGAGAGATCTGAGAGAGGGCGAGGGCTTTGGGGGGGGGGGGGGGCGTGGGAAGGGGGCGGTGGGAGAGGTATAAAACATATGGACACTGCCAGGACTTCCAAGAAAGAAGTTGGAATTTCAAACAAGGTGGATCTGGGGTGAATTAGCGGGGGTAGAAAAGATCAAGGTTTTGGATGGGGGAAGATAAGAGATGGTGGTGAACAGCTGTTTTAAAGACCTGGAGGGAGGCGTGGGATTGAAGGGAGTGAGGGAGTTTGTTCCAGAGGTGGGAGAAAAGAGGAATGAAAGAGTGAAGGTGAGCAGAGAGCCGAGATTTCGGCAGTTTAACCATCAGAGGGTTGCTGGCAGATCTTGTGCGACCTGTAGGAATATTTGGGGGACAGAGCACAGAGAGAGCTGGGGGTGCAAGGCCGGAGAGGAGTCGGTAGAAGACAGAAAGACCACCTACCTGCCTGCGGTGAGTGAGTGAAAGGCCCTCAGAGATAGCTTCATCGCGGGAGATTCCAATAATTCTGAAAGCTTTGGTTTCAACAGCGTGAAGCCGAGCTAGGTGTGAGGCAGGAGCACCGGCCCATAGGGGAGAACAGTATTCCATTGAGCTGCGGATGAAAGCCTTGTATGTGGTGAGGAGCTCAGGTGTGCCGAGGAAGGACTTCGCACGACGGAGGATGCCCAGTCGGCGACTGGCTTTGGAGGCCAGCTTGGAAATGTGGTTTTCCCAAGAAAGATCATGGCAGATAGTGAGACCCAAAATCTTGAGCGACAGAACTTCTTGGAGAGGATTGTTGAGAAAGTAGATGGGAGGGTTGTCCAGTCGATCTTTTCGGAGAGACATAGTAAGAGTGTGAGATTTGTCAGGATTGAAAGACATGTTCCACTTGTTTGACCAGTCTGTGATTTTGTCCAGGTCTTCAGAGAGTGAGGAGGCAGCAGACTGCCGATCTGAGGGAAGAGGAATGGAGCGGCAGAGAGTGGAGTCATCAGCAAAGAGATAGAGAGGATTTTCGAGAGAGTCAGAGAGATCATTGATGAAGACCAGAAAAAGCACGGGGCCCAGAACACTGCCTTGGGGAACTCCAGCCTGAACAGGAAGAGGAGATGAGAGAAACCCATTCAGGGCCACACGTTGACGACGACTAGAGAGGAAGTCCGCCAGCCATGCGTGGAGATTTCCATGGATACCAAAGGAGGAGAGTTTGGTGAGCAGAGCGGGGTGCCAGACCGTGTCGAAGGCACGTGATATGTCGAGGGAGACAGCTCTAATTTCCTGTTTGGCATTGAGGACCTCCATCCATTGTTGAGACAGCAGAAGCAGCATGTCCAGAGTAGAGTGACCTGGTCTGAAACCAAATTGATGATCAGAGATCAAGCCATTGGAGAAGAGGAAAGATTTCATATCCGAAGCAATGATGGATTCCATGACTTTGCTGATAATTGGGAGAAGGCTGATTGGTCTGTAGTTGCTAGGATCTGTTTTTGCACCTTTTTTGTGCAAAGCGGTGATGTTGGCTGATTTCCAAGCAGATGGCAGTTGACCTTGAGCAAAAGAGAGGGTGAAGAGAACAGAGAGAGGGTGAGATAGAGCAGCAGAGCAGGATTTTAGGACCCGTGGGCTGATGCCGTCGGGTCCAGTTGTCCAGTCTGGCCGCTTTATAACTTACATTTATTTCCTTCTCTCCACTGAAGTATATCTGTTTTTTTAAACATTTCGAAACGAGATTGAACAATTTGATTGTCAAATAAACACAAGCAATCTCATTGAATAACCATTACCTGAGGTAATCTTTGTCCTGAGGTAAAATCTAATCGATATATATATATAATAGGTTCATGCCGTCTATCTGTCTGTTCCACCCTGAAACAAGGAAACGCTCCTCGGAAGAAAAAAGTAAAAGCTGCTTCAAATAAATCCAAACCTATGGGAGAATTATACTTATTTCGATCAGACCAAATGTTTAACATGAGAAGTGTACGTACTACGTATAAGGCAACAGCCCGCCTACTCAATCGCTCCCAATTTTATTTCTGTTAAGAAATATGTCGAAATTTCTTTGCTGTTATATATATATGTATATATATATATATATATATATATATATATATATATACATATATATATACAGTGGAACCTTGACTTACGAGTTTAATTCGTTCCGTGACCGAGCTCGTAACTCAAATTGCTCGTATCTCAAATCAAATTTCCCCATTGAAATGCATTGAAATGCTATTAATCCGTTCCAGCCCCCAAAAAACCACACCAATTTTTTTTGTTACGTGTTTTTAAATAAGAAAAATGTACTTTATAAATAACAAATAATGTATAAACAAGCACGACCTTAAAGCGCGGCGTTACGCGCGCTGCTTGTGAGCAAGGAGGAAGCGGACAAGCGGTAACATATGAACGTCTTTATTGTAAGACTACACTGTAACACTGAACTCTTCCGGGCTGGTCGCCCGGTGTATATCCTGAGGCCACGCCTACCCCTCGGGCGTGGCCACCGCCCACTTGGTGCGTGGAATGATGTCACCATGCCAGTGGGCTTTTGTGTCCGCCACACGCACCCCCCCAGAATTCCCGCGCACCTGGAGGGCCAGTTTGCGGGGCAGACGAATGACCCGGCCGAAGCGCCCCCTGGCGATCGGCGGCATCTGGGGTGCAGGGATACCAGGTGGGATGCCCCTGGCTGCCCCTGGGATGGGTGCAGGACCGGGGGGCGCCGTGGCGGCGGGGCTGGGCGGTGCCGGGGGTCCGCCCGCAGGAGGGCGGCCCCGACGTGGGGGTCGGGCCACTGGCGGTGGATGGTCCACATCGAGGTGGGCCGGCTTGAGGCGGTCTACCGAAACGCGGTCAGGAGTACCGCCGATGTCCAGGGTGAAGTGCTTCGCCCCGGTCTCCAGCACGCGGAAAGGCCCATCGTACGGGGGCCGCAGTGGTGTCCGATGGGCATCGTGGCGGACGAAGACGTACTCCGCCGTGCGAAGCTCCGGGGCGACGTGCGTCGGTGGGTGCCCGTGGCATGCTGTTGGCACCGGGGCGAACCTCTGGGCGGTCTCTTGCAGAGCGGAGCGCTGCTGTGCCGCGGACCATGGTGCCGTGGAGTCGGGGAGGAACTCGCCCGGCACCCGCAGCGGTTGCCCGAAGACCAACTCCGCCGCGGATGCGCGCAGGTCCTCCTTGGGCGCCGTCCGGAGGCCCAGCAGGACCCAGGGGAGCCTGTCGACCCAGCCGCCGTCGCGGAGGGTGGCCCGGAGCGCGGCCTTCAATGAGCGGTGAAATCGCTCACACAGGCCGTTAGCCTGGGGGTGGTAGGCCGTGGTTCGGTGCAGCCGGACCCCGAGCCCCTGCGCAACCGCCCCCCAGAGCTCCGAGGTGAACTGGGGGCCGCGGTCGGATGAGATGTCTGAGGGGGCGCCGAACCGGGCGACCCAGGTGGCGATGAAAGCCTGCGCGACATCGGCCGCCGTTGTCGACGCCAAGGGCACGGCCTCCGGCCACCGGGTGGTGCGGTCCACCATGGTGAGGACGTGGGTGAAACCCCGCGAGGGGGGCAGAGGTCCCACCAGGTCCACGTGGACGTGGTCAAACCGGCGTTCCGGCACCGTGAACGGGGCCAACGGGGCCTGGGTGTGCCGGTGCACCTTGGCGCGCTGGCACGCGAGGCATGTCCTGGCCCAGCCGCGGACGGCCTTCCGGAGGCCATGCCAGACGAACTTGTCAGCGATCAGCCTTTGGGAGGCCCTTGCGCCCGGGTGGGACAGGCCGTGGATGGCGTCAAACACCTGGCGCTGCCAGCCCGCGGGCACAATGGGGCGAGGACGCCCGAGGGAGACGTCGCACAAGAGGGCCGCGCCCGCGCCGTCGAACGGCACCTCGGTGACGCGGAGGCCCGTGACGGCGGTCCGCAAGGCCTGGACGTCGGGGTCAGCGGCCTGGTCCGCTGCCATCCGGGCATAGTCGATGCCGAGGTGGACTGCGTGGGCGACGGCACGGGAAAGGCAATCCGCCACCGGGTTGTCCTTCCCCGCAACGTGCTGGATGTCCGTCGTGTACTCGGACACGGCCGAGAGGTGACGCTGCTGCCGGGCCGACCACGGCTCGGTGACCTTGCCCATCGCGAAGATCAGCGGCTTGTGGTCGACGAAGGCAGTGAACGCCCGGCCCTCGAGCAGATGGCGGAAGTGCCTGACCGCCAAGTGAAGTCCGAGCAACTCGCGGTCGAAGGTACTGTAACGGCGTTCGGGCGGGCGAAGCTGCCGGCTAAAGAACGCCAGCGGTTGCCAAGCTCCACGCACCCATTGCTCGTGCACCGCGCCCACCGCGTAGTCCGAGGCATCGGTGGTGAGGGCGATCGGTGCATCGGGCGCCGGGTGCGCGAGCATGGTGGCGTTAGCCAAGGCGAGCTTCGCGCCCGTGAACGCCATGTCCATCTGCTCGGTCCAGGTAACGTCGCCTTTGCCCGGCTTACCTCGGAGAGCTTCGTGCAGGGGGCGCAGGAGCTGGGCGATACGGGGCAGGAACCGATGGTAAAAGTTCACCATGCCCAGGAACTCCTGCAGCCCTCTGATCGTGCGGGGGCGCGGAAACCCCTTCACCGCCTCCACCTTGGCCGGCAGGGGGACGGCTCCGTGCCTGGTGACACGGTGCCCCAGAAAATCGATTGTGGCGGCGCCGAACCGGCACTTTGCGGGGTTCACAATCAGGCCATGCTGGCCCAGGCGTTCGAAGAGCGTGCGGAGGTGGCGTAGGTGCTCTTCGCGGGACGCGCTGGCGACGAGGATATCGTCCAGGTAGACGTAGACAAAATCCAAGTCGCGCAGGATGCTGTCCATCAGTCGCTGGAACGCCTGAGCCGCATTCTTCAGACCGAAGGGCATGCGCAGGAACTCGAAGAGTCCGAATGGCGTGATGACCGCCGTCTTCGGGACGTCCTCCGGCCTGACGGGGACCTGATGGTAGCCGCGTATGAGGTCCACCTTCGAGAAGAAGGACCTGCCCGCCAAACGGGCGGAAAAGTCCTGAATGTGGGGGACGGGGTAGCGGTCGGGAGTCGTGGCGTCATTGAGATGGCGATAGTCCCCGCACGGTCGCCATCCCCCGCCGGGCTTCGGCACGATGTGCAGCGGCGACGCCCAAGCGCTCTCTGAGCGCCGAACGATGCCGAGTCGCTCCAGGGTAGCGAACTCCGCTTTTGCCACCGCCAGCTTCGTCGGCTCGAGGCGGCGTGCCCGGGCGTAGACCGGTGGCCCGACGGTGGGGATGTGATGGGCCACCCCGTGCTTGACGGCCCCCGCCGAGAAGGTGGGCCGCGTGAGGGCCGGGAAGCCGGCGAGGAGGCGGGTGAATGCATCCGCTGCCGGAAGCGTACAGACCAACGTGGCCGGAACCGAATCGTTCGGCAAGCCGCTTGGCAAGCCGCTCGTTGAGCTGGGCAACGCACATGCGAGCGAGCTGAACGTCTCGGCCTGGACAAGCCGTCTGCGCTTGACGTCGACCAGGAGCCCATTAGCGCACAGGAAGTCCGCGCCAAGCAGTGCCATGGGCACGTCGGCGGTGATGAACGTCCATCGGAAAACCTGCCCTCCAAACCGCAGAGAGAGGCAGCGTTTTCCGTACGTACGGATGGGCGTCCCGTTCGCGGCAAGCAGCGCGGGGCCCCCACCCGCGGCGTGCTTGTCTGACGTGCCGGCGGGAATGACACTCACCTGTGCTCCCGTGTCGCACAGGTAACGGCGCCCGGAGAAGGTGTCCGTTATGAACAGCAGGCTGCTCGAACGGCCGGCGCTCATCGCCACAATTGAGCGCCGGCCCGGGCGTTTCCCGACCCGTTGAAGGAGCACGCCGGATGACACTGCCGAGCTTCGTGGCCGAACTTGGCGTGGAACCAGCACCAGGTGGTGGAGCTGGAGGAGCGCGGCTGGCTCCGCCAGGCCGGTGGAGTCGACGGGTTTCCCCGCGGTGGCGGTTTTCGCCGTGGCGGTGGGCGGGGCGTGGCGGCGTTCACGAGGTGCGTATCAGCATGCTGCTGAAACTCAGCGTGCTGTAGAAGATGATGCTGTGGAACAGCAGCGTCGAAGGCCGTGACGGCCACGCCAACGCTCGCCCGCGTGTCCGAAGCGGCGAAGTACTTGTCCGCCTCGGCCGCCAATGCTCGGGGTTCCGTTAGCCCGGTCCCGGCCAACGCGAGGCGAACCTGCGCTGGAAGTTGGCGACGGAAAAGCGCCCGGAATAGCGAACCGGGGGCTTCGTCGCCCAACAGTGACAGCATATGGTCCATTCGGACCGACGGGCACGTCTCACCGAGCTCGGGGAGATCCAGGAGGCGGTCGGCCCGTGCGTTGTCCGTGAGGCTGAACGTGGCTAGGAGTAGCCGCTTGAGTGCCTCGTACTTGTGGCCGTCCGGTGGGTGGCGAAGGACGGACACAACTCGAGCGGCCGTGCCGGGCCCGAGGGAGGCGACGACATGGCAGTAGCGCAGGTCGTCGTTGGTGAGGCGCCGAAGCTGAAATTGGGCTTCGGCTTGAACGAACCAGACCTCGGCCTGGGCCTCCCAAAATTCGGGAAGTTTAATCGCCATTGACTTGTCGTTGGCCATTGCAATGGCGTCGTGTTCGGAAGGATCGCTACGGCAGATCCAACGTCGAGGGTCACCAGTAAAGCGCGGCGTTACGCGCGCTGCTTGTGAGCAAGGAGGAAGCGGACAAGCGGTAACATATGAACGTCTTTATTGTAAGACTACACTGTAACACTGAACTCTTCCGGGCTGGTCGCCCGGTGTATATCCTGAGGCCACGCCTACCCCTCGGGCGTGGCCACCGCCCACTTGGTGCGTGGAATGATGTCACCACGCCAGTGGGCTTTTGTGTCCGCCACAACCTCGTATATACTGTACATAATAAAAGACAATGTAAAGAAATAAACTGGTTTTATTAAGTGTATTTACCTTGAAGATCAGACGAAGATGCTGGCGGAGGTGGAGGGGATAACTTTTGCCTTTTTCGCCACACTTTCCTCGCTTTCACTTGCAGGGCGTTTAAAGAAAAACTTGTCCAACGAGGTTTGTTTCTTCCTCCCTTTCAAAATGTTTCGAAAATGAGTGAGGCAAGTGTCGTTACACAGCGCCAACGCCAAAATAACCGAAATGCGAAAAGTAAAATGCAGCGCTATACGATAGAGATACTGTACGTGCACGGCAGGCAAGATAACCACGTGACCAGAACCCACCTGGCGGCAAAACTCAAAATAACCGAAATGCGAAAACTAAAATGCAGCGCTATACGACAAAGATACTGTACTTGAACGGCAAGATAACCACGTGACCGGGTGGCGAAAGCTCGTAACTCGGATCTCGCCTCGCATCTCAAAGCAATAAACCGCCGGAGCGACGGCTCGTATCTCGAAAAACTCGTAAGTTGGGGCACTCGTAGTCTGGGATCCGAGGCCTGGAAATGTGTAAAAAAGTGATTTTGAAGTGACACCCCTGCTATAAAATGTTTGACCCCTAGATCATGTCTGTGGGGGTGTTAGCCACCAGAAAAGTGACTTTAGCAAGGTAGTTTGGATTGCGCGAATTCTGTAGGGACATTTTTTAACTTGGGGCGTCAACTGTAAAAAAGCAAGAAATTTAGGGGTAGGGGAAATTCAATTGACCATATATCCCATAATACAGGGGTGAGTGCAACAAATTACCACTCATTCTTTTTGTTATAAAGTTGGCTTTTATATGAAACATGATTCAACGTGATTAGGCCATCCATGAGGTCAGCAGAGGTCAAAAGGTCACGGAAAGTGGGTTAAGCTAAAAGTTTAGCTCCTTTAGTAAATAAAATCACATTTTTCCTACTTCAAGCTCAATATAGCCAAACTTTTACACCCAAAATATGTTGTTTGTACCCCTCTGATGTTTTTGGGAAAGAAATGCCCCGACTGAACTTAACTTACTGGCATGTATGTCACTTTAGATTTGCATAACTTTTAAAAAATCACCAAAATCGGGCATTCACACTGTCTATTTGCATGGTCCTCTTCAACATGTTTTAAAACGACAAGTCATACCACATACTGTCTGGAAAAGTGTCATTACCTCTATTTACTCATCATCATCACCGTCATCAGTCAGAAGCCGTCCACATTTTTCTCTGTCGCCATTGCAGGCACATGCAATGATGCATGGTACTCCAGCTTTCGCACAAGGGCAATTCCTCAGGCAGTTCGGTTTCTTCTTACATTTGCAGTACTTCAACTTCGCAGCAGAAGGCTTTGATGGCTTGCTCTTCATGACAGGAATTAACCTGTCACCATCCACACTCCTGCCATACTCTTCAGGTGGAAGAAGCACTGGATTGCTGAGTGAAGCTTGCTTGTATAAGCTGATCTGACAAAGGCTCCTGAGAACGTGGAAGTGAAAAGCATCTTCTGTTGGAGGAAGGGAGCGCAGATCTAGTTTGCTAGATGCAAACAAGTGGGCGCGGAGCTTATCCAGGGATGAATACCCTGGCTTTCCGTAGAGATCACAAAAGAAGCTTCGTGCTTCAGTTATCACCTGATCATGTGCAGAAGGTCCGGATTCATGTCGGATGAAATTGGACAACGCTGGCTGTTTGTCAACATGCTGGAGTGCGACTTTCACTGCTCTCTTCTTACCCCGTTTGAAAGGATAGCTCACCGAATCACAACCTGACAGAATGTAGGAGATGAGCAGTGTGTCTGTGAGTGCCAATACGTCCTTTCCAACTGCTTTGGCCAACTCATTCACCAAGTCATGGATGGGGAGGAACAGATCATCCTTTTCCACCCATAACTCAACAACGTTTGTCAACCGAGGGAAATGATACATTGACAAGACGATATCTGTATCTGTAGCCTGAATGACAACTACGCTGTTGTCACAGCTAGCAATGTGAACAAAGATTCTGGTGTCTGCCTCCTCGTGGTTAGGGCAGTACAGCTCATCAACATTGGTATGTTCCGTCTGCGTCACACAAGTTGCCTGGGCGTTGACCCCAAGGACCAGGCAGAAGCCATCAGGCCAGGATGACTCCTGGGACCAACGTGAAGCAAGATACGACAGCAGATTGGTCTTGTTACAAGGGTTTGACAGGAATGTGTTCCAATCAGGGATTTTCATGATGTCCGCTGGAACAAACTCTGGCAAGTTGGTATTTGACTCCCTCCCGTCTCTGGCGTTCATCCCCTTTTAGACTCTTTAACCCAAAATCATATTGATCGCCCACGAAATGCACTTCAGTGCAATGTCTGGGTTTCATGTTCAAGAGTTTGTTCCTGTACCTTTCCTGAAGTTGGTCAAATGTACTCGAACCAAGTGTGTTGAACCGCTGGATGAATGCCATTGCATCGACTACATAAACTGCATCAGATGCAGAAGGAGGCAACTCTTTTAACGGTTTCCATGACTCGGCAACCTCTGCCTGTACAGTGGATAGATAGTTGGATTTGCAACCTTTGCGCATGGAAAATCCATTCTTCTCTGGCTCAAACAACGAGGGAGGGTACTCAAGCCATTCGTAACTAAATGCCTCAGTCCGTGCCTCATCACTCAGGTCCTGTGCGAAACAAAGTGCCCTTGTCACTGCACTCTCCTCTCTGATGACTGCTTTCACAGTGTCCATCTTTTTCTTACTTTTCTTCAGATGCGTGGTGAATGTTTCTATCTTCGGTTGGACAATCTTGTCTGCATTCGTCGTCGTGGCAGCATCCATTGCCTCCAAGCCTAGACGTTTGGCATCTACCAAGGTAGTTGCTGCAAGAATCTGACCTGTGGATATGTTCATTAGTTTATCTGTCGCAAGTGAAGGATCGAATGGGTTTTGCATCTTCTCTTCCACGGTCCGTTTGATCTGCAACACGGCTTCCATGTCGTCTTTCCTCAGCTTCTCGTGGTGGTCAGATTGCGGCGAGGCCATGTGTGCCATCTGTTTTACACTTTCAGAGACAGAGGTCATGAACGGTAGAGCCTTGATGTACTTTTCTCGTGCTGATTCAGACTGTGTTATCTATCTATAATTCCAGTAATCTCTGTGTGTGTGTGTGTCTGTCTGTATGTATGTATGTATGTATGTATGCGACCGCTGTTTCTCGACAACTACCGGTCCGATATACTTGAAACTTGCCAGGTATATTGCTGGGGACCCGAGGATGTGCCTTTTCAAGGTTTGAAATTAATCGGACAAGTGGTTCCCAAGGTATGGTCACCGTACTCGCAAGCCGTTCGCTTTGGCTTTGCGAATGGACCAAACCATTTCATGTAAATAGAGGGGGGGGGGGGGGGGGTTCTGTGGTCGTTGCGAATGGACCAAACCATTTCATGTAAATAGAGGGGGGGGGGGTTCTGTGGTCGTTACTGCCACGTGGTTTCAAAGTTTTTTTTTGTTGTTGTTGTTTGCACGCATGTTTTTTTGCAAGCACGTACGGGCGTGCCCGTACGTGCGGGCACGCCCTAGTACCCTTAAAGAGGCTTGTTTTGCCTTCCCTATTGTAGGTCTGTTCAAGGGCAAGGTCTGTCCACACACCATTAAAGTCTCCTGCAGTCTGGTGAACTGTGAATTTGCCAGCTGCAAACTCCTCGTGCACTTCTGGTGCTGTTTCTGGAAGCTTTTGCATCTCACTGAGATAGATCGGAAGGCAGGACATGTACTTACTATGGCCGGAAGCAATGGTATAGGGTAGCATATTCTGCACCTCTTGTAAGTGCTGTTGCCATAGCCCAGCTCTCTCAGCATGGATGTAACGCCTTAGGATAAGCACCATGTCTATGTACATGCTCCAAAGATAGGCTGTCACTCCTAATCCCTTCTCAAAATCTCCCCAGAGCGACTCCAGTGACTCTAGGCATTTCATGACTTCCTTCATGAGTGCAGCAAATTCGTCCTTCTCTTTCCTGTCAAAGGCATTTCTAAGACTTTCAAGCAGAGACGAAAGCAAAGAAAGTGTCTCCTCAGTCTTCTCGAACAACAGCCATTTCTCAAATGCCTCCCACTTCAGCATGAACAATGCCTCACTCAACCATGAATGATAACGGACCATCTTATAATAATCTTTTCCTGCCATGACTTTATTGGCTGTACCTCGACCACAGATATCACTAGAAACCAGAATGTCCTCTATGCCACTCTCCATTATGAAAAATCCAATAGATCCCAAGACGTTCTGGGCAATATGGAATCCTCCAAGTCGAACAATAACATCTTTGTATTTTTCCGATTCCTTCCTAAACAACCCCTTTACTATGTCATATATCGCCTGGTCACAAGTCACCACCGTCTTAGCCTGACCCATCTTAAGACTCAAGGAGACAAAGTAGTCCAATGAGGTCTGGACTACATCTGCGTTGGTTGGGTTTTGTGGAAGCAATGGTCCATAACCAATCTTTGTTTTCTCTGTATGTTGCCCAGAACTGTATTCAAAGAAGCTGCTCCATGTCAGGCTACCAGTGTCCTTGTCGTTTTCACCCGTCATCAACTGTGTTGGATACATCCTCAGTAGGAACCAAACGATGTTCTTGTCAGCTAGAAAGCAGGCTTCCCCCTTGTCATCATGAGGAAGTTCAATATCACGTAATGACCTAGCCTGTCTTCTGTCCTTCAGTGTCAGTTTACTACTTACTGGAACGAATTTGTCTGGTTCACTGATAGTCAGTTTCCTGGTTTTCTTAAGGGGCACTGCCTCCACTACCTCCCCACTTCCTTCTCCCTCAAATGTGTACTGATAAATTATATTTGTTGTAGCATCAAAACTACCACCATCTTGTGTCTCTGAATGGAAGTTTAAGTTATCCAATGCATAGTGGTTAAAGTGTCCTGGTGTGATGTTTGTTGGAATGAACAACCCTTCCCTTTCTTCTCGTTCAGAAACATCATTGGCGGCTGTTGTGATGTGTCGCTGAGCAGTGGGATAACTGATGCAGTGTCCAAATTTGTTAATCATTGTCACAAGGTTTTTACTACGTGTTTGCTTCAGAATATGTAGGGCAACACCGATGTGTTTGGGAAGTGGCTGCCTGCTAAGACATCCTACAATCTCCTGTGCCAAATTCAGTACCTTCTCTTCATCATCTTTGGTAAGCTCGACTTTGCCATCTTCACCGAGACACTCATCTCCCTCTGTTAGTAACCATGCCAAGTGATTGTACAAGTCGACCGGGACTTGACTAGAGGCACCTTCATATGGTATTTCAATTTCATCACTGACTGGGATTGCACACCCTACCTTTCCGAATTTTTCTTCTCCCGAAGCCGTGGACGAAGCCGTGGACGGCTTCTGACTGATGACGGTGATGATGATGAGTAAATAGAGGTAATGACACTTTTCCAGACAGTATGTGGTATGACTTGTCGTTTTAAAACATGTTGAAGAGTACCGTGCAAATAGATAGTGTGAATGCCCGATTTTGGTGATTTTTTAAAGTTATGCAAATCTAAAGTGACATACATGCCAGCAAGTTAAGTTCAGTCGGGGCATTTCTTTCCCAAAAACATCAGAGGGGTACAAACAACATATTTTGGGTGTAAAAGTTTGGCTATATTGAGCTTGAAGTAGGAAAAATGTGATTTTATTTACTAAAGGAGCTAAACTTTTAGCTTAACCCACTTTCCGTGACCTTTTGACCTCTGCTGACCTCATGGATGGTCCAATCACGTTGAATCATGTTTCCTATAAAAGCCAACTTTATAACAAAAAGAATGAGTGGTAATTTGTTGCACTCACCCCTGTATTATGGGATATATGGTCAATTGAATTTCCCCTACCCCTAAATTTCTTGCTTTTTTACAGTTGACGCCCCAAGTTAAAAAACGTCCCTACAGAATTCGCGCAATCCAAACTACCTTGCTAAAGTCACTTTTCTGGTGGCTAACACCCCCACAGACATGATCTAGGGGTCAAACATTTTATAGCAGGGGTGTCACTTCAAAATCAAATTTTGAGGTCTCGGATCCCAGACTATCGTAAGTCAAGGTTCCACTGTATATATATATATATATTGTTGTGGATATGAGAATTGTGTTTTTTTATTCTGTAGTAAATGGTAAAATATCACCCTCCTTCCTCCAGTTGTGTATAAAGGTCAAAAGGGCGTCCCTTAATTAGGTCATGTACAATCACGTTAGCCAATCATAGATTTCCTCCTTGTTGACAGTTATTTCCTTATTCTGTGTTTTAGATTAAGGCTTTGTCTTCCATTAATTAATACTCCATTGCACCGAATTCAAATAGATAGATCCCCTTTCATTCCCATTCCCAAAGCCTCTATTGCCAACTGCATTCGCCGCCATTGCCCATGTGCTCCAACTCGGAGAAGAAGGGCGTGGCCCGCCCATCATCATCAAGAGGTGGAGCCAAGAAGCCCCTACGACCAACCAAGAATGAGTGGGTATGGCTCAAGAGGGCGGGGTTATAAAACCCGTTGCATCAGCCCCCACCGAGAGTGGCGCCAGAGACGGCAGATGAGTAAGGGATCCCCACGTTGAGCCCCCACTGAGAGTTGCGCTAGAGACGGCAGATGAGTCGAGACGAGCCCTCGGAGAGAGAAGGGAGACACGTCCTGAGGTGAGCCAGAGAAGCAGCTTTGGCTCCACCAGCAGTTTTGGCTCCACCCGTAGTTTTGGCTCCACCAGCAGTTTTGTCTCCACCCGTAGTTTTGGCTCCACCCATAGTTTTGGCTCCACCAGCAGCTTTGGCTCCACAAGCAGCGTTGACTCCACCAGGCAGCTTCGACCCGTTACCCCGCGGGAGCCAGATTGCGGTGGCATCGGTGGCTGTCGAGGTCCAGCCCGACGTCCCGTGCGGGATCAAGCTCCAGCCAGCTCCGTGCCTTCCTCCCCTTCTCTGCCGTCCCAAACCATTCCAGCCAATCGTTCCTGCCTCCATTCCCCATTCGTGTGAGTCCGTCTTTGTTTGTTCTGTCCTGGGTTAAGTAAGACTGCATAGGTAAGCTAAGTTTCACTGTGTCCTTCTGGTCCGTCCCTCTTTCTGCCTTTATTTTATTATCCTTCCTTCTCCTTGGTTTCTTTTGATTGTAAATAGTAATAATAAATCATATTCGTATTTCCTACCTCTTGTCTTCTTCTTCTTCACATCCGTCGTCTTTGTCTTTTCCAAATTGAATACCTGTGGCATGATTTGGCCAACGTTCAGAATCGGGTTAGTCTTTGTTAACGGTTCGGGCCGCGGCTGCCATCCGCTCGGCAAATTAACATCTTATCCGCGGTCACGAACGAAGCTGCTCACCGGCCTTTCCGGAGGTCGCGGTGCAGCTTCAGGGACCACGTCGGTCAGTGACAAGCGAGGGGACTAACCCCCCCTCAAGGGGAACCATAGGCCGACGTTGGGTTCCGTAACAATTGGTGCCAGGAGTGGGCCTGGGACTACATTTATTTAGCCCAAATTTTGGACACCAATTGTACTATTGGCCGTAACAATTGGTGTCGGGAGCGAGATACGGACCTGAAGCGCGAATAGCGCGCTCAAATTTCGAGTGGGCCGAAATTTACTTTGTTATAAAATTCTAAATTTGTAAATCGTGCCATGGATAGTCAAGGCGGCGGGATGCCGGTGGGGGAACTAGAAGAGGGGTTAGGGGTAACCCAGGACCAGAGGGAAGAAATGGAGGAGAGAAATGATAACGTGGTTGTGGGGAAATCAGGTGCACAAAATGGTGCCCTCGCGCAGCAGCACCAAATAGAGCCGCGCCTTTGTACCAACGGTGGAAGACATGCAATTATTTCTGGCTGAAATGAGGGCCCTTATGGTTAAGTCGGGTGAAGAAATGGAAGACAGAAGAAGGGCTGACAGTGAGCAATTAAGAGAGGGGTTGAACAATAAATTTGAGGGGCTCGGAAGCAAATTGGAGGGACTCGGAGGCCAATTGGAGGGACTCGGAGGCAAATTGGAGGGACTCGGAGGCAAATTTGAGGGACTCGGAGGAAAATTTGAGGGATTCGGAAGCGGATTAGGGGACAAACTGGGGGACATGGTTGGCCAAGCCAAATAAATTAATGAGGGGTTGGAGAGGGACAGAGACCGCAGGTGGGGCGAGCAGGTCCCACGGGTGCACGAGGAGGTAAAGCGGGGCCAAGGAGCACTGGTTGGGCGAAGTGGAGAAAAGCACGGGTAAAATGACGGGTGTAGAGATCGCGACCCGGGGTTTGGGGCAGCCGGCGACCGCTGAGGTAGGAGAGAAAATTTTAATAAAGTCAGCGGTCGTCGTGGTGAATAAAGAAAAAGCAATAATGGGTATAATTGAAATTGAAGAGACGACGGAGGTAGCCCGGGAATTGAAGGGAAAAATGGATTATGTACAAAGTCCGTGCTCACATCACGATGCTGTGCTTAATAATCCTTATAAAGATTTGCAGGTGTTGGTGCAGGGAGGAAGAAGAACCCCGAAGGTGAGACGGGCTGTACGTGGTGCCGGGAGATTTTGTAAGAGGGGGTTTGGCGCGAAGAGAATTGTCGCGCGATTGGGGTCAATATGGCACCCGGGTGTTGGTGAAGGGTCCCGTGTGAGTGGAAATGGCACGCGTGTGAGGAAAAAGTGTGCGTCAAAGAGTGAGCATGTTATAAAGTGTGGGAGTGATACCGAGTGCGAGTGGGAATGCACGTCGGGGTGTACGGAGTGTGACACAGGGAGTGAAAGCGATACGGAGTGTACGTGCGAGGGTGAGTGTGACACGGAGAGTAAAGTGGTGGTGGAACGTGTGCGAGGAAGCACACCTGAGTTGGTTGTGGCGCGGGTGTGGGAGAGCCCATCTGAGCGCGTTAGTGGGTGGATGCAAGAGTGCACGCCCATGGTGAGTGGTACGGAGTACGTACCAAGTGAGGAGAGTGCGCAAGAAGGTGCGCGGGAGGTGTGGTGTGTAACAGGGAGTGTGTTGGTGGAATGGACGGAGTGTGTGGAATGTACGGACGGCGTTGTAACGCCGGGCTTTGTGAGTGTGAAACGGGTCGCGTGTGCAAGTGAAGCATCGACATTGAACGGGTTAGCGTTTAGGGTGACGGATAGCCGACGCGGGCGCTCGGTGCGCGGCGCCCTTTGTTGGATGCTAGGCAACGCACGGTCGAGTCCGGGCCTTGTCGGGCGAGGCGACTGGTCCGGTTCAGGGGCGAGTAGGAGGAAGCGCAATGGTGCCCCCTGGTGGCGGGGACGCGGGTTCCGACCGGGTGAGCCTCGGTCGTCGGGCCGGAGACCGCAAGGTTCCGAGCCGCGATGATGCGTGGAACCTCGGCCCGAGCATGCCTCCTCCCCAGAATCGTGAATGCCGGACGGATCCAACTGCAGGCGACCAAACAACCCGCGTTCATTGCTCGGCTTTACGAAGCCGAGTTTAATGATGTCATGACGCATCGAGGCTAGGATATAGCGGACTGTGATGATGGTGATAGTGTTTTTGGATTCGAAATTTTGGGATAGAAAATTTTTGATTGGTTGGAATTTGGAGAGCAAAATTGATAGTGGAAGATACCCGATGTGATGGAATGGCAACTCTGCCATCCCTCACAGCGGGGGCAAAGGAGCACTAGTGTTATGGGGTTGGCAGTGAAAACTAGCCCGGGAGGGTTAGGATATCGTGTGTAGGGACCTAGAGATTGACTATAGGTAACGTTAAGGTTAGGTAGTGACACTGATACCTGTAGTGGGGACGCAGGTAGATTAGTTTGGATTATAATGACGAGGGAGCGCAATAGTTTAAAGGGGCGACTGGGAAGCGCAAGTTCCAGAGGGGAGTAGTTAGATGAGATGATGCCGTGTCTTTGAGAATCGGAAGTGTATTGAGCGTGGAAGTGTATGGAGCAGTGAGTGAGGAACGATTAGAGATTGCACAGGTGTGCAACTGAACAGGTGTATGGAGCAGTGTATGAGTGAGTGATGGTGATGTGGGATGTGTTGACCAAATGGTCCCAGGAGGAAGGAGGGTGCAGGAAGCACCAGTAGGAGTGATTGCACAGGTGTGCAACTGCAGGTGTATGGAGAATGGTTGTGTGAAATACATGGAGTGTGGAATATATGGAGTAGGGAATGGATGGTATGGAGTGAGTATGGTGGAAACTGTGGAGTGGAGTGGATGGTGCGAAGGTGTGGATGGGGGAAAGGAGGATGGACCCCCATCACGAATACCCGGGGAGGGTAGTGTAAGTGTTAGGTAGAGGGTACAGGTAAATTGTGGTTGGATATTGGCATCTGTGGTGCGTGGTGGAAGAATGATGTTTGGATGGGTGCATTAGTGATGTGGAAATGGCTGGGCGTGTAGCCTGTTAGTATGTGTAGTTGATTGGGCACTCCACCACTGTGCGGATGTCGGCCAGGTGAGGCCGCAGGTGGGCTCTGGGAGCTGGTAGAGTTGTTGTGGATGGGGCCCGAGGATCCGGAGGACCGACCCGGGTAGCCCAGTGCCAGAGGGCACCGAGTGGGGAGAGCGCCAGAGGGCCTTCCCCAGTAGATAGGTTAGGGTGAGGAGCTAGGTAAGCTCGGGTGGCAACTACAGTGGTGGAGGTGTGCAGGTGGGTAGACCTGCTGGGAGAGCTACACGACTCAGCCCGGAAATTGTGCAAGGGCACAGGGAGTTGAATCGGGGGAGTGAGACCCCAAATTGAGGAAGCACCACAGTTTGGTCAATGGGAATTGGTTTTTAGAACCCATAGTGTAAGTTGGCCAATGGATTGGCAGGGAAGACCCCGGGTAGTGTAAAGTGTGTTAATGTCAGTTAGAGGATAGTTAGGATGGAGATCTCCTCGCACCATCTGCATCCACTCACCTGAGGTGACAGGACTCCACACCATGCCATGTTTTTTTTTGTTTTTTTTATTGTGCAAATGTTTGGAATGTGAGACGCATCATGACGTGGGTGTGACATTGTGCTTTGTGTTCCATCTCTCCCTCCTTATGAGGATTGATGATGAATTGGGTGATGGCAAATTTGGTTAGAGGGATTGTGGGGACGAATTTGGTATCGGGGAAATATGGGGAAGACGTGACGGTAGCGACGGATTTGTAATGTGTAAATTGTTGTACATATGGGGTAAGGGCAAGGGTAGAGTAGGTAACAGGGGGGGGGGGGTGACGTACGGTAGGGACGAGATTTCTCACTTCGCTCTCCGTACGCACCTCGTCTTGCATTGCCTTGTTGATGTGTACCCTTGTGACCTTACCCCTCGCTCACCTGTCTTCTCCCCCCCCCCCCCCCCCTTGTCTCCCACCCGAGGACTGTGCGCCACTGGGCGCTGAGGGGAGCGTACGGGATTCCGCCATTGTGTGCCCGAAACTCCTGCAACCAGCTGTCTGCATCGATGCACCAAGTATGGACCACATGTCTGTGGCTGAGCGCCACTTATGGACCCCATAGGTTGGGGCAAGGCCCCTCTGCTGGAACCGGCCATGAAGGCCCGAGATCTTGCTGGCGGACCTTGGTCACAGGGCACCTATGCCCCACAGGTGAACCACCCCTAGTCGGCCCTGTGGGCCATAAATAAAAAATGGACACGTTTTGTGCAAGTTTATTTCCAGCAAATAGGCCGCCAGCAAAGAAGTTGACAACATCTGGAAGAGCATTAGTCAGCAGAGGGAGCCGAAGAGCAAGACCACCAGCAGGGTTTGGGTTTACTGTTTATTATGAACTGTG
>NC_136261.1:189207465-189350474 GCF_964187855.1 Myxine glutinosa
TGTAACAGGATGTGCGTTGGTGGAATGGACGGAGTGTGTGGAATGTACGGACGGCGTTGGAACCCCGGGCTTTGTGAGTGTGAAACGGGTCGCGTGGTGTGAGCATACAAGTGAAGCATCGACGTTGACCGGGTTAGCAGTTAGGGCGACGGATAGCGGGCGCTCGGTGCGCGGAGCGCTTTGTTGGATGCGAAGCCTCGCGCGCGGAGCGCCTTGCTGGATGTGAAGCCTCGCGCGGATCGATGCTGCGTCGCCCCGCTTCGGAGCGTCGCGCACGATTCGGGCCTGGCCCCGCCCCGCACGGTCGAGTCCGGGCCTTGTCGGGTCCGGTTCAAGGGTGAGTAGGAGGAAGCGGAACGGTGCCCCCTGGTGGGGGCGGGGTTCCGACTGGGCGAGATTGAGCCATCGGACCTGGGACCGCAAGGTACCGCGCCGAGATGGTGCGTGGAATCTCGGCCCGACCAAACCGCCTCCCTTGCACCAAATGCCGGACGGATTCAACCTGCAGGCGACCAAACCACCCGAATTCATTGCTCGGCTTTGCGAAGCCGAGTTTTAATGATGTGACGACGCACCGAGGCTCAGATAAAGCGGACTGTGATGATGATAATAGTGTTTTTGATCCGAAATTTTAAAAAAAAGTCAATAGAATTGGCAGTGATTGGAAAATTTTTGATTTGCAGGAATTGGATGAACAAAATTGATAGTGATAGTGAGAGATGCCCGATGTGGTGGGATGGCAACTCTGCCATCCCTCACGGCGGGGGCAAAGGAGCACTAGTTATGGGGTTTGGCAGTGAAAACTAGCCCGGGAGGGTTAGGATATCGTGTGTAGGGACCTAGAGATTGACCATAGGTAACGCTAAGGTTAGGTAGTGACAATGATACCTGTAGTGGGGACGCAGGTAGATTAGTTTGGATTATAATGACGAGGGAGCGCAATAGTTAAAGGGGCGACTGGGAAGCGCGAGTTTCAGAGGGGAGTAGTTAGATGAGATGATGCCGTGTGTTTGAGGATTGTGAATTGTATTGAGCGTGGAAGTGTATGGAGCAGTGAGTGAGGAGCGATTGAGATTGCACAGGTGTGCAACTGAACAGGTGTATGGAGCAGTGTATGAGTGAGTGATGGTGATGTGTGTTGTGTTGACCAAATGGTCCAGGGAGGAAGGAGGGTGCAGGTGGCACCAGGTGAGATTGCACAGGTGTGCAACTGCAGGTGTATGGAGAATGGTTGTGTGGAGTACATGGAGTGTGGAATATATGAAGTATGGAATGGATGGTATGGAGTGAGTATGGTGGAAACTGTGGAGTGGAGTGGATGGTGCGAAGGTGTGGATGGGGGAAAGGAGGATGGGCCCCTATCACGAATACCCGGGGAGGGTAGTTTAAGAGTTAGGTAGAGGGTACAGGTAAATTGTGGTTGGATATTGGCATCTGTGGTGCGTGTGGAAGAATGGAGTTTGGATGGGTGCATTAGTGACGTGCAAATGGCTGGGCGTGTGGCCTGTTAGTGTGTGTAGTTGAATGGGCACTCCACCACTGTGAGGATGTCGGCCAGGTGAGGCCGCAGATGGGCTCTGGGAGCCGGTAGAGTTGTTGTGGATGGGGCCCGAGGATCCGGAAGACGGACCCGGGTAGCCCAGTGCCAGAGGGCACCGAGGGGTGACAGAGCCAGGAGGGGCCTTCCCCAATTAGATAGGTTAGGTGACGAGCAGGTAAGCTCGGAGCCAACTACAGTGGTGGAGGTGTGCAGGTGGGTAGACCTGCTGGGAGAGCCACACGCCACAGTCCTGAAATTGTGCAAGGGCACAGGGAGATGAATCGGGGGAGTGAGACCCCAAATTGAGAAGCACCACAGTTTGGTCAATGGGAATTGGTTTTTAGAACCCATAGTGTAAGTTGGCCAATGGATTGGCAGGGAAAGACCCCGGGTAGTGTAAAGTGTGTTAATGTCATTTAGAAGATAGTTAGGTTTGAAATCTCCTTGCACCAACTACATTCACTCACCTGAGGTAACGATGGTACTCCACACCATGCCATGGTTGTTTTTATTATTTTTGGTGCAAATGTTTTGGATTGTGAGACGCATCATGACGTGGGTGTGACATTGTGCTGATGTTCCATCTCTTCCTCCTTATGAGGATTGATGATGAATTGGTGATGGCAAATTTTGAAGTAGTGGGAGTGAAGACGAATTTGGTATAGGGGAAATGTGGGGAAGACGTGACAGTAGTGACGAATTTGTAATGTGTAGATTTTGTACAGATGGGGTAAGGGCAAGGGTAGTGTAGGTCACATGTGGGGGGGCGTACGGTAGGGACGAGCTTTTCTCCGCTCCGTCTCCATACGCACCTCGCCTTGCATTGCCTTTATTGATGTGTACCCTGGTGACCTTACCCCTCGCTCACCTGTCTTTCCCCCCCCCCCCCTTGTCTCCCACACGAGGACTGTGCGCCACTGGGCGCCGAGGGGAGCGTGCGGGAGTCCGCCATTGTGCGCCCGAAACTCTCGCAACCACAGCTGTCTGCATCGATGCACCACCTTATGGACCACATGGCTGTGGCTGAGCACCACTGATGGACCCCATGGGTTGGGGCATGGCCCCTCTGCTGGAACCGGCCATGAAGGCCCGAGATCTTGCTGGCGGACCTTGGTCACAGGGCACCTATGCCATACAGGTGAACCACACGTAGTCGGCCCTGTGGGCCATAAATAAATAAAAACGGACACGTTTTGTGCAAGTTTTATGTCCAAATAGGCCGCCAGCAAAGAAGATGACAACAACTGGAAAAACGACACTAGCCAGCAGAGGGAGCCGAAGAGCAAGAGACCACCAGCAGGATTTGTTTGGTTATTTTTATTATTGAACTGTGGTGACTGTGCACCGATTGGTGCTTGATGGTGTTTTTGGTGCGTTTTTGGGTGCTTCATGGTGCGTCGATGCAGAGCAGACTGCCTCCCCCCCAAAAGAACAATCACAGGTCCTGGGTTGCCATTGTAAATAAAAATAGCGTCGTAAATAATGCGCCCCCACCGTAAGTGTTTTAGTTTGAAGACAATTCCGCAATTCGGTTAGCTGTGGGAGTAAATCTGTTAGGCAGGGTGCAATGGAGCAGCGGGACATATTTAATTGTGTTTTAAAACTGTCACACTCAGGGTCAGGTTAAATGTAGAGGGAACTACACCTACGTGCCACACTAAAAGTAAAGGTAAAAGGACCGGGACGTGCCTAAGAGGAGGAGGGTGCAGTGTTGTGGATATGAGAAGTGTTTTTTTTATTGTGTAATGAATTGTAAAGACCACCCTCTTGCCTCCATTCTGTGTATAAAGGTCAAAAGGGCGTCCCTTAGTTAGGTCATATGCCATCACGTTAGCCAATCATAGATTTCCTCCTTGTTGACAGTTATTTCCTTATTCTGTGTATTAGGTTAAGGCTTTGTCTTCCATTAATTAATACTCCATTGCACCGAATTCAAATAGATAGATCCCCTTTCATTTTCATTCCCAAAGCCCCATTCCCAAAGCCTCTATTGCCAACTGCATTCGCCGCCATTGCCCATGTGCTCCAACTCGGAGAAGAAGGGCGTGGCCCGCACACCATCATCAAGAGGTGGAGCCAAGAAGCCCCTATGACCAACCAAGAATGAGTGGGTATGGCTCAAGAGGGCGGGGTTATAAAACCCGTTGCATCAGCCCCCACCGAGAGTTGCGCCAGAGACGGCAGATGCGTCGAGACGAGCCCTCGGAGAGAGAAGGGAGACGCGTCCTGAGGTGAGCCAGAGAAGCAGTTTTGGCTCCACCAACAGTTTTGGCTCCACCAGCAGTTTCGCTCCACCAGCAGTTTTGGCTCCACCAGCAGTTTTGGCTCCACCAGCAGTTTTGGCTCCACCAGCAGTTTTGGCTCCTCCAGCAGTTTTGGCTCCACCAGCAGCTTTGGCTCCACAAGCAGCGTTGACTCCACCAGGCAGCGTGGGTTCCACCAGGCAGCTTCGACCCGTTACCCCACGGGAACCAGGATCGGCGGCATCGGTGACCGTCAAGGTCCAGCCCGACGTCCCGTGCGGGATCAAGCCCGAACCATCTGCCCCAGCTGAACCTTCCCATTCCTCCTTCCAGTCATTCCTGCCTTCATTCCCCATTCGTGTGAGTCCGTCTTTGTTTGTTCTGTCCTGGGTTAAGTAAGACTGCATAGGTAAGCTAAGTTTCACTGTGTCCTTCTGGTCCGTCCCTCTTTCTGCCTTTATTTTATTATCCTTCCTTCTCCTTGGTTTCTTTTGGTTGTAAATAATAGTAATAAATTATAGTCGTATTGCAAACCCTTTTTGTCTTCTTCTTCTTCACATCCGTCGTCTTTGTCTTTTCCCAATTGAATACCTGTGGCACGATTTGGCCAACATTCAGAATCGGGTTAGTCTTTGTTAACGGTTCGGGCCGCGGCTGCCATCCGTTCGGCAATCCATCAACATCTTATCCGCGATCGCGAACGAAGCTGCTCACCGGGCTTTCCGGAGGTCGCGGTGCAGCTTCAGGGACCCCGTCGGTCAGGAACAAACGAGGGGACTAATCGCCCCTCACAGGGGAACCATAGGCCGACGTTGGGTTCCGTAACAATATGTATATATACATATATTTATATGTATTGTCGTGTGACTACCCTTGGTGAACACCGTAGGGTAGCACGGAGGACCAGACGAGCTTTAACACTCTGAGGCGTTCAGTTCAAAAATATAGCGGAGGCTACGCGTGGGGGCAAGTGGGGGAGAAGCCCGGAGAGCTTACCTTCACGGATCCCCCGATCCTGCAATAAATCAACTCAAACAACACAGGTTTAAATAGCCCAAAAATAACAGGCTTTTTAATGCACCATTTTAATTTTAATGCTGGTACAAAGAAAATGCGTGATAAACTGAATTCCTAAATGGAGCACTCTCACAAACAGACTCGAAAACAGACGAAGGATAAAATAACTGTAAAATAAATAGCGTTGTTTGTGGCACTTAGCTCAAATCGGCTGGGGCGTCTCGTCAGGGGTCGTCAAAATCGTCCCAGGCCCTCCCCGAGTGAGCAATCCGGACGCAGCTCTGGTGTTGGCGGGAAAAAGGCCTCGCTTGCCCTCGTTCACTAGGCTGAGCTCATTGGCGCGAAACAACCCTTACGCGCAAAGCGAACGGCAGGCATGCAGCCCGCTCTTCCACGCAGTGCTCGTCCACCCGTCCTTTGCACGGTTTCCGGCCCGCGACTCTTCCTCCACACAACCACCAGCAAGATAGATATCCCAACACGGCCGCTCATGATGAAGCCTCCACAACGAGAGAAGGCAAGAGCGAGCAAGAGGGAAGGAAGAGAATATGCCGGCACACAACCATCCACCACCAGACCTCAAACCGAGAAGGAAAAATGCACAACTGTTCACGATGACATCCAGAACGAGAAGGAAGAAAAATGTCCGCCGCTCCAACTCTTTTGTATACGCCACCCTGACGTCATCCGTGCCTGCTTCACCAATCAGCGTGAGCCACCTCTCTGTAGTCCATCTCTGCTCCTATCAGCAAGTCCCACCTTACCCGGGCTTGTGCCAATCAACTCCCCCCAGCCCACGCCCAATCACCGCTGTTCTGGGCGTGGCTCTCGGCCTGCTTGTCCTTGTGTGATTCACCACGTCAGGATAATCAGCACTAGGGGTTCATGCATGGTTTCCTATGGTTTTATTCTTAATTAGTGTAGTTTGATGGCGATTTTGGCGAGAGTCTAGTGCAGTGCCATAAGGAACAGAGGAATAGATTACAGAGGTATTGACACACAGGGGATTCATTAACATAATCCCTAAACTTATTAACATGACCCCACCCCTCGTGATGGGAACGAAGATACACCTTACACGACATCCCGGCAAAACAAGTACTTATTACATGGTGGTTCTTCTTCTTTATCACGACATATTTATCCAAATCTAAATCGTTCACCACCACCTTCACCGACATATTTATGCATGCTAATTTATGCAAATCTACCTGGTTATAAGTTATCACTACCCCCTACAAACATAACAATATATATATATATATATACAGTATATATATATATATATATATATATATATATATATATATATATATATTTATATACACACACACACACACACACACACACACACACACACTACCTTGGCTCGGCTCACTCCGCTTGCCTCACCACGCGTCGTTACAGAGGAACGGGCTTGTTTTAGCTGAGGATAATGACTGTACCTGAGTTGCTGTATGATCATGATTTACACCAATCATAAAACAATTATTTTGTAAAAATTTAAATTTGTACAAACAAATGATATTACATTTCTATAAGCAATTTACGTTGAGGATTTAAGTTAAAAAAAAAAAATTTTTTAATTCAAAAAAGAAACCCTCAGCACAAACACGGGAGAGATAGGTGCATACCAGAAGTTTGGTACGATTTCACAAAAGTTTGAGGGAGTAGTTCAGTGACAAGACAAGACAATACAGACACTGCACACACATATATATATATATATCTATATATATAAAGTAGAGTTGGCCTCTGTGTCTGTATCCTGATCTATCTATGATCTCTAAGATCTCGAGAACCCGTGGACGGATTTGCGAGCGGAAAGTACTGTTCGACTCGGGATGGTCCCAGGAATGTCACGGAGACATAAACATTTTAAAAATTTCGGGTTTTAAAATTAGCGTATTATTAGCACTAGCAGAAGAGAGAGGGATTCGAAGGGAGGGAGCGCAGCGCTTCTAGCGCTTCTGACTACAGCACACCTTAAAATTAAAAAAACTTCGGGTTTTAAAATTAGTGTGTTACGCGTAATTAGCGCTAGCAGAAGAGGGAGGGAATCTAAGGGAGGGAGCGCAGTGCTCCCTCCAGCGCTTCTGTTAGCGTAATTAGCGTATTTCGGAACGTTAATTTTTCAACTTCATTATTCGGAATCAGTACGTCCCAGAGAACCTTCGTAACGTTAATTTTTCAACTTCATCCGATTGACATGGGACCAACGGCATGTGACAAAGAGTGAAACATACAGGCTACATTTATTTGACGACAATGAGTTCCGACTTCCGACCTCGGTGGGATGACAGGCTGAGTCAACCCCCCTGGTGTGAAGGGGGAGGAGGAGGGGAGGGGGAAGAGAAGGGGAGGGGAACGAGGGGGAAGGGGATGGGAGGGGGGAGGGGGAGGGGGAAGGGGGAGGGGGAGGGGGAAGGGGGAGGGGAGGGGGGGGAGGGGAAAGGGGGGGAGGGGGAGGGGAGGGGCCCTTCTTCCCCTGGGCACCCCCGCACCCTTCCCTCCCCCCTTCCCCTCCCCCCTCCCCCCCTTCCCCCTCCCCCCCCATTCCCCTCCCCTCCTCTTCCCCCTCCCCTCCTCCTCCCCCGCTTCCCCCTCCCCCCCTCCCCCCCCGTTCCCCTCCCCTCCTCTTCCCCCTCCCCTCCTCCTCCCACTCCCGTGCAAAGCCGGGTACCTCTGCTAGTGTATATATATATATATAAGAGATATTCAATAGGTGGCGATATCGACAAGTACTTTTTAGTGGCTTCACATTGTAGTCTCTGTACCGACATATACCAGTCCCCCTGTTTTTGTCCTTCAGCCAAAGGTGTAAGGGCTGATGAGAGGAAAAGAGATAACGTTGCGTCCCTCTCGGCTGTGAGAACAAAACAAACGGGATTCCATTTTTTTTAAGTAACGCGATTTTTCTTCTCTCGAGGTTGCGCGCAAACAAAACCAATTAAACTTTTGAATGCTTGAAAAGTTTGCGCCAAAGCAGAGTCATGAGGTTGGTTGGAGCCAAGAGTTGAGGCGTGGAGGAGGGAAAACTGCGAGAAAGAATAGCGGAGTAAGAGGATGTCGAGGATGTGGAGGAGGAGGTGCAGGAGGTTGAGCAGGAGGATGGGGGGGACTTGTACGGGGTGCGAATTAGTGTGGGTGCGTTCAGCCACGCTCTTATCTGCACGCTCGCCTGGAGAGACGTGGGGTTATTAAGCGGGGCCGCTGGCTAGGCCGTGCTGGTGGGCTTGCGGGCTTGCGATAAGCCGGCCCTGGCTGCAGCCAATTTGCACACAGATTATCCGGGCCGAGGCCAGGCCTGCGCGAGCTCAGAGGGAACGCGCGCACCGACAATAGCCTCGGTCCGTCTCTCCCCCTCTCTCTCACTCCTCATTGCAAACTGCCCGTTTGGGTGGTCATCCATGAGACTGGCCAAGATCTCTCGCTGATTTTTGCAACCAACTCCATAAGATGTCTCTATATGATGAAGGCACAAGGCTGAATGAACCAGCGAGTTGCCCCTGCGCTATACTGCAGGTTGCTGATACGTAACAAATGTTTGCAAACGTAAGCCATACAAACCCATGTGACCATTACCGTATACCCTTTTGGGTGGTGGTTCTTCACACTGGCTCACAAATATCTCCTTTTAAATGACGACATCCTTGGTTTTAGGATCTTCATTAAAAATCATTCCACCTTTTTGGGGATTAATTCCGAACTTATGTACATCAATTAATAATCGATATCCCTCACAATGGATTTCAATGCAGTGTGGGTCCTATATGTCCATCAAAGTTTGATCGTCCCTGCTCTATCCTTTTTAAATGATGAGCGTCAAGCAAGCAAGCAGCACATACCATTTTTGAAGTCTTTGGGGTGACTCAGCCTGGGTTTAAACCGCCAAACTCCAAGACACCCAAACCATGACGCCACCGGGTAATTTAAGCATTCTGGTAATTTTACCGGGTAATGGGTTCTTGTGCGGTTGACCTGGGCAAGCTGAAGTGCTTGGCCTAAGGCTTTCACGAACCGACTGGTCAGACCTGGGGTGTGTTCAGTTACCTTAAGTTTCTTGTAGAGCACTCGCCAAGAACTCCAATCGAAAAACCGCTGAAAAGAAATGGCTGGCTCGGCAAGTACTATGTAGCTGTTTGGGAACTGAACATACCCCTGACGTTCAACTAAGTAGTTGGGGCAGGAATTTGTAATTTGTTTAGGATGCCGGAGATAGCTCGCCTACCTACGAAAGACACCGTGGGAGCTTTAATGTCCACCAACTAATGTCAGTAGACGGGACGCCCAGTTTAACGTCTATCCGAGGGACAACACCCACATTGATGAATTACCCAATCACTCCTCCTCGAGGAGTGACAACCCTTCCCTACGCCAATCAGGACGTGAGCAGGAAGCTGCCATGCAATGCATTGTGGGTAGAGCCAAGATCATGCCAAGTGGTGCATCATGTTCAGCAAACCCCGCTTTGACCTGTGGCTACCATACTCGTACATTTAAAGATGAACAACACTAAATATTTTCTCAAGTCAAATAGCTGTGCAACAATAATGTTCAGAAATCAACAAATTAATGTTAGAAGATGACTTAATACACAATATGGATTCCAAATATTAGACTGATTTAATTTTATCAAGTGAAAAAATCCCAAAGATAACGAATAAGTTAACACCTTTTTGGGGAGGTACATGTAAAAACTAGAAGGTCACCCGGTAGAAGGTCACTCGGTAGAGCGCATACCTCCGCCAGGCTGAACAGTTTACGTTTTGTGTCCCACTGAAAGGTCGGATCTGGATTCGGACCTGAACCAAAATCGAATTGGCTTGTTCTTATCACCTCACCAACTCATCCACCAAGTTTTATCATAACTTTTTGAAATATCATGCTACATTAGGGCGGGTCATACTCAGGTGCCAAAATCAATCTGAAGGAAATCCTAACACGAGGGGTTTTTTGTGTTTTTTTATGGGGAATTCAAATACGAGTTAATTTTTTTGATAGGATAACTCTAACCTACATCAATTTGTATTTCTAAATTGCTAATTTTACCCTTTCGAACCCCTTTATAAGATATTAAAAGATATAAGGGAAATCATTCATATTGACACAGCCAAATCAAATGTACATATTTATTAACAGGTGAACTGTATGTATATCACTGGTTACAATTACAAAGATCAATCTCCTTACTTCTTGAACTTTACCAGGTTGCACAAGTCCTGCTTTGACTCATTCTTGGACATCAGCCTCCTGCTGGTCTCCTGAGCCCTGATGCCTCCATCCCTCTTTACCTGTGAGAAGTACTTTGCAGAAGCCTCAGTCACCATTTTAACAACCCTCTCAATGCTTTGTGTGTGGCAAGGCCAGTTGAGCACCTCCATGGGGGTGTTGATGAAGTTCTTCACCTCCGAGGTGCTTAGGGAGCTGGTGAGAGGTGGCTCTGACACACCTTCCGACCAGCTGATCAAGTTACCAATGCTGGAAGCATCACAGTTGATGTCAGGTGTCTTTCTGGTCCTGACAGAGGAGTCCCCCAGCTGAGTGTCTGGGTCCCCCTCTCCCCTGATGGCCAGGATTCTCTCCACCCCCTCAGTCCTCTCCTTCTGATCCTCAGAGCACAGCAGTGTTTGGAGGATGGCTTCACTGTGGGCATACCAAGCAGATCTTCTCACAGTCGGCATCACAAGGTCCAGCACCTCCTTCCTCTGGGACTTGAGGCAGTCCAGCTGAAACAAGATGTGCCTAGGCCCTTCGATCCAGGAGTGCTTGACTTTCACGTTGAACCAACATGGATAATACACTCCAATGATGAATTCCACAATGAATTGCAGATTCTTCTGGTTCTTTCCTGTCAGTCCATGCTTTGACACCCAGAGCCTGAGAAGTCTGTTCGCTGTGGTGAGCCAGCGGCTGTGGTTTACTGGTCCAATCTCCACTAGAGCCAGCCTTGCAGGAAGCACTCCATCCCTGATTGCACAGACAATTTTATAGCCATAGTGTTGATCAGTTGAGAGATCTTCAATGGCCTTGTCAGACAGCTTGATCAGTGGAGGGCCAACAAAGATCCGGGTGAAGTTTGGATTGATATCCAAGTCTGTAGCAGAAGCAAGGAGCTTTCCTATTGGCCCGGAAAATGTGTTGTCTGACAGAGTAGGGCCATCAAGGTGAACAATGAGATGGCGCAGGGGAAGTTCACCAGTGTGCAGGTTGCACACGAACCAGACCAGCTTTCTCCCCAGGTGCAGCTCCAGCTGCCACATTACTCCAGCTTTCACACCAGTGTTGACATTTGTTGAGTCTCCTCCAATGGCCCACAAGGTCTTATCAAAACCCCTCTCTTTTAGCCAGGCAAACAGGACCTTAGCAATCTGCTCTGCATGTGACTCCTCTTTAGTTGCTTTCTCTGGGGTAAAGTGGAACAGATAGTAGCTACCAGGCTCACTAACAACACTATAGTGTTCTTCCTTGATCTTTGCAGGAAAAGATTGGTCACTGCCCTCAGCTTCCATCATCACATTGGTCAGGTCAATCCACCCATCAAAGAGGATGCAGGAGATCCCCCCCTACTCCCTGCACTTCTCATCAAACTCTTCCCCCAGCTCTGTCATCAACTTCTCCTGTGCTCTATTGACCTTGTTCTTATCAATCACTTTACTTGTATTGTCTTCTGTGATGATTCCTGCATCAATCAGAGCTGCAGTTGCTATCGCTGCAGTTGGCCTCAGCCCTATGCCATACCGTACACTAGCAAGGGCAATGTTTGGAATCTCATCATAGTTTTTCTGGACCTGTGTTGAAGCTGCAGGCTCAGTGTCAGTTTTAGGGAAGAGCTCAACTTCAGTGACAAACTCATCTTCAGCACCACTTCTCTCCAATTCCAGATCCTCATCACCATCTGACAAAAATCTCTCAACATCCTTCCTGGCTGCCTTCTCTGCTGCTGAAGCATTTTCCTCCTTGCTCCTTCTCCTTTTCTCTGCATTCTTTTTATTTTCCTGCCTTTCCAATGTCCTCACCTGTCTCTTGTGCTCTGGCAGATCAGGGCTCCCCATTTGGTGGGGTCCTTTACTTCCAACCTTCTCTTTCTGTCCCTTAATGTAGGCAAGATCTTTCACAGGAATCATTTTCTCTCTGCTGCAGGAACAGTTAATGTGGGCTTGGATCACACAGCCCTCACCGGCCTCACAGCCTCCCCCCTCACAACTGGTAATCTGACACTTGCAAGTCAAAATATCAAATAACTTGTCTAACTTGACAATGAACCTCTCTTTGGCATCAAGTTTGCCCTTCCCAAGAGAAAACTTCACTGCCTGATTCCAGACCTCCTTGAGCTTGGACATGATGGTCACCTTTTCATTGATAACAGGAGGCTTGAAAAGAGCATTAGCTTTGCTCCACTGACAAATCAGACCAGGGTAGATGTCAGACACGAGCTGGTCCACTGGGTAGTTCCTCCTGTCATCTTCACTTTGCTCCCTCAAGTAGATGCCATACCTCAGGATATCCCTCACAGTTGGCAGTTCAGACACCGACAGCTCCTGCCCAGTGCCAACAAGATTACTTAAATGAGAACTTGATTTCATCCTTGTTCTGACTTGAGCCATTTTTAGTAGTTCACACTGAAATAAAAACAATAATACACAGGTAAGTATCCACTACAGACAGATATTAAGGTATTACACAGGTATTACAGAAAACCGTCAAAATATTCACTTCACAGGTCACTATTTTCCTTCACATGTAACTCAGGCTGGCAATAGGTAAGTACACAAATCAATTAACAAATATAATATAAAACAAGGTAATTTACATCTAAAATTATTATCTATTTGTTCCTCAGGTTCCTTATCAAAAACGTACTTACTGGCATTGCCATAAGAAGAGAAGAGAAGACGGATGGATAAGGATTGCCAACCTCCTCAACATCGAGCTTTCAGCAACAAGATGGCTACAACTGCCGTCCCAACAGGAAGTTACCAAAATAAAAGCCCGAACTTCAAAATAAAAAACTTCTCTTTTTTTCCAGAAGAATAGCAATATAATCAAAAATTTAATAATAATCAACTGCAAATTGATGTAGGTTAGGGTTATCAGAATTTTAAAAAAAACCTCAGATTTGTGTTCTACACACCAAAATACGTAATATGAACACCCCTCTCGATTGATTTCCAAAAAAAAAAAAGTATGGCCCGCCCTAATGCTACATATCGTTTTGACTCAAATTTTATCACCCCATCACACAATTGTGAAGAATCCATTTAAAAATTAACAAGTACAGCTTTTTTTTTTTTTTTTTGTATTCAAGATCGAGGCTCGGGAAAGAGCTAACATTTATCACACAAAAAAATCAAACAGACACACAAAACATATAATAAGGGGAGCGGTAGATAAGATGGGGAGCGGTAGACAAGATGTGGAGAGAAGGGGAAACACACAAACACAACATTTGAGAGCAGGGACATCGGGAGATCTGTGGGAGGGAGAGGGCTTGGGGGGAGGAGGCGTGGGAAGGAGTGGGGGGGGGGGGGGGAGGAGGGGGGGGGGGGGTGGAGAAGTATAAAACACAAGGACATTGTAAGGACTTCCAGGAAAGAAGTTGGTATTTCAAAAGCATTCAAATGTATTCAAAGATGTATTCATTCATTCAGATGCATTCAAAGTACACTGATCCTATGCCAAATAAATAAATAACATATCCTCCAGTGCGCAACATTGCCGGGGCACCTTGGGCGCCCGGCGATGCCACCGTGCAGCACTTGGAGACGGTATTGGGAGAGAGCAGTGTACAATAATTGATTAATTGATTAATTGTGTAATTTAAAATAAATAAAAAAGTGTAAAATAATTAATTTCTTAATCAATTGGCTAATAGCATACCCAAACCACCACAACTTCATTTGAATCTGTAACTTTTTGAAAATTAATTAATTATTCGGAAATTATAATAATAACTGCACATCGGATTTTTATGTGAAAAAAAATAAAATATTTTTTCACATAAAACGGCTTTTTTGCGCGCAAAAAAATTATTTTTCTATTTTCGGAGAAAAAAAATATTTCACCCTTTTTCGGGAAAAATAAAATAAAATGCCCTTTTTGGTCGAAAATGTCTGGCAACGCTAAAACAAATTAGGGAATTTTTCGAAATTTTTAACTGCGATCGAAATTTTTAACTGCGATCGATCTCAAAAACAAAACGTTGCGTCCACTTGCGTCCCGAGCGTGTACAGCAGTGAGGCGGTGTACTACAGTGAGAGAGTGTAGACAAAGTGTGAACAAGTCTCCCATCAAGATGAGTGCTGCTCTTCGTGACAAGTGGCTGAAGGAATTCAACGCTGGCGGCGATGGGGCCACCTTCAAGTACGTGTCGAGTGACATGGCTTTCTGTCGAGCTTGTGAAAAGACTTTCTGGGCGAAGCAGAAGTCTGAGCTGGCCCAACATGTCCGAGGAGACCGCCACAAGAGCAACTTGGCCTTGAAGAAGAAGAGGATGGTCACGCAAGCCACCATGGAGGACTTTGGTGGCGGAAAGAGGCACAAGTGCGACGTTGTGGCTCAGGAGCTGTGCCAGGCCATGCTGGCCGCTGGCATCCCATGGTCGAAATTGGAAAACCCTGCCCTCCGGTCGTTCCTGGAGAAGCACATCACTCTCCAGATCCCCGATGAAAGCTGGATTCGAAAGCAGTACCTCGACAAGTGCTATGATGAGGCCTTGGTGGGGATCCGTGCCGACCTCGGACAGCAGCCCATCTGGCTGTCCGTCGACGAGACGACCGATTCGGCAGGTCGATATGTGGCCAACATCATCGCGGGACGCTTGTCCAAGGAGGGGTACTTTCGTCCCCACCTCGTCCAGTGCATGTTTCTGGAGAAGACCAACTCCGGGGAGATCGTGCGCGCAATCAATGACACGCTGCGCTATCTTTGGCCTGATTTCAAGCCGGAGTGCCTCAAGGTCCTCGTCAGCGACGCCGCGGCCTATATGATCAAGGCCGGCCATGCCCTGACGGAACTCTTCCCGGACTTGCTGCATGTGACTTGCATTGCCCACGCGCTCCACCGTGTCTGCGAGACAGTCCAAAAAATGTTCAAGGACGTCAACGACCTGATTGCCACGACGAAGAAGGTGTTCGTCAAAGCCCCGTCACGTGTTGTCCTTTGGAGGGAGCACCCAATCTTTCTCTCCCCCCGGAGCCCATTCTGACTTGGTGGGGGACGTGGATCGACGCCGCGGTGTTTTACGCCGAGCACTTCGAGGCCGTCAAGGACATTGTGGACCAGCTGAACGATGACGACGCGATGGCAATCCGGAGTGCCAAGGAGCTGTTCGGAAAGGCGGACATCAAGCTCAGTTTGGTCTTCTTAAATGCCCACGTGTCGTTCATCCCGAAGATCCTTAAGCAGCTGGAGGAGGCCGGCATGGAGCTGGCCAAGGCCTTCCAGCTCCTTGATCAGGCCAAGGAGGAGCTCGAAAAGATCCGAGGCTGCCGTAAGGAGATCCTGCTCACCAAGTTCAAGGTGGTGCTGCAGCGCAATCCCGACATTGGTGTGCTGAGGACAGTGGCTTTGATCCTGGATGGAGATCAGCACGGATCTGAGGTCGGTGTGCCGGCTGGAGTCAAGCTTGCCGACATCCCCCTCTTGAGGTACTGCCCCATCGTCAGCGTCGACGTGGAAAGGTCCTTCTCCGTCTACAGAAACGTCCTCACCGACCGCCGACACCGCCTCACCAAGGAGAACATTACCAAGGTAATGATTTCAAACACCTACTTTAACCGTTCCTAAAAGGGTCTTGTCAATTTCTTCTAGTCCTCTACTTATCAAACAATGCGGTTGCAATAAAGGTACCTGGACGTCATTTTTTACCTGTTTGCTAGCCCAGAGTGCTTAATGTTGTGCAGGAAAAAGCTTACCATTTTTTGTTCTTTTTTTGACTGATTTCTGAAAAACTTGGTAATAATAAAAAATGAATAAAACGGGGGGAAAAAATATTTCGGGATTTTTTCACATAAAAAAAAAAAATTCCCGCTTTTCAAAAAATAAAAGGCCTATTTTCTTAACATAAAAATCCGTAGTCTAAATTAATAACAATCTAATAATTGATGAATCATCAAAAATACCCTTGTAGCCAAATCACATGGTCACTATTATGTCCAAATATCAGCTTTCTCTCTCAAAATGTGCCTGAGATATTGCCCAGATGAGAAAGAAAATAAATAAGTATTTAAGTCGATAATAATTAAGAAATTAATTAATTAATTAATAAAAAAATAAAAAATACTGTTTTGCCAAAGTACTTGCTCATAGTCCGTGGGCTGAGTAGGGTTTACATGCACCCCCCCCCCCCCCCCACAACTTAACTTCCCGGGTATGTCCATGTACCCCCCACCCTAGGGGTTAGGAAAAACCATGTTAACAAAAAAAAAAAACTCATTCCCTCATAGTTTGACCTCTGGTGACCTCATTAGTGACCTCATTTGCATATAACACATATCATTGTAAAGAGTGTCCCAGGACAAACATTTTGAGGGGTCATATGCAACCATAGGATGACTAGGTAAAAAGTTATGGCCATTTGAATTTCGCCTACCCCTAATTTTCGGAAATCACCGACACAGGGGGGTAACATCAAAATATGCGTGGGAGGTACCTTGGGAATGAGTTTTTTTTCTGTTAACATGGTTTTTCCTAACCCCTAGGGTGAGGGGTACATGGACATACCCGGGAAGTTAAGTTGTGGGGGGGGGGGGGGGGCTGCATGTAAACCCTACTCAGCCCACGGACTATCACTATTGTGCCGAAATTTCAGCTTTCTAGCTCAAAGGATGGCTGAGATATCGCCCGGACAAACAAACTAGAAAACAAGAAAACAAACAAACAAATGGAGTGAAAAGTGAGTCCTCCCTTTCAGAGTGCGCACGTCATCGCTGGGCCCCTTTAAGTGCCCGGCGATGACGTCATGCAGTGCCTGGAGATGGAATAGAAAAGGAGGGGTGTACAAAAAAAAATCTTTGATCCAGACCCGTATTCGGATCTTCACCATAATGGAATCGATGATTTGTCCTAGTCACACGCACAACCTGTCCATCAAGCTTCTTCTGAATCCGTCAACAACGTTTTGAGATATCCTGACAAACAGACAGACAGGAGTGAAAACATAACCTTCATCCATCTTTGATGGTGGAGGTAAACATTATTGACAACGAAATACAATGCATTATTTTCATGAGAAGGTATAAAGTAAAGGAAAAACTGCATTGGGGGTGAAATACTCGGGAAAAAAAGTTAACAAGAGATCACCATTTACAATGGACCTTATATTACATTGCAGGTACTAAGTGTAAACCTGAAAATGTCAATAATAACTAAAAGGTATGAAGGATATCAGGGATGTAAGAGCTGTCACATTTTTGAAAGGCAATTGTAACTGAGATTGTTTGATATAATTTAATTTTTTGGCGTTCACTTACATCTTACATCAGTTTCGTATGCATAGCCAATAGGAGCAGGTCAGAGTATCTGCCTCTCGCAGTGCTCTTGGTGGAAATGAATCTCTCAAATGTGTATATGAAGGAGCTGGGGCTCCCACGTCGATCGGAAGAATGGACGCGACAAAAAGCTGGAATTCATCCGAGTTGCTTTAATCAAACCAAACACTCAGGCACTCTGAAAAGCCCGTTTATCGGGCAGCAATATATATACATATTATCCCGGAGCGTTTTCCCAGGAAAACCTGGCCCAGTGTCCTGGCTGCGGCCTGGCAAGTTGAGGGCGAGCCTGCCCGGGCGTCCTGGACGAGCCCGGCATGGTGATCGCTCCGCGTCCTTGATAGGTGCAAGGCGATTGTGAAAACCCAGCGGTAGCCGCTACACACGTCCCCCCAGAATCGACTTGCACCGGCAGGGTCAATTTGAGGGGGGTCCTGATGACCCGGCCGAAGCGACCCCTGGTGGGTCGTGGGAGGGGGTCCGGTGTGGTGGTGGGCGGTCGAGTGGAGGGCACCGTGGACGGGGGGCGGCCTCGCCGCGGCGGAAGGGCCACCCGTGGTGGGTGGTCGACGTCCACGTGCGCCGGCTTGAGGCGGTCCACCGCAATCCGGTCCGACCTGCCGCCGATGTCGATGACGAACAACTTGTCCTCCCGTCGCAGCACCCGGAAGGGCCCGTCGTACGGCGGCCGGAGTGGCCCCCGATGTGCGTCGTGACGCACAAAAACATACTCCGCTGTGCGAAGTGCTGGGGGGACGTAGGACTGGGGGTCACCGTGGTGGGATGTTGGCACGGGGGCAAACCGTCGGGCGGCCTCCTGGAGGTCCGAGCGCTGGTGAGCTGCGGACCAGGGACTGGTAGCGTCGGGCACGAATTCGCCCAGGATGCATAGCGCCTGGCCATAGACAAGCTCGGCGGTGGATGCCTGGAGGTCCTCCTTGGGGGCCGTGCGGAGGCCCAAAAGGACCCACGGCAGCCGGTCGGCCCAACCGCCATCTTGAAGGCCGGCCATGAGCGCGGCCTTCATGGAGCGGTGGAATCGCTCGCACAACCCGTTTGCTTGGGGGTGGTAGGCCGTAGTACGGTGGAGCTTGACCCCCAGGTTGCGGGCGACCGCGCCCCACAGCTCGGAGGTGAACTGTGGTCCGCGGTCTGACGAGATGTCCGCCGGTGCGCCGAAGCGGGCGACCCAGGTGGCGATGAAAGCCTGCGCCACGTCGGCGGTGGTGGTGGAGACGAGGGGAACGGCCTCCGGCCACCTGGTGGTCCTGTCCACCATGGTGAGCAGGTGTGTGAACCCCCGTGACGGGGGGAGGGGGCCCACCAGATCCACGTTGACGTGGTCGAAACGTCGTTCGGGCACGGTGAAAGGTGCCAGCGGGGCCTGGGTGTGTCGGTGGACCTTGGCCCGTTGGCAGGCCGTGCAGGTGCTGGTCCAATCGCGGACGTCCCGACGAAGGCCGTGCCAGACGAATCGCGCCGACACCAGCTTCTGGGAAGCTTTCCGGCCCGGGTGGGAAAGGCCGTGGAGGGAGGCGAAGATGCGGCTTTGCCAGGTGACGGGCACGATGGGGCGAGGCTGGCCTTGGGAGACGTCGCAGAGCAGGACAGTGTCCGCGAAGGGGATGTCGGCCAGGCGGAGGCCCGTGTCCGCCGCCCAGAGAGCTTGCACCGTGGTGTCGGTGGTTTGGTCCGCCGCCATAAGCGCAAAGTCCACGCCCAGGTGGACCGCGTTCGCGCTGGCCCGGGAAAGACAGTCGGCCACGGCGTAAACCAATGGCTTGGGGTCGACGAACGCCGTGAAAGGTCGGCCCTCCAGGAGGTGGCGGAAATGGCGGACGGCCAGGTGTAGACCGAGGAGCTCCCGGTCAAACATGCTGTATTTGAGCTCGTTCAGCCGGAGCTGCTGGCTGAAAAAAGCGAGTGGCTGCCAAACCCTGTTCACCCATTGCTCATGTACGGCGCCCACCGCGTAGTCGGAGGCATCCATGGTGAGGGCGATGGGAGCGTTGAGCACCGGGTGAGCGAGCAGTGTTGCGTCGGCGAGGGCCCGCTTTGAGCTTTGGAAGGCCGCATCCATTGCTGCGGACCAGGCGATGTCGTGCTTGGCCGGCTTGCCCCGGAGGGCTTCGTAGAGGGGCCGCATGAGTTGAGCAGCGCGGGGCACGAAGCGCTTATAAAAATTCACCATTCCCAGGAATTCCTGCAGGGCCTTTATGGTGCGGAGACGCGGGAACGTGGTGATGGCCTCAACCTTGGTTGGCAGCGGCACGGCCCCGTTCTTGGTGATGTGGTGGCCCAAAAAATCAACGGCCGTCGTGCCGAAGTGGCATTTGGCCGGGTTGACGATGAGGCCGTGCTCGCTGAGGCGCCTGAACAGTGTTCGGAGGTGGAGGAGGTGCTCGGCCCGGGACGTGCTGGCGACGAGGATGTCGTCCAGGTAAACGAAAAGGAACGGCAGGTCACGCAGCACGCCGTCCATCAAGCGCTGGAACGCCTGAGCCGTGTTCTTGAGACCAAACGGCATCCGCAAGAATTCGAATAAGCCGAACGGCGTGATGACTGCCGTTTTAGGGACGTCGGCCGCCCTGACAGGTACCTGGTGATATCCCCGTATGAGATCAATTTTCGAAAAAATGACCCGTCCCGCCAGACGGGCGGAGAAGTCTTGGATATGCGGGATCGGGTACCTGTCGGGGGTGGTAGCGTCATTGAGACGGCGGTAGTCGCCACACGGGCGCCATCCATCCCCCGGCTTTGGCACGATGTGCAGTGGCGAGGCCCATGCGCTATCGGAGTGCCGCACGATGCCGAGGTGCTCCAACGCGTCGAATTCGGCCTTCGCCACGGCGAGCTTGGCTGGGTCGAGGCGGCGGGCCCTGGCGTAGACCGGCGGGCCCGTGGTTGGTATGTGGTGCTCGATCCCATGCCGTACTGCGACGGCCGAAAACGTCGGCCGCGTGAGGGCCGGGAACTCCGTGAGCAGGCGAGCAAACTCGTTCGCCGCCGGGACGGCGCATGCCAGCTCGGTCGGCGCGGAGCTGCTCAATGTGCATACCAGGGAGCTGAAGGTTTCGGCGTTGATTAAACGACGCCGTTGGACGTCCACCAGCAGTCCGTGTGCGCAGAGGAAGTCGGCGCCTAGCAGAGCCATGGGCACGTTTGCGGTTACAAACGTCCAAGCAAAGCGTTGGCCGCCGAAGCAGAGGGTGACGTTGCGCGGGCCGAAGGTGCGGATGGTCGATCCGTTGGTCGCAACCAAGGAGGGGCCGCAAACCGCGGATTGCCTGTCCTGGTCAGAGGCGGGTATGATGCTCAGTTGGGCGCCGGTGTCGCACAGGAAGCGCCGTCCGGACGCTTTATCCGTGATGAACAGTAAGTTGCCCGTGTGGCCGGCGCTCATGGCTGGTAATGAACGCCGGCCCGGCCGTTTCCCGGCCTGCCGAAGGTGCACGGGGGTCGGCATGTCCGGGCCTTCTGTCCGAACCTGGCATGATAGTAACACCACGCTTGGTCAGGTGGAGGCCCCGGTCGTCGTGCTGGAGGTGGTCGGCTCGGTGTAGCGGCCGCCAATTGCGTCGGCAGTTCAGTCGTCGACCGTGCCGGGTGCTCGGGCGCCATGGGTGTTGCGTCGGACGGCGGTGGGTCCCATGTCACCGCTGCGATGCGCTGTCCTGCGGCGGAGATCTTGTCGGCTTCTCTGGCAAGGGCCCGGGGATCTGTGATCGTCGTGCTTGCCAGGGCGAGGCGTACCGGGTTAGGCAGCTGATGGAGGAACAGCTCCCGGAACAGGAATGCCAGAGAGTGCTCGCCGAGCAGTGAAAGCATGTAGTCCATTCGCTCGGAAGGGCGCGTGTCGCCGAGCTCGGGCAGGTCGAGCAGGCGCCGTGCGCGTTCCGCCGATGGGAGGGCGAAAGCGTCGAGGAGAAGCTTCTTAATCGCGCCGTATTTGTCAGTGGCTGGCGGGCTCTCGAGGAGGCTCAGGGCGCGGGCCGTGGTGGCCGAACCGAGCGCTGCTACCACATGGTGGAAGCGGGTGTCGTCGGCCATGATGCCTCGCAGGGCGAACAGGGAATCCGCCTGTGCGAACCAAACCGCCGCGTGAGCCTCCCAGAAGGTAGGCAGTTTAAGGGCGACTGCCGTGTCCATGTCGGTAGGTCACCAATGAAGGAGCTGGGGCTCCCACGTCGATCGGAAGAATGGACGCGACAAAAAGCTGGAATTCATCCGAGTTGCTTTAATCAAACCAAACACTCAGGCACTCTGAAAAGCCCGTTTATCGGGCAGCAATATATATACATATTATCCCGGAGCGTTTGCCCAGGAAAGGTGAGAGGGGGCGTGGCCCAGCGTCCTGGCTGCGGCCTGGCAAGTTGAGGGCGAGCCTGCCCGGGCGTCCTGGACGAGCCCGGCATGGTGATCGCTCCGCGTCCTTGATAGGTGCAAGGCGATTGTGAAAACCCAGCGGTAGCCGCTACATATAAACCTTTTTTCTTTTTTTTGTTATACATGGTCTCGGCTCGTGGAACAGCTAGGACACATAACAGACCAGGACACACCACAACAGAGGGAACAGCAGGAGAAAGAGGAAACGCCAATAGCAGGGTGATGGGGACGGAGAAACAAACAAGGGACAAACGGATGCAGATAACGATGAGGTTTAGGGGAGAACGCAAGAAGAAAGAACCACCTTTAGAGGCCATTTTTCTCTGCAGAGCAGGGGTTGGCCTTTTTCGGGCACCGTGGTCCCCTTTTTGAAGCAGAGTTTTATGGCCGGATGCCCTTCCTGCCACCAACACTGTTAGTCGCCTCTTGCGACGCACTGGGAATTACCAGTGAACTGGTACTCAATTTGCCGATCACGGAAGGATGACAGGCTGAGTCAACCCCCCTGGCGTTAATTCAGTGATCGACCGGGATTCAAACCTCGGATCCCAGGGTCCCAGCCCGGCACCCTAACCGCTAAGGGCAGGGGTTCTTAACCTTTTTCCGGGTCAAGACCCCCAACAGATTGCCCACGATGTCCCCATACCCCCTTCGCCAGAATGTTGACTGACCAAGGTGCACCGAAGGTGTGCATAGCTAGGGGGGACTGGGGGCATGTCCCCCTATAATTTTTTTTGATTTCTAGGTGCCCTGTTGTGCATTCTGAGGGGTGTTTTTTCTTTAATTGCCTATTTTTGGGGGATGAAAATTGCTAACTTAATACCCAGAAAATGGGCCAAGTTCGGGGATCCGCGCCTGATTACCAGTCCAATTAGGTTCCAGTGTGACTTCAAAATATCTCAATAGCTTAGTTTTACATATGGATAATTAGGAACAGAACAGGAAAGAAAATCATTCGGATTTTATCCCTATTTATTTATTTGCTTGTTAACAAAGAAACAAAACAAACTAAACTAAACTAAAACATGCAAGTTTTATGCAAGCCGTTTTACTAATCTAGTGAGATTGTTGCTGCTGTTTTCATGCAATCAGAATATGGAATCGGGGTGCAGTTCATGACAACGCCACTCGCATATCATCGGACACATCAAGTCCATTTCTCCACTTTGATTTAAGGTTCAATAATGCAGAGAAACCTGTTTCACAGAGATACGTAGTTGTGAAGGGAACCAACACATTCATTGCCCTCTTCGCCAAGCTAGGGTAAGCTGCTATCTGCTCACACCAAAACTGCTTAAAATCCAGCCCAGCCTTTCCGAAATCAGCTTTTTTTCTTTGATCTTCTTGGAACTCGATCAAATCATCCTTTACTAAATCGTTGTCACTCATCGTAGAAATATCAAACGAGAAAGGGTTCTGGATCCAAACGGATTCCGTGCTATGATCATCAATATCTGAGAAGTAACCCTCAAAATTGGTACTTGGCACTTTCAAATGGTCCTTGACTTCTTGAAGTATTTCCCCGAGCAATGCCTTTTTATCTTCTCAATCAAGAAGGACATCGCCAAGGATTGGAAAGTTCGCCATGTTTCCGCTTTCAACATGGCGACTCCAAATATGTAATTTCTTCGTGAATGCCACTAACTTTCCCCTGGCTTGAATAATGTCCACATCCCTTCCCTGCATCGACATGTTCAAGTCATTGAGGTGACCGAAAATATCAGCCAAATATCCCAGGTTAACAATAAAATGCTCATCTTCAAAACTGTTCGCAAGAGGGGATTGTTGATGCCTGAGGAATTCGAGAATTTCTTCCCGAAGTTCCACTACACGTGCGAAAACACGACCACGAGATAGCCAACGTACCTCTGTGTGGTACAGTAAAACACAATGTTCCGCCCCAATCTCATCACAGAATTTTTGAAATAGCCGATGATTTTGATGCCCATCCACGAATAAAGTTGACTGTCTGCACGACTATTACCATCACTTCTTTCAGTTTCTTTGACAACGTCTTGGACGCCTCGGCTTCGCGATGTTTTGAAATATATATATATATATATTCAAATATTTATTTATTATATATTTAAAGTTGATATTTCATTGAATTTATTACAATTTATTATTATTATTTATTACGAGTCCCATACCCCCAAGGGGTATGGATACCTTAGGTTAAGAACCCCAGCGCTAAGCCAATACCAGACTTGAACAAGGGATGAACATGATGGATATATATATATATATATAAGCAAAATTTTGGGAGAGGTGCTTTCCACGGCGTTTCCACAAGATAAAGCAATTTTCCACGGCGTCAACTTCTTGATTAATACAGGCGTTTGCCTTTTATACAAATATGTCAAACATCGAGATTCTGCATATACTTCAACAATGGACATACCAGACAGAATCTGGAAACAAGGTGAGGTGTGATTTGCTAATAATGCCATTTGGCAGTGCTTACGTTACGTGGAGAGCGCTGGTGGACCAGGTCAGCACTTAAATTGATCGAAGACCATATGTTGTTATCATTTGGAGTGGTGCTACGAGTGGTGTCAGAGAACATTATATGCCTGTTGTCATCCCACCAGCTCAACAGCAAGGTTCCAAAAACATCTTTAAGGATGACAAGACCCACCCACACTGTGCTCATATTGACGGTGTTACACTTCAGGACCACAACATTACTCCCATCACATGGGCTGGCCTGCACAATCTCCAGACTCAGTCATATTTAACACGCTTGTGACATCCTTCAGAGGCGTGTTAGTGGCCAAAAAAATCCGCCCACAGTCTCTCGATCAATTGGAAGTGGCCTTGGTTGAAGAATGGCACGATATTGCACAACGAAATAGGAAACGTCTAATTTGCTTGATGAAAAGATGTGCACAAGCTTTTATTGTGATTGATTGTGGTTATACACCTTGGTAAACCCATCTCTGCAGATGTAAATTCCTCTGCGATCATTTGTAGACTGGAGTCGTTTATAATTTACTCGTATAAAAGCCCGTCAAAAATGACGGGTTGGAACAGTTTATTCGACGGTGCAACCTCGTGAACATGCCAAAGTCTGAAGCCTCGGCCTAGTTTCAGATGTGCCTATATCTTCTTTATTTATTAGACATCACACATTAGGTCTCCTTCATTAGGTCCCCCGGTGTGTACCCCGGTTTAGAATAGGTACACCGTATCCCTGCGTGTCGTAAGAGGGGACTAAAAGGGTTGGCGTCAGGAAGGGCATCCGGCCATAAAACATTGCCTCAAAAAGGGAACCATAACAATTACATATGGGCAGGGTACAGCCCGAAGTACCCCATGGGGGTCCTCATCTCCTCTCGTCAAAAATCAAGATGGGAAACCCGATCGAAGCAAGGGTGGAAATCACTCCATTTATGATGATGAAACGTCTGATGCCCCACGTGGAGATCGGTTTCTGAGGTTTGGGACATGGAATGTAGGGACAATGACAGGGAGATCAAGAGAAGTGGTGGAAGTATTGGTCAGAAGAGGAGTGTACATATGTTGTGTGCAGGAGACGAGATGGAAGGGAAGTGGTGTGAGAATGGTGAAGGGTAGGCAGGGACAGAAATACAAGTTTGTGTGGCAAGGGTGCCCAGAAGGCGTGAATGGTGTTGGTGTCCTGTTTTCTGAGGAGTTTGTAGACAGTGTGGTGAGTGTGACGAGTGATTGAAAGGTTGATGATGGTGAAAATGATTATTGGAAAGCTCTTAGTGAACGTCATCTCGCATGCTCCGCAGGTTGGACAAAGCGATGAAGAGAAGGACAAGTTCTGGTGTGCGATAGAGAAGCTGATGGAAAACGTGAAAGATGAGGAAGTTGTTGTGGTAGGAGGAGACCTAAATGGACATGTGGGAAGGAGTATAGACAGTTTTGAGGGAGTTAATAGGGGTTACGGATATGATGTGAGGAATGGAGAAGGTGAAAAGATTTTGGAGTTTGCTGATGGAGCTGGTTTGTTGATTTGGAATACTCAGTTCCAGAAAGAGGATAATAAGCTTGTTACATACACATCAGGCGGGTCGACGACAACCGTTGACGACCTGATGTTGCGTAGGCGAGATCAGGGGCACCTCAGGGACACAAAGGTGATCCCGGGGGAGGAGGCTGTTTCACAGCACCACTTGGTTGTCTGCGACATAAGGGTGAAAGGTGCGAGGAGAGATCGGCGGGTGAAGTACCAACCGAGAATGAAGGTGTGGAGGTTGAAAGAGGTGAAAGTGAGGGAGGCATTAAAAGAGAGGCTGAGTAGGGTAGAGGATGATGTGGTTGAGCTTGAAAGTGGTTGGATGTCAATGAAAGATAGTATGTTGGGAGCCGTTGGTGATGTATGTGGATGGACAAAATGACCACCGAGGCACTCGGAAACATGGTGGTGGGATGATAAAGTTGGAAAGAGGATTGACGAGAAGAGGAAGAAGTTCAAGGAGTGGCAGAAGGCGAAGGGTATGGGGGCAGAAGAGACAGAGCATGAAAGTCATAAGGCAGCCAAGAAGGCTGCAAAGAAAGAGGCATAAAAGGCACAGGAGGCACACAGGAAAATGTTAGAAGAACGCTTGGATTCGGAAAAGGGTCAGAGAGCAGTATTCAGGATTGCAAAGCAGTGAGCGAAAGAGAGGTATGATGTGATGGGGGTGACTTGCTTGAAGGATGAAGTGGGACAAATCGTTGTGGACCCAGATATATGGAAAGATATATTAAAGGAAGATGGAAGAGATATATGGAAATGCTGTTGAATGCAGAGAATGAATGGGACTGAAACATAGAGAGTAACCCAGTTTTAGGACCGGCAGAGAAGATAACTGAGAAGGAAGTCGAGGAAGCGATAAAAGCAACGAAGAGTAGAAAAGCGAGTAGGGGCGACGGGAGTTGTGGGAGATATGTTGAAGGCAGCGGGAAGTTGGGGTGTGAAGAGAATGACAGAGATTTGTAATCTGGTGGTGAAAGAAGGCCAAATTCCAGTGGATTGGGAACTGAGTACACTCGTCCCTCTATACAAAGGGAAAGGTGACCCTCTGGACTGTGGCTCGTATAGAGCGATAAAGTTATTAGAGCATGGAATGAAGGTATTGGAAAGGGTGTTGGAGAAGAGGATAAGGAAGAAAGTGAAGGTCGACAAAATGCAGTTTGAATTTATGCCAGGAAGAGGAACTACAGACGCGCTTCTTATTGTAAGGCAGTTGCAGGAGAAGTACATGGAGAAGAGGAAGAAGTTATTTCTTGGGTTTGTTGATCGAGACAAAGCATTTGATAGGGTTCCACGTGAAGTAGTGGCATGGGCATTGAGGAAGTTAGAAGTGGAGGAATGGTTGTTTAGAGTAGTGATGGCAATGTACGAAAGAGCGTGCACAACTGTAAGACGAAGGACGGGAAAAGTGGTGAGTTTGAGGTGACGATGGGAGTGCATCAGGGGTCGATACCAAGTCCACTTTTTTCATTTTATTTGTAGCTGTGATGGAGGTGCTGGCTCGGAACGTAAAGGACGGTTTACCATGGGAGTTGTTGCATGCAGATGATCTGGTGTTGATTGTGGAGAGTATGGATGGACTGAAAGAGAAGATGAACAAGTGGAAGGAATGCATGGAGACAAAATGTCTGAAGGTGAATATCGGAAAGACGAAGGTGATGGCAAGTGGTAAAGCATGTGGTGAGGTGGAAGGAACTGGGAAGTGGCCGTGTGCTGTGTGCAGGAAGGGTGTCAGCGTGAACTCCATTCAAAGTACAATGTGTGATTAGTGGGTTCATCAAAAATGTAGTGGTCTGAGAGGGTTATTAACCAGTGTGGCAGCTACATTCAAGTGTAAGGTGTGCATAGAGGGAGCTGCAGATGGAGGAAATGTTGAGTTGGATCTTGGAGACGGCGTGAAGCTGGAAGGTGTGAAAACATTTTGCTACCTAGGAGACATGCTGAATGGAGAAGGTGGATCAGACTCGGCAACGCTTGCTCGAGTGAGATGTGCATGGAAGAAGTTTCGGGAACTGAGTGGTGTGCTGACAAGGATGGGAGTGTCGTTGAAGCTGAAGGGAAAAGTGTATGCTGCATGTGTGAGAAGTGTTATGATTTGTGTGAGCGAGACATGGGTCATGAACGTGGAGCAGCAACAAAGGCTGGAAATCAGTTCCAGTTCACTGGTAAGTGACTGGCAAGTCACAGTCTACAATTCCAATAGAAGAGACATAATTACTTTTTGGGAAAATGTTTTTCGAGTTTTTTTTTATCTACAAAAATATCAAAGGAGGTGCAAAGCACACCTCCCTTTATAGAGGACGGTTTCTCTGTATGCAACTTTAACATAAGGACTGAAAGTTCGTTTCTCGGCTTCTACTTAGACTGAAGTGAACACACATTCGTGTTAAAAAATTGGCCATTAAAACGCGACTCAACTTGTCCTTGCGAAGGGGGATAGACATCAGTATAAAAACACAAAGTGACATTGTGTTTTATATGGTAGATTTTCCCACACATCCCAGATGACCATGTTGCTTTTGTACTCGTAATAACAACTTAACTTTGTCTTCCACTGACATGTTCGTTTCATAGAGTATACAGATAAATGTGCTGGTCTTGTTGCAACCACAACATGAACATGTTTGAACATAAAAAACATAACATTATAAGGCTCAACACCTTGGTTGCTAAAGTTTTTTGTGAAGAGTATTTCAGCCGTACATTTTGCACTATCTTGCTAATTATTGAGTCCTACGAAGCAATGCCGAAATTGAAATGAATAAGAATCCTTCCAAACTGTTACTATATCTGGGAATTGCCCAAAGAACAAAAATTGGTTTCTGCCTTGGCTTTGAAAGTGGCTTCAACTATTTAAATTACGTTATACAGCCTGGTAAACACATGTCATATACAGCATGAACAAACTTCACAAATAAGTTGTTCCTTTGGAGAACTAAACCTGGTGTTGGTTTAGCGGTTAGGGTGCCGGATTGGGATCCGAGGATCCTGGGTTCGAATCCCAGTCGATCGCTGAATTAACACCAGGGTGGTTGACTCAGCCTGTCATCCTTCTGAGGTCGGCAAATTGAGTACCAGTTCACTGGTAATTCCCTGTGTGTCGCAAGAGGCGACTAACAGGGTTGGCGGCAGGAAGGGCATCCGGCCATAAAACATTGCTTCAAAAAGGGGGACACGGTGCCCCCAAAAAGGCCCAACCCCTGCTCTGTGGGGAAAAATGGCCTCTAAAGGTGGTTCTTTGGAGAACTAAGAAATCGAAATGCGTTCTTGTTCTCAAACTCAGAAATTTGGAACTTTGCTCTGCTAATTAAATAGGTACCAACAGGTGACTCTTTTCTGAAGATAGAATGGAATATTGATCACCAACAAACAAGGGCAGGTGGCAGCACACCCTCATCCCAAAGGAAGACATATTCTACGATTCAACATCTTGGATGCAGAACAGCAGAATGCCTTTTTGTAAGTCGCATTTCTATACTCAGCCAGGAGTTGAGCCTGTTCTAGGTAATTGCAGAAGTGAGCTGTCTTCCCAGTCTTTAAGTTGTTATGAAAAAGCAGAAGAGTTGAACAGGCATTGCATTAGAGTGGGAAGGTCATAACAAATGGTGAAATCACGCAAGCTAAAGTGAGAGAAAAAGAAACACGAAAAAAAAGGGAAGTGTTTGAAAGACTGCAGCAGCCTAGCCTGTATTTTACCTTCGTAAAAACATGGTAAAAGCATTTGTATGATTGCTTCTTTTGCGGATGGATATTGCAATGTTTGCCTCACCTTTTATCTTGCGTGGTTGTTTCCTCTGCAGCAGCGTCTCGAGAGGCAGCCGTGGATGAAGCTTTGCGCGCTTGGTGCATCGGATTATAACGAACAGACGTGGAGCCACGGGACTCTGCATTGACTCTCACACGAGCAGTAGAGCGAAGCATAAGATGCGGATTACCTAAAAGGAAAACGCATTTCGTTTTACCGCATCATAAAACTATCGGGAATCCAAAAAGTTGGGCATAAGCAAATAGCTTGCTTTGTAGCCCTGGCACCCTGCCAACATAAAGTGACATGAGCAAAATGTCAATATTACATTTTAGAAAGTATTCCAATGACAAAATACCAACCCCAACTCTCTTTCCTTAATCTATGGTGATTTCAACGATCACCATGCCAATTGGCTGGGAGTTGGCTCAGCTACCATCCCTGGCATCGCTGATAACGTCTTGTGTAATTTTGTGCGTATAATTCCCAATCTTCTCAACACCTCACTCCAAATGCTACATCTGTTCCCCTTGACTTGGAAATGACTAACTTACCCAAAAGTCCCGATATAATAGGAGTAACGTCATGGCGTGTCCCAGACATTTCTGGTCAATTGGGTCATGGCCACCATTTCTTATCCATTGATAGCTCGTACTTCTTTTTAAAATGTCAGAAACTCTGCCATTGGATGCACCAATCAGAGAAGGGTTTCTAAATGTATAGATTCCCTGCCCGGAAGGAAAAAAAATGGGAAAGTAAAGTTAGTCTGCTGAGATGGAACCGACTTTGGGATGCTTTCTGTGCCAGGTAAGTTGTAGTCCCGTGTGTGTACATTTATGTGTGGTGCTGTAATCATATTGTAGTTGGCAGTTTGGTATAATGTGTAAAAAAACAGGAATCATCATCGAAACATCTATAGATAATTTATGACATGTCAACAACATTCTGGCAAAGTTGCTAGTTTTTTGTTTGTAACGGATTTGTTACCTCCGCCACTGAATATAGATCGAGGTTATGTTTTCACCCGTTTGTCTGTCTGTTTGTGAACAGGATATCTCAAAAGTTGTGGATGGATTCGGATGAAATCTGGTGGAGAGGTTGGGTATGTGCCAAGGACGAAATGATTAGATTTTGGCTAAGATCCGGAAACAGATCCAGATCCGAGAATTTTTTGAAGTGATCCTTCTTGTGGGAACCTGCAGACCTTAATAAGGCCCATAATTTGTGCTTATCCATCCTTGTGAGCTGGAGCCCAGAACCAGGCTCATCTGAGATCAAACCTCACTCATTTTCTATCTTCCAAATTACAAATCCTGGCAGCAACTGGTCAAGACCAGTGCCGTATATTAACAGAGTCTGGCCAGCCTTTGATCTGCTCAACTACCACCGTGATTGGTCGAGCCCGCGTCACGTGGTTTACAGGCGCCATTTTGCATACAACCTCAGCCGAGCAGCTTTCCCGCTGCACCCATTCCGTGCCATTGCTTCGTATCGTTGCATATTTCATTTGAGTAATATTTCAATAAAATCAACCAATATGGTGTATTGTGCCGCTTGGGGATGTTCTTTTAGACCAGGACAAGGTCGTATAATGCACAGATTTCCTCGAGATAAGGAACGAAGTGCTATTTGGGCGGTTAAAATACGCCGAGTTGGATGGAATCCATCACCTTACTCATATTTATGTTCGGTAAGTGAAATCGCTTAATATATATTGGTTTCAAATCAAAAGTGACATGACACGTGTGTATTAGGTCTCTGGTGAGCTTAACATTTATTTAGTCAACCATATATATATATATTATACATATTCCCTGTAACATTTTTTGTGTAGGCCTACATATGCAGTGTATAGGGTATATATAATATATATACAGACTTGGCATTTAATATGGGATATTTTTTTTGTGGGGGTGAACTTACTTTTCAAGATGACTTAGAACCAAAAGTTCATTGGAATTATGTTGAAATTATTCTAGATTTTGTTAATGTGACCTTTAAAAGAAACAAAAACCACATTTGACATTTCGAAGCAAATAAATTGATCCTTGAAAGTGATGTAAACTGATATCGAACTCAATTCACGGACAGTACTGTGTTAAACGTCTGTGCGTTTTCCAGAAGTATCTCTTTATTTTGCACATTAGCCAAAAAATTTTTTAACAAAAGTTAAATTACGACTGGGATTACGGACAGTAAAATTACAGTTCAATACTCCATGTAACCCCCACGAGCATTCAGGAGAGCATGTACACGTTGAGGCATGCTGTTCACGAGATTTGCCAAGGTTTGGACAGGAATCGCTTGCCATGCAGTTACAATAGCCTGCTGCAATTCACGCACAGATGCAGGCTGCTGGTCCAAGTTGTCGATTTGACGCGTTCATTCTGCCCACAAGTTCTCTATCGGATTCATATCCGGGGACATGGCAGGACACTCCATATGCTCTACACCACGGTTAGCAAGAAAGTGTTGGATCACGCGAGCACGATGAGGCCGTGCATTGTCATCTTGGAAGACAAAGTTTCCTCGAAAGGCTGCACGAACAAATGGAAGCAATGTTTCTTCCAGAATGGCCCTGTGCTTGAACTGGTTCAGGTTTCCATTCAGAACAACCAGGTCAGTTTTGCCCCCTGCATGAAACGCAGCCCAAACGGTCACCCCACCACCTCCAGCTTGGACTCTTGGCACTATACAATCTTCGTTGTGGGCTTCATGCACTTGTCTGTGCACTCGGACGCGGCCATATTGATGATAGACCAGAAATCTAGACTTGTCACTGAAGATCACGTGATTCCAGTGTCCTGGCTGCCATTGACGGTGCTCTCTGGCCCACTGCAATCGGCGCTGGCGGTGTTGTGTGGTCAGATGTGGCTTTCTCAGGGGACGCCTGGCACAATTGCCTGCTTGAACCAGTTGTAGGTTGACTAGCCTTCTGGATACAGGCACATTTGTCAGTTGCTGCCACTCAGCCCTAAGCCGATTAGCTGACTTGGTACGGCCATTGCGGACTAACCGGTGCAGCTGGCGATCATCCCTCCTTGTGGTTCTGCGGGGACGTCCTGACCTCGGTATTGGAGTAGGGACACCCCTCTGAGCATTTCGTTTCAGGATCTTTGACACCTGACCTTGAGTGATGCCATACTGCTGAGCAATAGCACGCTGTTTAATGCCGGAATTTCGTAAAGCCACCACTAAATGACAAACAGCATTGTCAAGTTGACGGTCCATCTCCAGGGGAAGCTGGCAATAACTTTTGTAGACGTGCAGCAGTTGTTTTCCACTAATACAGAACGCAACAACCCTTATATACCCGATTGTGAAGCCAATCGTCAAATGTACCTGTCCGTACATTTTGTCACGCCACCTGTGATATAATCCTGTTATTGACTTCTTGCTGCGACAGACAATCAGTGACATGGTTATTTTAACAAAGAAATCACCGAAGCGTAAAATAAACTCACCAGATTGATATACCGAGTTCAGAAAGTAAACCCAAGTCAAGAAAAAATATATATTCCATATTAAATGCCAAGTCTGTATATATAAGGGATTATGTATAATAACTGAAAATCAGGTATTATACATAATCCCTTATTATACATATACCCTGTAAGATGCACTGTTTATATATGCTTATATATCAGGAAATACTTGTTTATGACACAATATTTGTCACTGTTTGTGTCAGTTTCCTGAGTAAAGTGTTCTTTGAAAACGTAACATTTTTTGCGGGAAAATAATAGTTTCCAAATATTATATTGCCAAAAAAAGCAGTTAATTTGGATTGTTTCAATAGATAGGACTCTGCACAACGTTGTGGGTGTAGGTTGATATGGAGCCCAAGCACACAGCCGTAAAACGCAACGTAAAGTTACGACCGGAGAGCATGGCAGCAAAAGTATGGCAATGCGAGCGCTTGTCAAGAAATTGAAATAGGATATATGTATATACACGTACACATTTGATATATATATCTATTTTATCTAAATATATCACCAAGGTTATAATGTTTAATGGCGGATTTCTTCAAGAATAACAAATAAACAATGTACCTCTGAGTCTGTTTGCTTTTTTTATTGCTGATTATGGTGCGAGTCAAGTTATAACAACATTTGTGAACCCAAGCTAATGAATAAAATAATAGACATTGTACTTTCGTAGCATTATGGGAATATTGTATGTTACGTTTCCAGATAATAGATTAAAACTAGTATACAAGCTCCATTTTATCAAATTACAATTTCATGCCAAGAGAAATAAAATTTATCAGTATGCTGTATGCAGCTGACAATAAATCGTGTGCCACGACAGGCAAACAATTCGTGTGAATAAATGATGCCGCTTGCAGATTTTATTATTCCAATAACAAACAGGCGTCAGGAAGGGCATCCGGCCATAAAAACATTGCCTCAAACAGGGAACCATGATTGTCATGGGGCCCGCAAGGCTAACCCCCGCTCCAGTGGGGAAAATGGCCTTAAAACGGTCATTCAATAACAAACAACACGTCACTTTAACTTGAATTAGTTGTTCCTCATTAAATCTGCGACCAAACAGTAATAACATCGATTCCCTCGTCACAGAACTACAGGATTGCCACAGCTGACATACATCTCGCAGTGCCAGCGCGCGAAGTTAGGTATGCAACATGGCGCCAGTATTTCAGTTGGCCAGACTCTCAATATACACGGCACTGGTCAAGACTATCTCAGGAAAGTGTTCTTCCCTTCACCCATTTGCTCCTCAAGAAAGGAATCACGATAAGCATCGCCCAAAATCAGTCAAATACTTAAATGGCGTTTTTGTTGAAAAATACCATAATTCCCAATGTCAACCACCCCCTGCTGGAGAAATGTAGCTGGAGAAAGAGAAAGAGACACTAGCTGGAGAAAGAGGGCTTCTTACAGGGGCATAACAAGCCGTGTTAGCATTTGTTTTTGCAAGTGAGGGGCTGGGGTGTTGCAAGAAAATTGGGAACAAGGTCTCAGTAGTTGTCGAAAAGTTCAGAGGTAGATTTTGGAAGAGATCATGAGGTGGCAGTGGGCAGGCCGGTAAAGAAGAGCACGAGACAATAGACTTGTGAAAACAGTTTCATACAGTCGTGGTCAAAAATATTGGCACCCTTGCACTTTTTAAAAATAATGCACCATTTCTTCCAGAAAATTGTTGAAATAAAAAAATATTTTGGTATCCACATATGTATTTCTTTGGTTTGCAGGGGAACATAACAAAAAAGCTGGAAAAAAAATCACTAAATCTTAGCTTATTCCACACAGAAATCCTAAAATGGCCTGGACATTATTATTGGAACCTTAGAAATGTTGTTAGAAACAATTTGATTTCAAGCAGGTAATTCTCCTTTACTTTGGAATTGAACTCACTTGTGGTGAGTTGCAGGTGCCAGCAATATAAAAATAGAGAAAAGGAGTCATTCTGCTGTTTTGTGTCACTGTGTGTGAATGAGCATCGTGTGAATGAGTGTCAATGAGCATCGAGAAAAGAAAGAAAACCAGAGAATTCTTTGAGGACAGACACAAGATTGTAGCCAAGCATGGACAATCTCAAGGCTACAAGTCCATCTCCAGAGACCTTAATGTTCCTGTGTCCACCGTACGCAATGCTATCAGGAAGTTTAAGGCCCATGGCACTGTAGCCAACCTCCCTGGACGTGGCCACAAGAGAAGACTTCATCGAAGATTGCAAAGAAGCATTGTTCGAATGGAGGAGAAAGCACCTCAATCAACTGCCAAACAGATTAAAGCTGACCTTCAGACATGAAGTATGACAGTTTCAACTCGCACCATCCGTCACCAACTCAATGAAGGGGATTCTATGGCAGGAGATGGAGGAGGACCCTACTGCTGAGAGAGAGACATAAGAAAGCCCAACTGGAGCTTGCCAAAACACACCTGAACAAGCCAAAATCCTTCTGGGAGAATGTTCTATGGACAGATGAGACCAAAGTAAAGCTTTTTGATAGAGCACATCATCTCTATGTTTACAGAAAACAAAATGAAGCCTTAAAATAAAAGAACATCTTCCCACAGTCAAACTTGGGAAGTCCGTCGAAGGTCATGGGTCTTGCCGCAGTACAACGACCCCAAACACACTTCAAAAAGCACCCAGAAATGGTTCAAGACAAAATGCTGGACTGTTCTGAAGTGGTCAGCAATGAGTCCAGATATAAATCCTATTGAACATCTGTGGGGAGATCTGAAAACAGCAGTTGGGAGAAGGCACCCTTCAAATCTGGGGTAACTCTAGTCGTTTGCACAAGAAGAGTGGGCCAAACTGCCAGTAGACAAATGCACAAATGAAAGACTGCAAGACCACCATCGTGCCTGCAGTGAGTGAGAAACAGACCCTTGCATGCAGAACAGCAGAATGCCTTTTTCTTTTCACAAGATGTTGTCCCAGCCTCTTGTCACAAGATGCCAATTTCATTGAGAGCCTAAGACTCAAAAGCTTCAGGTATGTACAGTGGGAAGCAGCAAAAACCAGCACACAGTGAGGAGCAATATTCTAGGGCACTTCAAATAAAGATCTTGTGCACCATTCCGAGTTGTATATGACAAAAAGGAGGACTTGGTTCTGCAAAAATTCTACGGTCATGGCCAGCTTGGAGATATGATTTGTCCTATAGCTAATGCTGAGGGCCATGAGCTCAAGAAAGCAACCACAGAAACAAATTAGGGATTTGTCTGCCAGTACTGATGAGAGAGAGAGAAAGAGAGAAAGAGAGAAAGAGAGAAAGAGAGAAAGAGAGAAAGAGAGAAAGAGAGAAAGAGAGAAAGAGAGAGAGAGAGAGAAGAGAGAGAGAGAGAGAGAGAGAGAGAGAGAGAGAGAGAGAGAGAGAGAGAAAGAGAGAGAGAGAGAGAGAGAGAGAGACTTTTTTTACTTTTTTAGACTTTTTATTACAAAAATATAAAAATACAAGCCAGTCGGTGAAGATACTATTCAATACAGGCACAATAATCAAAAATACAGAAAAGAAAAAGAGATAATGACAGGAAATCAAAACAGTCCAATGAACTAGAAAAGAAAAACAACAACAGAAAAACCGACCACACACTGATTCAATCCCAACAAACCTACAAATATATCAATAATTCATTCTCCTGCACCATGCAGATCCCATCAAAACACCAGATGTTCATAAACTCATCAATACATTTCTTTCTTCCAGAATCACAAAATTCAAGTTTGAGTCTTGCAGATATCAAGGCATTAAAAAAGAACGAGACATCACATTGCCCAATCGGCTTTCCTTTCAGTTTTTCCTTCCTCGATAAATAAATTGCCATTTTCGCCGTGGCCACTAAAAACAAAAACAACATATGTACATGTTCTTTCATATCATTGAAACCAAAAATAAATGATCGCAGAGAAAAAGTGATCTTCATTTTTCCAGCCATGTAGTTCAGCCATTGAAATAAAGGCACAAGCCTTGCACAATCAACGTATGCATGGAACACATCCTCTGTGTAAACACAGAATGGGCAACACGTAGATATGGGCGCGAAATGACTCACTAATTTATTAGATGGAATGATCCAGTGTATCATTCGCCACTGGAGATCACCTGTCCTTTTGCTTACCAGCTTACTGTATACTGATTCCCATGCAGGCTCAGATGGGAGTCCTTCCGGCATTAGCCCTTTCCACCTGGCCACTCCATTTAACGGTGAGTTCCCAAGCAGAACTGCAGTGCATAACCGATACAGGTCTTTACTACTGCATTTCTGAAAAATGTTTTGTCCCTCACTAATTGGGGGCAAGTCTCCGTGACTAGGCTGTACCAATAAACCAGGAAAATGCCAGTCATTGGATGTCACCAAAACTTCCTGGGTCCATCTTAGTCCAAGTTGGAAGCTTTTCTTTACTATTCCCTTTAGTATTCTTCCGATTATTCTGTTTGACCATATTCCAGTCATATCGGCTATCTCTTGCACCGACTTCCACCCCCAACCAGAATCATGGCGGAGGTCCAACACTTTGATTATGCCCGCTGTAATAAAGTGTTGATAAAAGTCTCGGCTTCTTGGAATTGCAGGAAACAGTAGGTTGTAAAAAAGGGGTTCTTCCACAAACATGCTTGTCGCATAGGTTTCTTGCTGGCGACTAGTCGAAAGGCTTTGCCAGGCATTCAGAAGGCTCTGATAGAATGATGGTAGATGAGATGTGTCGACATGTTGGAGTTGGACTAAGAAAAGTTCAAGGCCATATCCGAGCCCGCTTGCTTTTCGCAGCACGTGATAGGCCAGAAGTCGGCTTGGCAGTCATTCCTTGTACAGCAACTGCTGTATGGTACACAGCCGAAAAGCCACGATACGACTTTTTATGTCGATCAGTCCCTGGCCACCTTCAGACAAGGGGCTACATATGACATTTGGTAGTAACCAATGGTGACCACTCCAAAAAAAATCCACGAGTAGCCTCTGCACTGCCTTTAGTAGTGCCTCTGGCGGCTGAAGGCAGATAAACCTATGCCACAGGGAAGAAGCCACCAAATTATTCACCACTAGAACCCTGCCTTTGTAGGAAAGGTGGGGCAGAGCTCGTTTCCACAGTCCCAGTCTTTTTTTGACATGCTCAACAATCCCGTCCCAATTTTTGAGGACGTAATGTGGAGATCCCAGGAAAACCCCAAGGTATTTGACTCCGTCTTCCACCCATTTTAACTTTGTTGGTAGATGCACAGGTGGTACCAGCACTCTTCCAGGTGGAATGTTCTTGAGACAGGGAATCCATAAGGCCTTACTCTTGTCCCAGTTACACTTCAAAGAAGAAGCGAGGCAAAAAAGATTTAAACATTCAACAAGTGCTGGGATATCACTCTCCTTCTTAACAACCACACAGACATCATCTGCATAAGCCGATACAACTACTGAAGGACTCCCAGGGGATACAGTCACTCCTGAAATATTTTTCCTAAATAAAATTAGGAGTGATTCCATTACCAAGGAAAATAATAACCCAGAAACCGGGCATCCTTGTCTCACCCCTCTTTGAACCTGTACCGGAGAGCTGAGTTCGTTATTTATTTTAAATAAACTAAATATATTGTTGTACAACAAAGTCACGTAGGCCCTAAAATTGACACCAAAGCCACATGCTTCTAGCACCCGATACAAAAAAACATGATCCACACTGTCAAAAGCCCTTTCCAAATCCAGGAATATTATCCCAAAATCTTTTTCCAAGCAATCACATTCCATTAAGTCTCTAAAAAAAATATTATCATAAATAGATCTGTTTGGGATGCAGTAACTCTGATCATGGTGGACTAGATCACCGATTACCGTCTTCATCCGGCTGGCCAACACTTTTGACAATATTTTATAGTCCGTACATAATAACGAGACCGGCCGCCAATTCTTTATCTGTCGTAGATCCCCAGTCTTTGGAATCAGCGACACCACTGCTCTTCTGAAGCTTAGTGGGAGTTCTCCAAGCACCAAGGATGATTCCAGGACATTCAATAATTCAGGGCCCAAAAGGTCCCAAAAAGCCAAGAAAAATTCTGCCGGTAGGCCGTCAATCCCAGGAGCTTTCCCCGAGTCCATTTCACTTAGGGCCTGCGTTAGCTCAGGCAAAGTAATTGTTGAATCCAGGCCCAGGCACTGAGGCTCAGTTAGGAATGAAAGGTGAGAAGTTAAAAATTCCATGGTTTGCTCACAAACATTTTGTTTTGCATAGACTTTTGAAAAAAACTCTCTAATGCACAACCTTACATCTCCAGGGTTGGCAACCATGTTTCCCCTAAAGTCTTGTACAGAGAAAAGGGTTTTGGGTGACTTATTGACAAAATCCATTTGGAAAAAAGATTTACTCGGGGTGTCTGATACCTTTAAATTGTTTATTCTTAATCTAATTAACAGGCCTGCTGCTTTCTCCTGAATCAGCTCTCTCAGTTGAGCCTTCTTTTCAACCAATAACCTGTGGTCTCTTCTGATATTATCTTTAGCCAGTTTACACTCTAACCGTACAATATCAGCTTCTAAACAAGCCATTGTTATATTTTTTATGTCAGTTCCATTTGAAACAAACTGCTGACAAAACACTCTAATCTGAGCTTTTGTATTATCCCACCATAATGCTAAAGAAGAGAAAGAGGGCTTTCTTGAAAGTTGGATGACCCAAAAAGCACTGAAGGCGTCTTTAAACAAAGCATCTTCGAGAAGACTGGTATTGAATTTCCAGTATGCACTTTTGCGTAAGGGTTGAGGGAAAAAGAGGCCCATGGTAACTAAATGATGATCAGAAAACAAAGATGGAAAATGATTTGGAGAGATAACCGCATTCCTGAACTGTGAGTTTATGTACCAACGGTCAAGTCTAGCGAAGGTCATTCTCCCATTGGCACATCGTCCCCAAGTATACTCAGATTTGTTGGGGTAATGCAGTCTCCATGCATCTAGTACACCCACTGCCGAAAAATAATTTAACAAATCAGTACTACCTTCGGGATGAGGTTCTGCTGTATTTCGGTCTATACTGGGTTTAAAGGTGCAATTAAAGTCACCCCCCATGCAAATACAATTATTGAGATCTATCGACTGCATGTGTCGAATTAAAGATGAAAAGAAAGCTCTTCGTTCCACACTCTCACTTGGTGCATAAACGTTGAATAGTGTAAACCGAAAATTATTAATGACCAGTTCCAATGAAATAAACCGGCCTTTAATCACCTCCTGGAAGAGGCATGACTCAGGTACCAGGCCTGGTCTGAGTAAAAAGGCTACACCAGCAGAAGAAGAAGACATGTTACTAAAAAAGCATTGTCCTTTAAAGAGGCAACACCAGTCGTACTCCCCATTTTGAATTATATGGGTTTCCTGGAGTAAGAGCACATCAATTTTCTTGCGCTCAAATAAACTTTTCACCTGAACCTGGCGGTTTTGGCTTGCACCTCCGCCATTCATATTTAAGGTTCCAAAGGTGATTTTTTTCATGGATTATCAAAAGGCGTGAGCGGTTGCTGGGAAATCTCGCTCCCTGCTTTTGTAACAGCCTTTCTAAGCCGATGAAACAGCGACCTTGTTAAATGAAATTCATCCGGCCTCCTAATTATGTCCTTTGCAGCCTGGATGAATGAAATTAAATCAGGAAAATGATCTTTTACAATCACATTTCGGTGTCGGTAGGTGTCATTCAGAAAAGAAATAACGAGTTGAGGGGCTATGGATGACTGATCAGATGAAGATTGAGACAACTCAGTCATCTCAACTTCATCCTCTGAATCTGACAAATCAGAAACAGCTCCACCCGGGTCACATATATCAGTCTGCACAGTCACCATTTTGATTCCAGCCAAGTCCGAAGATTTGCTGGAATGTTCTATGGTAGAGTCATCCTCACTCTGGTACCCGGGACATTCAGCAGGAGCTGAAATCTCGGCTTCACCCTCCTGCAGGGAGATGTTCACTGGCTCAGTTGACGAACCAGTGTCATGATTTAGATCTTGCAGGGGTAAAGAGGAGCTTGGGGCTGAGACATTCCCAATCCGCTCGGTCTCAGCAGGTAGTGAAGGTGGCGGCTCACTAATGGGCTCACCATCATCTTTAGTCTCACCATCTACTTTTTCTCCCAGGTTTTCGGTGCTGCCCGATAATGTTTCAGAATTAATTAATTCATGTTCCTTCTCCCTGGTGTCAACACAGCTTGTGGACACCTGAGAAAGACGTTCCAGGGCGTCTGCACCCACACTGTCTTTATCCAACACTACCTTTTTCAAAGTAATGTTGGAGTTACAAGCACCAGGTGCTCTTCGTTTCTTTGTCACCACAATGGGATTTTCTTCCATCTCCTCACTGCACGTAGCATCTGCCACCACAGGTGGGTTATCTGGGGTTATTTCATTATTTACCGAATCAGCGGTGTTGCCGTTTACACTAAGACGAACAGGAGTATTATCCCTACTCCTCGAGTGCGAGGGAGCGTCGGTAGGAACCGTTCGGGTATTTCGGTTTACGTTGTTTCGCACGTTAGAGACCGGGGTGTTATTTCTTTTACAATCAGCGTCACTATGACCTGCTTCACCACACCTTACACACGATACCTTCGGACAAAACCTTTTCACATGGCCAAAAGCTCCGCACTGAAAACATGTTAATGAGGCCGATGACGCATACATCTGATACTCATGGTTGTTCACCTTTACCTTGAACGTGATGTTTAACCCCGTGTCATCGCCTCGATCCGGAAGCACCATATACACCTGCCGTCTGAAGCTCATCACGTGTTTAACACGTTCATCCTGAGACCGGAGCGGAATCATTGTGATTTTTGACACAGCTGTTCCGTATCGGGACAAAACGGACATCAGCTGGTTGCAGGTTATAAATGGGGGTACGTTAGATATGACGACCTTCATCGCCGGAGTGTCCATAGGCGACGCCAAGACAAAGAGACCTGTCTCTGTGGTTAAACCCGCACTTACAACATCGTGAACGAATTTTTCATCGGACACAAATACAACAACTTTTTGATTCATTCTCGACGCTGCTCGTACATTTTCACAACCGATTATTTTCCCCACCGACAAAACAATGTCCTCAGTGGAAGTTCCTTCGGGTGGAACACACACAAATGCATGCTTCCTTGTTAAGTTGTCGAACGCCTCTAACCGAGAGCGTGCATTCGCCATCCCAGCGAATTAACACCCCCCCCACTTGTCCGAACCGGACAAGTAGGTACCAAAACGAAATAAATCAAACTAGAATAAATAATAAACGTGCAGTATAAGCACAAAAAGGCTTACAAAGCGTCGTCGAAGCCGGTAGGCCGCACCCAAAATGGGTCCGCTCTCAAACCTCTCTCTCTTGAAGACAAAGGTATAGGAAGGATGAAAAACAAAATGCCAAAGTACACAGGATGGAAAGGAGAGGGAGGGGGGGGGCAGGGGAGGGCAGGAGAGGAGGAAAACTCACAAAGAACTCGCTACACCACAGAGCAGTTGCTCACAGCCGCCATGACGCCACGCCCAACACACGAACGGCCAGCAGGGGGCGAGAGAGAGAGAGAGAGAGAGAGAGAGAGAGAGAGAGAGAGACTTTTGACTTTTATGTCCTTTTATTATAAACAATGTAAAGCCATTTCACAAGCAGTTGTAAAAAAAACACATTTCACAAAGCAGATGTAAAAAAAAAAAAAAACACAGCAACTAGTTTAAAGAAATTGCATAAGGATCATGAAGGCACCACAAAAAGAGCAAAGGGTATTTAAAAGAAACCAGCAAATATACAAAAAAATATATATTGAGCAAATTAAGCGAAAAACTAAGAGAGAGAGAGAGAAATGTATTCAAGGACACAGGAAGAAACATATATGCAAGCAATCAGTTCCAAAGAAAAAAGTCAAATCAATCAGGAATTATAAAGTAATTACCACTTTTGAATCATCGACTGAGCACAGAACATTGCCAATACACCACTTTCTCTCAAAAAGTTGGACGTTTCCATTACTGACAAAGAAATCAAATTCTAGCTTGAGTCGTGTTGAGACAAACCCTTTAAAAATAGAAATAGCCTCAGAGCCATAGCCGTTATCTATTTTAATTTTCCGAGATTTATATATCGCATATTTTGCAACAGCAACCAAAAAATTGAGAAGAACACCCACATCCCTACATGTGGGCCTGAAAGACACACCAAATATAAACATATGCATATTGAAAGGGAAGGACAATTGGTGAAAAAGATATTCAAGGAACAAGAAAAGCGATGTCAGTCTACGACACTGTACATAAGCATGAAACAAATCCTCCTCCTGGTCACAGAAAGGACAAGTTTCCGGCAGTGAGCTGTTAATACGGTGGACAAAAATATTGGAGGGAAGCGCCCAGTGTGCTAACCTCCATTGTATGTCCGCTATCACACCATGTATTGGTAAGGTGTACATGTGAGGCCAAAGGGGGGTAGAGGGAGACCCCAACCCTAACCGCTCTGACCACAAAGCTACTCGTGTTCTCCCAGAGAGGGGTACATTCTTATTTTGTCGAGAGAGATCACGGATTCCAATTTTAGTTACAAGATGAAAAGGGGGGGCATGTTCAAACTCCGGCTGAAGAGAAGACGAAAGGAGCACTTTGATTTCAGGGAAACCTAACCGAAAGTCCTCAATGTTACCAACACCTTCCCAGCCGATGTTTAGCTGTCTAAATTTTCTTATGACTATACGTACAACTTGGTCTACAAGTCGGACAGACCGAGATCCAACTGAGGTTGCCACCAAACCAGCAGGTTTCCACTTAACTCCAGATGAATCTCTCAGATCACATACTTTGTTAATCCCTCCTTGGATAAATTTTTTAATCAGGGCATGGCTATGAGGGATACCAGGAAAAAAGTTATTGAAGAAAAGGGGTTCTTGAAGGAACATTCGACAATTATAGCCCTCAAGGAAGCGGTGGACGTCAAACCTTTTCCAAGTGTCCAATAAACTCTGATAGAATCTCGGAAGAGAGGCAAAATTTATATGCTCGAGGTCTATCAAAAGAAGCTGCCGATCATATCTCAGTCTACCAGCCTGTTGTAACAGAAAAAATGCAAAGGGCCGCCAGGGCAGCTGTTCAGCGAACAGTAGTCTCTGCAGAGACTGCAGCCGAAAGGCCACAACCCGACCAGAGATATCAACAATGCCCTGGCCACCTTCCTTCCGGGGGTAGTACAATATCTCAGGCCTCAGCCAATGGTAGCCACTCCAAAAGAAGTTTACTAGCATTCGCTGAGTAGCCATAATTAGTTGGTTTGATGGCTGTAAAGCAATAATTCTGTGCCATAATTTTGTTGCAACCAGATTGTTTATGACAAGGGTACGGCCTCGATAGGAGATGGACCTCAGCAGTCCTTCCCATGCTTTCAATCTGTGCATAATTTGCTCCAACACTCCTTCCCAATTTTTCATTTCTGTTTCACGATTACCGATATGCACTCCAAGATATTTAACCCCGTCCGTTCTCCAGACCAGGTTGTGTGGGAGTGAGGGTGGTGATACACAAGAGAGATTGCCTTTGCCACACCATAATGCTGTACTTTTATTCCAATTGATCCCACCGGAAGAGGCTGCAGAGAAATCTCGCATACAACGTTGTAAAGCAGAGACATCATTGGAGCTTCTAATCAAAACACAGACATCATCAGCATAAGCCGTCTGCACAAATTCTGCTCCTTCTATACTTCTCATTCCCTGAGGTATTTGCTGTCTAATAGACCGAAGGAGTGGTTCAAGGGCGACTATATATAGAAGCCCAGAGAGGGGGCAACCTTGGCGAATACCCCGTTGGAAAGGAAAGGGAGAGCATAACCTATTGTTGATCTTCATCATACATTGAGTATTAGTATACAGGAGTTTCACATAAGAGGTGAAAGTTTCACCAAACCCCATTCCTTTCAGGACAGAAAAAAGGTACTTGTGGTCAACACGATCGAAGGCCTTAGTTTGATCAAGAAACAGCAACCCAAAATCGTCACGCAGGAACTTATTGCATGAAATAATATCTCTTACCAAAAAAATATTATCATAAATAGATTTTCCAGGCACACAGTAGGTCTGGTCCGGGTGTATAACTGAACTGATCACAGTCTTCATACGATTAGCAAGTACTTTAGAGAAAATCTTGTAATCAACACACAATAAGGAGACAGGTCGCCAGTTATCAACCAGTTGAAGATTCCCAGCTTTTGGTAGCAAACAAACGACTGCTCGTCTACAAGACATTGGAAGTTCTCCGACACGTATGCTTTCATCGAGTACATCGAGTAAGTCAGGTCCCACAAGGGCCCAGAAGGTCTTGTAGAATTCTGTGGGCAGGCCATCTATTCCAGAAGCTTTCCCATCTTTCAGGCTCCGCACAGCTGCTTCAAGTTCAACAGCCGAAATTGGGGAATCGAGCATGCATCGCTCATCCTCCTCGACACTCGGAAGCCCAGCAGTTAACTCTCGTATCACCTCATTGTCCACGTTCTGAGGAGAATACAAGTTAGAATAGAACCCTTTCAGAGTACACCTGATCGCCTGCTGAGAGGTCACCAGCGACCCATTGGGAGTGAGTAAAGTATGAATTTGTTGTGACCTTTTGAGGGAAGACTCTAACTTAAAGAACTCTTTGTTTGGCATGTCCAGAGTTAAATAGCTCATTCGCATTCGGACCAAGGCACCCATCGCCCGTTGCCGTACCGCTTCCTCCAGCACTGCTTTCTTTGCCCATATTAGTTGGTCACGTGCACCTCTCCCAGCCTCGTCAACATTCTGTTCTAACGATATAATTTCAGATTTTAACTGATCTATTGATATTGATTGGATTTTGGTGGTGTATGCACTATATTGTTGACAGAAATTCTTAATTTGGGATTTTGCAATGTCCCACCACAGCCGGAGACTATCATACTCAGGTCTGGAGGAGCGAATTTTCTCCCACACGACGTGAAAAGCCTCATTAAATTCCTTGTCATGTAAGAGACGAGTATTCAAAGACCAGTAAGCACTACCACCGGGTGGAAAGGGTAACTTAAAGGACATTGAGATTAAACTGTGGTCTGTGAATCCAGTTGGTAAAATTTTGGAGACAGACACCACATTCAACATTGGCTTGTTCACATAGAATCTGTCCAGCCTTGCCATTGACATAATACCATCATTGCATCTACACCATGTATAACAGCGTGAGAGTGGGTGTTGTGATCTCCACACATCCTTAAACCGAAAGATGTTGATGGTGTCCTCTAGAGCTTTCGTAGAGGCAACATGAGGCTCATGACCATTCCTATCAATTGACGGACAAATTGTGCAATTAAAATCTCCCGCGATACAGATAAAGGCTGTTGGGTCCAGAGTTTTTACAAAATCCCGCAGAGTGGAAAAGAAAATTTTCCTCTCCATTGGGTCACACGGTGCATAAACATTCACTACGATAATCTTTTGGGTATTATAAAGAAAATCTACGGAGATCAAATGCCCTTTATAGATTTCTTTAAATGAAACCTGTTGAGCACAAATCTTGTGACTTAGGCAAATGGCAACACCGGCCCGAGGTGTAGGGAACCCACTTAGCCACCATTGCCCTTTAAAAAGTTTCCCCCAATCGGCTACTTGAGCACTAGTAGCGTGGGTCTCTTGTAAGAGAATAATGTCAGCCTTTTCTTTTACAACCGCTTGAATGGTTTGCACCCTCCGTAAGGGGGCACGACCCCCATTTATATTTAAGGATACAACATTTAGTTCCATGGTTGATTCTTCTAGGGGGTGAAGTCCTCTTCCTCAATTAATTCCTTGTTTGCCTTCGTGATGGATTTCCTCAGCCGCTGAAATTCAGGTTCGGAGATTTCCACATGCTCACTCCTTTGCAGCAAAGGTTTTGCGGCTGCAAGGAAGGCCTGGATATTAGGAAAATGATCCTTAATTCGTACATGCCTTTGTCTGAAAGTTTCCTTCAAAAATCTGACAATATTTTCTTTTGAGATCTCCAAAGGCTGCTCTTCCTCCTGAGGGGGGGGAGCCCTGTGAACCACTGCCACTGGTTCCTCATGGCCGATCAGTGTCTCTGTAGTTAGAATTCCCTCCGTGACGCTAGTAACGAGTTCCTCCTGAACCTGTACAGAAACACCTGTTCCATCCCCATCTACCTTAGGTTCTTCATCCTCTTCATCCTCATGCGTCATTGCAATGGGGGGGGAGGAGTCGTTATTAGTAGTAATGGGTATTTTGCATTCCCCATTAGAATTGATATGGTCATCAGTAGGCTGTTCGGTTTCGCAGGTTGATTTACAACCTTCAGGAAAAAGTTCCCCTTCATCCTGAGCAGATGGTATCATGTCAGCCATAGTCTCACCACCTTGCTGATCTTCATGTGGAGGACTGTCTGAATCGTTTAAACTGCTTCCTGTCTGCACCACCAACACTTTAACACCTTTGTCCTCATTCCTCGCACTTACAAGTGACCGTTTCAAATTTTTCCGAGACGCCGCATCTACAATCTGCTGCTCCTCACAAAACATTCCCTCTACAGGTAGAGGCTTCTCCCTTACATTTGCTGACTCATCGTTTGCACGATGGCCAGCTGTACTGGATGACTCATCGCTTACACGAAGCACATCCGTATGGGTCTCATCAGCACCACTCTTAGCCGTACCTTGATGGTCCGATGTAGATTCCCGCACTGAAGGCGAAACATCTATAGAATCATCCGTAGTGGTCACGGGGGGAGGTGGTCCGGCTGCTGTGGCATACGTTTTCTCCCCATCAGGACAATACTGCCGAGTGTGTCCATGTACACCACACCCGTAACAAATCAACCTCTCCGTTGCCGCAAAATCCTGTGCTCACGTTTTGACGACTTAAAAACGAGAGAGATTCAATTGCGTCAAACCATCCTTCAAAACAACATAACAAAACCGTCTAAACGTTTCGATATGCTTAGCTTCCCGTCTGTGGTGCGAATGGAGGCTTGGATAATTCTCGACACCACAGTACCGTACTGACCGAGCTTCTGAAGAATCTCCTCATTAGACAGCGTCGGTAGAACGTTTGATAGTATTACCTTCGAGGCCGGAGTGTTCCATGGCGAAACCGGAACAAACTGGTCATTGCCCAAGGTGAGTCCGTTCTGCACGACGATGCGCGCGAAACGGACACGTGAAACGAAGACAACCACCTTGTGGTGCATTCGGGACGCTGCCGTATGTTCTCGCAACCGATCAATTCTCCGATTGCGAGGAGCGTCTCCTCCAGCGAGACATCTTCCGGTGGGACAAAACACATGCCGTGTTCATCTGTTAACCCTCATCGGCGTCACGACCGGCATTACTTCGACTATTCTTGCTAGCCATTTGAAGTAACTAAACGAAAAAAAGTAACCAATAAATGGTACAAAGGTTTATAAAGCCGAAATAAATGAAAAATAAACAACAACAACAATAACTGGGAAATAAATAAATAAATCCCGTTAACCACCTAAAGTGGATAACTCTAACCGCGCTGTCTCTCCCTCTCTCGCTCAGTAGACAAGACGATAGAAAGGGACACCGACACTCGGACAGCAGAAAGGACCAAAAGGTAGGAAGAAAGGAAAAAAAGCAACACGAGACACAGCACGTACCGCCAGTGACTGAGCAACAGACCTGGCAATCGCACGTGCGTGCTAAGCGAGCGGCAGCTGTACAAAGTGGGAGGGGGGGGGGGGGGGAGAGAGAGAGAGAGAGAGAGAGAGAGAGAGAGAGAGAGAGAGAGAGAGAGAGAGAGAGAGAGAGAGAGAGAGAGAGAGAGAGAGAGAGAGAGAGAGAGAGAGAGAGAGAGAGAGAGAGAGAGAGAGAGAGAGAGAGAGAGAGAGAGAGAGAGAGAGAGAGAGAGAGAGAGAGAGAGAGAGAGAGAGAGAGAGAGAGAGAGAGAGAGAGAGAGAGAGAGAGAGAGAGAGAGAGATGAGAGAGAGAGAGAGAGAGAGAGAGAGATTGAAACTGACTTTTTAAGTCCTTTTATTATTTAAAAAAATTGTATTTATATCTTTACACCAACCATAAATACATGAAAAAGCAATGAAACGAAAAGGTTACAGAAGTATCATGGCACACAATTTGCCAAAATAAACCATTAACTTTATACAACCTACAAAAATATTACCAGTTGGTTCTCACGAACCTCACACAACCCTTCATGACACCAAATATTGGTGAATTCATCAAGATTGTTTGCATCCTTATAGAAACAAAACTCTAGTTTAAGTCTTGCTGACACGAGGGCATTGAAAAACACCATTACATTGCATTCCCCGGCAGGTTTACCGTTCAATTTCTCCCTTCTTGAGAGATATATTGCCAGCTTGGCTGTTGCGACAAGAAACCTCATTAACATATTTTCCTTGCTTGACTTGGCATTAAAGCCGAAAATAAAAGAACGCAACGAGAAAACAACCTTCATTCTGTGTGCCACAAGATTAAACCACCGAAACAAAGAACCAATCTCACACAATTAATGAAGGCGTGGAACACGTCCTCCGTACATATGCAGAATGGGCAACATGTGGATGTAGGAGAGAAATGGTTGATTAACTTATTGGAGGGGACTATCCAGTGGATCAGTCTCCATTGGAGATCACCAGATCTTTTACTTATGAGCTTGCTATACATGGAGTTCCATACAGGTTCAGAGGGGGGTCCCACAGGCAACAGTCTCTTCCACCGGATTACTCCATTTAGCGGCGTATCCCCCAGCAGTAACTTGACACATGACTTGTATAGCTCTTTACTGCTAGTCTCTTGAAAGGGGCTTATCCCCATGCTAACCGGGGGTAAGTCTTCCAACTTGAAGTGCACCAGTAACCCAGGAAAAACCCACTCATCGTGCAATGGTTCGAGTTCGTGGGACCAGCATACTCTCAGCCGTACCCCTATTCGTATCACCTCTCTCAACACTTTTGCAGTCACTCTTTCGGACCGAATTCCTGCTAGCTCGGCTACTTCTCGAGCTGATTTCCACCCGCAACCTGAAACTTGCCGGAGGTGCCATACTTTTGTGATGCCGGCAATTATGAAATGCTGGCAGAGGTCCCTACTTTTGGGTATGTTTGGAAAAGCCGATTACAGAACAGAGGCTCTTGTGCAAACATATGGATGTCGTAGTTGTCTTCTTGACGGCACACTGTGAGGTTCTGCCAAGCATTCAACACACTCTGATAAAAAACAGGAAGAGGAGATGTGTCAACTTGTTGAAGCAGGACCAAGAAACATTCATGGCCATATCCCAGCCCGCCAGCTTGCCGCAAAATGTGGGTGGCCAAAACATGGTTTGGTAATTGCTCTTTCACCAAAAGTTTTTGCACAGAGCATAGCCGAAAGGCCATTATATGGCTCCTGATGTCGACCATACTCTGGCCAACCTCGGCCAATGGACGGCATACAACGTTTGGCCGTAACCAGTGATGCCCTCCCCAAAATAACTCCAACAGTTGCCTTTGCACTTCCTTCACCAAGCCTTCTGGTGGTTGCAGGCAAATGAATCTGTGCCACAAGAAGGAGGCGACGAGGTTCTTGACTACCAAAACTCGGCCTTATACGAAAGGTGAGGCAGGGCTCTCCTCCATCTACTCAATCTCTTTTTTACGCGTTCAGCAACACCTTCCCAGTTTTTCTGGCCGCACTGTGGGGATCCAAGGAACACTCCAAGATAGCGAACACCTTCATCCACCCACTTTAAACTTGCAGGAAGGTGTATTGGCGGGTCTTGCGCCATTCTAGATGCACTGTCCCTGACAGAGGGAACCCATAGCGCTTTGCTCTTTTCCCAGTTGCACTTCAACGAGGAAGCTAAACCAAACAAATGTATGCACTTAGCTAGAGCTGCAATGTCGTTATTGTTTTTAACAATGATTGCAACATCATCAGCATACGCCGATACGACAACTGGAGGATGATCAGGAGATATACTCATTCCAGAAACGTTATTCCTTAGTAACACGAGAAGTGATTCCATTACAAGGGTGAACAGTAAGCCGGAGACAGGGCAACCTTGGCTTACCCCCCTTTGAACCTGTATGGGAGAACAAAGCTCATTGTTCACCTTAACTAAACTGGATATATTGTTGTACAATAAAGCAATATAAGTTCTGAAATTATCTCCAAATCCACAGGCTTCAAGCACATGATTCAAAAAGACATGATCGATGCTATCAAAAGCCTTTTCTAAATCAAGAAAAATTATACCAAAGTCATTCTGCACACAGTTGCCATCTATGAGATCTCTAATGAAAAATATGTTATCATACATAGATCTACCTGGAATACAATAACTCTGATCAGGGTGAACCAAATCGCAAATTACCCTTTTAGCTCGATTCGCCAAAACTTTTGAAAGGATTTTATAATCAGTGCATAGTCGAGAAACAGGTCTCCAATTCTTCATGTGTCGCAAATCACCAGCCTTTGGAAGAAGGGACATCACCGCTCTTCTCAAACTTAAAGGCAATTCTCCATGAGTCAGTGATGATTCAAGAACATGCACACTGCACAGTTCTGGACCTAATAGTTCCCAAAATTCAACATAAAATTCAGCCGGCAGACCATCGATTCCAGGGGCTCTTCCCGAGTCCATTCCAGCCAGGGCTTGCGTTAACTCCTCGAGCGTAATTGACGAGTCCATATCCAGCCGCTGGGACTCAGTTAACGAGGATAGGTGAGAGGTTAAAAGTCTCATTGTTTCATCACAAACAACCTGTTTTGAAAACAGTTTGGAAAAGAAGTCTTGAACACATAACCGTCTGTCTCTGGGATTTACAACAACAGCTCCGCCAGGATTAATTACAGAAAAAATGTTCTTGGGTGCTTTACTGACAGAGTCCAAATGAAAAAAAGCTTTACTAGGGGTATCTAAAACCTTTAAGTTCTTAACCCTTAGTCTGAGCAACAACCCTGCTGCTTTCTCCTGGATTAACTCTCTCAACTGAGTCTTCTTTTCTAGTAATAACTGGAAGTTTCTTACATTATTATTTTTAGCAAGTTTACCTTCGAGCTGTACAATGTCAGCTTCCAAACAAGTCATTGTTATATTCTTAACATTTGTAATGTTTGCTCTAAACTGTTGACAAAACACCCGAATCTGGGCTTTCGTATTGTCCCACCAAAGATTAACTGAAGAAAAAGAGGGCTTTCTTTGGATTTGATTAGCCCAGAAAACTTGGAAGGCTTCTTTAAATAGACCATCTTCTAGAAGACTGGTATTAAATTTCCAGTATGCACTTTTATTTATTGACTGAGGAAAAAGAAACCCCATGGTTACTAAATGATGGTCTGAGAATATTGACGGAAAATAATCTGGAGAGACTATAGCGTTTCTAAAAGGTGAGTTTATATACCATCGGTCGAGTCTCGCAAAGGACACTCTTCCTCTGGTGATACGGCTCCAGGTAAAGTGAGGTTCATTGGGGAAAAGTACCCTCCATACATCTAGCAAACCAACCCGAGAAAGGAAAAGGGATAAATCAGTACATGATTCGGGATGAGGTTCTGCCGAGTTCCTGTCCATTACAGGTTCAAAGGTACAGTTGAAATCACCCCCGATACACACACATTGGTTTAGATCTGCAGGTGATTAATCACAGACGCAAAGAAAGCTTTCCGTTCTGTGCTCTCACTTGGTGCGTACACATTGAATAATGTGAAATGGAAATTATTAACCTCCAGTTCAAGAGAGCTGAATCGGCCTTTAATGATCTCCTGGAAGAGGATTGACTCAGGTACTAGCCCTGGTCGAACTACGAAAGCAACACCTGCCGAAAGGGAAGACAGGTTGCTAAAAAAGCACTGTCCCCCAAAAACGCGACACCAATCATATTCTACGTTTTGGGTGATGTGCGTTTCCTGCAATAAAAGTACATCGACATTTTTGCGCCGAAACAAACTTTGCACTTGAGCTTGGCGGTTTGGGTTTGCACCTCCACCGTTAATGTTCAAGGTGCCAAAGGTAATTTGCTTCATTCCTTATCAAAAGGTTTGATTGGGTGTTGCGAAATCTCAAGACTGGCTTTTGTAATAATTTTCCTGAGTCGGTGAAATTGTGACCTTGTTAGTGGAAATTCTTTGCCCTTTCTTGTTATTTCCTTTGCTGATTGAATAAATGGACCTAAATCAGGAAATGTATCCCTGATAACTACATTCCGCTGTCTGTAGGTTTCATTCAGAAAGGAGAGTATGAGTTGAGGAGATATCATTGGCTGACTCAACTGAGACCGAGACAACTCGGGCACCTCGTCATCCTCATCAGATTCCGACAAGTCTGACAAGGTCAATCCAGGATCGAGGATGTCGGCCTCCGTGGTCACTATGGGAATTGTCAGTATCTCTGGGGATTCGCTGGAGAGCTCCACTGTGCGATCCACGATGCCATGGTGATATTTGTGCTCGTCAGATGTTGAAGCCACGGTTTCATCCTCTTGTGGAGCACAATCTACCGAATCGATGAGCGACTCGGTAACACAGTTTTGAATCTGCATCGGTAGAGCAGCACTGTAGAGGGATGAGTCAGTCACTGTCTGCTTGTTCACAGTGACTGATGTCAATGATCGTAATGGTTCGTTCGAGGGTTTATCAACGTATTCAGCATTGCAACTTATTTCACCCATATAGCAATTTGCGTCCACAGAGTTTGTACACAAACTTTCAGACATATTATCCTCAATTGCAGCACCCGATTCACCATCCTTTTTTTCAAACCCGATGGAAGCATGAGGAACACATTGAGGTGTGTGTTCAGCTACACTGGCCTTCTCCAATACCACCTTTTTTGGATTACTGGTAGAAAAATTATCAACCGACGCCCTTCGTTTTTTTGAACCAATAATAGGGTCCTCCTCCATTCCTTCACTACATGAGGGAATCGCAGCAAAGGTTGTGCGAGTTGGGGTCGCTTCGGTTTCTGTGACAGGAAGTGAAGTGCGATCGTTTTCTAGACTCGGGATATGCGCATCGATGCTGCTATTGTTCGTCTCACTGCAGGAGGGAACAGCAGGAACCGGTAAACTCACAGGATTAACTCCAGTCGGTTTAATAGGAACACGAGTATTATCATTTTTACAATCGGTGTATGCGTGGCCATTTTCCCGACACTTTGAACACGAAACCTTGGGACAAAAACGTTTAACGTGACCAAAGGCTCCACAGTGAAAGCACGTTAGTGAGGCTGACGAGGCGTACATTTGATACTCCCGATCGTCGGATTTTACTTTAAATGAAATATTTAACCCTGTATCATCACCACGATCCAGAAGTACCATGTAAACTTGGCGACGGAAACTCATAACGTGTTTTATCCTCTCGTCTCGGCTCTTCAGAGGGATCATGGACATTCTCGACACAGCTGTTCCATAACGAGAAAGGACTGACATTAGTTTGTCGTTTGATATAAATGGTGGTATGTTTGATACAACGATTTTCATCGCTGGAGTATCCATGGGGGACGCTAACATAAAAACACCACTCTCTGTGGTTAAACCTACACTCACGACGTCGTGAACAAAGTTTTCTTCGGACACGAAAATAACAACTTTTTGATTCATTCGTGAGGCAGCTCGGACATGCTCGCACCCGATTATTTTCCCCACTGCGAGTACCACATCCTCAGTGAGGACTCCTTCTGGTGGAACACACACAAATGCATGCTTCCTCGTTAGGCTATCGAGCGCCTCTAACCGAGAGCGTGCATTCGCCATACCAGCGAATTTAACACCCCCCACTTGTCCGAACCGGACAAGAAGGTATCAAACCTAAATAATCGAACTAAAGTAAGTAATAAACGTGCATTATAAGCACAAAAATGGCTTACAAAACGCCGTCAAAGCCAGTAGGCCGCACCCAAAATGGGCCCGCTCTCAATCCTCTCTCTCTCGAAGACAAAGGTGTAGAACGGATGAAAACAAAATGCCAAAGTACACAGGATGGGAAGGAGAGGGGGGGGGCAGGGGAGGGCAGGAGAGGAGGAAAACTCACAAAGAACTCACTACAACAGAGCAGTTGCTCACAGCCGCCATGACGCCACGCCCACCACAAACGGCCTGCAGGGGGCGAGAGAGAGAGAGAGAGAGAGAGAGAGAGAGAGAGAGAGAGAGAGAGAGAGAGAGAGAGAGAGAGAAAGAGAAAGAGAAAGAAAGAGAGAAAAAGAAAGAAAGAAAGAAAGAAAGAAAGAAAGAAAGAGAGGAAAAGAAGAAAAGAAAGAAAGAGAAAGCCATACTGCCATAACCTGTCTGGCAGCAGAGTGAGGAAGAGTCCTGCACAAGATGAAGTTGTCTGCAAAATTATACATTATAACTTTTCATGATTAAGAGAGGTCATTGATTAGACCCCAAAACAAGACTGGTCCCAGAATGAGAGGACACCCATCAACAGCAACACACTGCTTTTGAGCATGGAGGACGTCTAAGAGCCAATCCAGGAGGTGACCTCAGCCATTTATAGTTATGTATTTTTATGACGTGCACATATGGAAACTATGATTTGTTGTAACAATTCTGACTTTGCTATTCAATTATTCTTGGCCAGTGAAGGGATGGGAGAGGCTATTGTAATCCGTCTGTGTGTCATTGATTGTTATCTCCATATGCAGGTTTCAGAAAGTGTAACAGAAGACGCTTTTTCTTTTTTCATTTACGGACATTACTGGCATGTTTATTTCACAGTTTATAGTTATACAAGTTACAATTTTCAAATGCTACATATTGAATAAGGTTTTTTTTGGGGTGGGGGAGGGAGGGGTTACATATGAGTATGCATATGAAAATTTTGTAAATTTTGAGTAAATTTTGATTTACTGACATTACTGGCATGTTTATTTCACAGTTTGCAGTAAACGAAATTACAATTTTCAAATGCCAGATTTTGAATAAGGTGTTTTGGGTTCTTTTTTTAACGTACATTTTCATTTACAGACGCTTTTTCTTTTTTATAATTTACGGACGTACTGGCATGTTTATTTCACAGTTTATAGTTAGAGAAATTACAATTTTCAAATGCTACATATTGAGGTTTTTTTTTTTTTAACGCAAGTTTTCATTTACAGACGCTTTTTCTTTTTTCATTTACAGACATTACTGGCATGTTTATTTCACAGTTTATAGTTATAGAAATTACAATTTTCAAATGCTACATATTGAATAGGGGTTTTTGGGGTTTTTTTTAACGTACATTTTCATTTACAGACGCTTTGTCTTTTTAAAATTTACGGACATTACTGGCATGTTTATTTCACAGTTTATAGTTAGAGAAATTACAATTTTCAAATGCTACATATTGAATAACGTTTTTTTTGTTTGTTTTTGTTTTTTTAACGTATGAGTATACGGTTTTTTGAGTAAATTTTCATTTACAGACACTTTCTGATGGTTCTGTGAATTTTCCCCAGTATACCAGCTTCGACGTCCGTCGGCCCGCCAAATTCAGCTTTCTACGGCACCAGACACCCGGAAGGTACCGAACATTAACATCAGTCAGTGAGTCAGTGCCTCGAAAGAGCTTTATATATTAAATAAGAGTCGCACCCAGTGGTTTTGGTGAAAAAGGGCACCTAGACAAATACCCCAGTGACACTGCATTGTTAAATGGTTGGTCCTGTTTCTTTTCATAAGAAGGTAGTAAATTTACAAAAAAATGTCCACTGTAAAAGTATACTGGAGAGAGATCATCAAACGTTTGACAAAGTGAGAGAGATAAAGAGAGAGATATTGGTTAATGTATAAAAATAATGACAAATCATCAGCATTTAAAAGCTTCACTTTAATTACATCACACTGCAAAAGAGAAGCATTAAATATCAAATAAAAAAACAAAATGGGAATAGAATGGTCCGTTCGACATCGATATTAGTGAATCCGCTGTTGACTAAAATAACAATAGCACAGCTGCGGTCAGCGCGATCTTAAGAACAAAAAGGTACACACACTAATAAGTGCAGTAACTTTATTGCACAACTACGTGCTCAAATGTGGATAAAGCAGTTTCCCACAATTAAGTTGCATGATTTTGAGAGCGAGTTGTTTGTGCCGCATATCGCTCAGGTGTGGACCTGGCTTTAGAGAGGGATGAGTCTTGAGGTCTGCTGCATTGATTGATTCAGTTACATCGGTAATGATGGAGAGAAAGCATATTTTGGTCACATTCGTGACTCTCCATGATTGAAACAGTCCACCTTCAGAGAAAGAGCTGCAAAAAGAGTAAAGAAAGAAGACTTTACAGAACAGGTGAACAACTCATGGGGATTAAAGAACTCATGCTGTCGGGTCCAGTCGTGGCGGAGTAGTCATAATTAGCGAGGGATTTCTCCACCTTTTCAGGAGGGAAGCTCACATGCTGGAGGAAGTTTTCAATGAGGAGAATGGGCGGGGGGAATTAGAAGGGTAAAGAAAGAGCAGAGATTTCAGACTTTGTCTTCCTACAAAGACAGAGATAATGCCTTCAGCCTTAGCATTAGCAGTGTCCATCATGACCCTGTCCTTTAAGACTGAAGGAACAGATTGAAGGTATTATGAGAGATGGACTTTTGCAAACTCCACTAATTATTTGCAGAACATGAGAGACCGTAATGAATGGACCTCAGGTACCGACACACCGTGTTTGCAAACTTCATGAATGTTTTCTGGCAGTTGTCATACCATAATAATTGTATCAGGGATGGAATGTCGGACCATATAGTTGAAGATTTGAAGCTATGATTCAATTACGGAAAGAAAGTAAAAATTTGAAAGAAATAAAAAAGTCTAAGGCATGGTGAATGAATGCACAGAGAAAAGGAAATAGTGGACCAGTCACTGGAATTTGTGCAGCTTCCCCAATTTAAAGTGCAGGCCACTGATGGCTCCCTCAACACTGACAGAGTCACTTTCAAGAGGACATAATCGAAGGAGTTATGGAGACCTGAGAAAAACAGGAAAGATTTTCAGGTAAAATGGACATGATCATGTCCATAACACACAACCAAAGCCGTTAGCTGAAATGTGTTTTGGGAACCCAACAGATTAAAACTTGAAGCGTCTCAAAATTACATGTATGGTAATTTGAGGACCAATACCAAACCAGCTGGAATGGCGGCAGTTGTGGTTTTCACAGATTGGAGGGAGTGGGGGAGCTGATAAGGCCTCTTAACTCATCACAGTTGTTATTGTCGTTGACCATGTAAACAAACAAGACATTTCTGTAAAATTGGATATGGATCCAGAGATATTTCATCTGGATTGGTGGGATGGCGGGGTAATTGGGCTATGTGAAAGGAAGATTCTGAGGTGGATCGCAACACCGCCACCAGAATGAAGATTGGGTCTGTCAAAGTATTACAAAGAGTAACCAAGAAGGAAAATGAGCGAGTCTCTGATACTCTGAAACAAAAGTTTCTATAAGACATATGAGATCCGAAGATGTGGTAGTGCCCAAGCATAGATCCATGAGGTTGGAGTATAGGCCTCCCTTTTGTTTCATAAAGTTTCTATAAGACATATGAGATCCGAAGATGTGGTAGTGCCCAAGCATAGATCCATGAGGTTGGAGTATAGGCCTCCCTTTATGAAACAAAAGTTTCTATAAGACATATGAGATCCGAAGATGCGGTAGTGCCCAAGCAGAGATCCATGAGGTTGGAGTGTAGGCCTCCATTTATGAGTGGAAATTGGTGCTTGTATTATTTGTTAAAGTCATATGTAAAATGCAGATTCTCATTTGATTAGCCTTGTGTTTTTGTACAATTGGAATTGAAATGCGTCATTTCTGTGCACTCGCCCAGAATGTGAAACATCTTTTCTACATACAGTCACGTGAAAAAGTAAGTACACCCCATGTAAAGTTTTGACTTTTTCAACATATTTCAACATACAGCTATTTGATCTTCATTTCAACAATATTGATAGATAAAGGTGATATAATATAACAAATATCATGAAACATTTACATTTTGTAGTCCATTGTATAATTTAAATAAACATAGATGCAAATTTCGCATGTGGAAAAAGTAAGTACACCCCTATATTTATCACTACTTCAAATACCTAAAATTAGAATCAGGTGCACCAGCTCAGGTGCAAATGATTAGAACATCGTTAGAGAGGATCTTGAAGGAACCCGTCTTATTTAAACCTCAGACATTTAGTTTGGTTTGCTCTTTGTTGTTGAAGTGTGTGGCGTCACCATGCCTAGATCAAAAGAGCTCTCTGAGGGCTTCAGAAAGAAGGTTATAGATGCATACGAGTCTGGGAAGGGATTTAAAAAGATCTCCAAACAATTTGAAATCGATCATTCGACTGTCCGGAAGATCATCTACAAGTGGAGAAGATTCCAAACAACTGCCAACTTGTTCAGGCCAGGCCGCCCCAGCAAGTTCAGCCCGAGAGCAGACCGCAAGATGCTGACAGAAGTCTCTAAGAACCCCAGAATGTCATCACGAGATCCACAGGTAGCTCTTGCCACTGTTGATGTCAAAGTGCACGAGTCTACCATTAGAAAGAGGCTGCACAAACTAGAGCTCCATGAGAGGTGTGCCAGGAGGAAACTTTTGCTGTCCAGAAAGAACATCAGGGCAAGACTAAAGTTTGCCAATGAACACCTCGGCAAAGACCAGCACTTCTGGAACAATGTGCTCTGGACAGATGAGTCAAAGGTAGAGCTATTTGGCCACAGTACCAGAAGACATGTTTGGCCAAAACCAAAGACAGCTTTTGACCACAAGAAGCTGATACCAACTGTAAAGCATGGTGGTGGAAATATTATGGTTTGGGGCAGCTTTGCTGCATCAGGGCCTGGGCAGCTCACCATCATAGAATCCACTATGAATTCTTCATTGTACCAGAGGGTGCTTGAGGATAATGTGAGGCCATTTGTCGAAAAGTTGAAGCTCAACCGAAGGTTGACCTTGCAACATGACAATGACCCTAAACATACCAGTAAATCCACCAAGGAATGGCTGAAAAGAAAGAAATGGAGGGTTCTGGAATGGCCAAGACAAAGCCCGGATCTACATCCCATCGAGATGTTGTGGGGGGATTTGAAACGAGCTGTGCATGCAATAAACCCCCTAAAACATCGCACAGCTGAAAGAATTATGCATGGTGGAGTGGGCAAAAATTTCTCCCAGTCGATGTCAGAGACTGGTAGACAGTTATAAGAAATGCCCACTTGAGGTTGTTTCTGCCAAAGGGGGCAATACCACCTATTAGAGCCAAGGGTGTACTTACTTTTTCCACATGCGAAATTTGCATTTATGTTCATTTAAATTACTAGGGCATTGCCCGTACTATATCTATATCTAAAATTATATCCCCCCCCTCTACTTACATGAAATGGTTTGGTCCAAAGCGAACGGCTTGTGAGTACAGTGACAATCCCCCCCCTCTATTTACATGCAATGGTTTGGTCCAAAGCGAACGGCTTCCGGAGTTTGGTAAAGAAATCGCCATCGCGTGCACAAACGCGCAGGAAAGCGAATGAATCGCAAATTCGTTTTTATTAGTTGTAAAACATAGTTTAACGCCAACATAGTTTGCAAACGTGAAATAAATGAATACGCTCTCAAATGTGCCATCCGAGGCAGAGTGTGTCCGCCACGTTCGGCACACGCGATCGTTCGCTGCTCTCTGATTGGTTGAATCGTTTTTTGGACATAGCTCGGTAAGTAATTGTCCGATTAATATGAAACCTTGAAAAGGCACATCCTCGGGTCCCCAGCAATATACCTTGAGGTTGTTTCTGCCAAAGGGGGCAATACCACCTATTAGAGCCAAGGGTGTACTTACTTTTTCCACATGCGAAATTTGCATTTATGTTCATTTAAATTATACAATGGACTACAAAATGTAAAGTTTCATGATATTTGTTATATTATATCACCTTTGTCTATCAATATTGTTGAAATGAAGATCAAATAGCTGTATGTTGAAATATGTTGAAAAAATCAAAACTTTACATGGGGTGTACTTACTTTTTCACATGACTGTATATACATTGCTTGAGATATTCATTAATTCGAACAATGAGCAACGGTACCCACCCTACGTGCGGGGCTTCAATTGGGAAGCCCAAATGAAAAGGCAAAATATCAGAAATTGAACGCTTTTATTTTATTTTAAACGATTCATACAAACATCCGTTGAATCATATCACATGCAAATCATCAAAATCTAAACAGTACATGGCGCCCATTTTGAAAAAAGATTGAATTCTGCAAAACAGAAGCGATCGCTGCACGTCTTTCTCAATCGCACGTTTATGTGTGAAGAGTGCGCGAAGAATCTGTAACACGGAAGCGGGCGCTTCACCTGTTTCTCAGTCGCTTTGCACACGCTGCCATGTTACTTCGGAGCCTCACGTTTATATAGGAAGAGTTCGTCAGGAGTCGATCTACTCTCTCCTGGTATGTAGAATAAACAGTATTTGTAGAATTTCAACAAAAGCCACATCACTGTTGATATCGGTAAATATTATTCCATCGTGTTTGGAAAAACTGGAAAATTGGAAAACTTGGAAAACTTGGAAAAACAATATAGCCTATTTTACTCCCAGGCGTCCCAGGAATACCCACTCAAAATATCGTTGCGATCGGTTGAGCCGTTTTTGTGGTACCTTCGAACAGACGGACGGACATTTGGTGAATTATAGTAAGATAAACCTAGGATTTTGTCCTTTGTAAAACTTTCTCTTCCCTTGTTTTTATTGACTCTCGCATGTCCTGCATATGAAAACTGAACACCCTCATAGCTTAAAACATCATTATCTTATTCTGGTGATCGAGGTCGTTAAGAAAGCATAATCCTCGGCAAATCCTTGCAACAAGTTAGCAACTAGCCCTGTCCATGGAGCTTCACAGGTGTGCAAGAAAGCCCTCAGGCTCATGAGAAACCTGTATGTTTTGACCCCTTCCTCACCACCCGTAATGCCCATACATTCTTCTTCCCCCATCCCTTGTCCCTTTTACTCCTATCTCCTCCCAAATTCCTTCCCTATTCTCTCCCAAATCTCTCGTGGGTACAGTGGTTGCCTCACGGCGAGGACTTCAAACTGAAATCTCAAGAATTGTGGGTTCAAATCTGGATTGAATGCAGCACTATTAAGCTTCTGAAAACTGACATAATCTTAGAAACATCATTTCACACTTGTTTTTTTGAAAAATACAAGCTAGCTCATTGATGACTTTCAGGGAGGGGTATTCTGTCTGCCAATTGGCAATTGCCCAACCTGATCTATATGGTGCCAGGTGATACGATTGGTGATCGACTCTTAATGCTCCCTGTTCAATTTTGGACAGCCACTAAAATTCGACCGGTGGAAAACAAACAAAGAAATCAAATAAACGATACCTTATATTGCTTCCCAAATCTCAATGTTACTACCCTAATGGAAATCACTTTCTTATCTTCCTTTTCTCAAAGTTATTTCAAAATGTGAGAACGTTGATGTGGGACGAGGCCTAAAAGCTAGGACGACCAGCCGCACCTATCTTGGTTGCTTTACCAAATGCCCAGTATCTTCTTACTTTCAGCTAATATGACATCAAGCAATGTTTTTTATGCAAAAGCAGAGTATGCATCCATTTAGAGCTTCCCATTGTGGCATAAAATATTGACATGATAGTAGTGGCAGGAGATCTGGCCTCACCTGCTCACTCCTCACAAAAATGATATGCCTTGGTGCGATATTTATTTGCATCAAATCGACTAATGCGCATATATGCCCTTTATTGATGTTATTTTATTTGCCATTGCTCTTTTCACCATTTTAACTGTCAACTTGTTGTGCGGACCCCACCACCAATCCAAGGGGGAAAGGGAATGGGATGCCAGGTGATGCCCGACCCTGAGAATTCAGCGCCTGAAAACGCACTCACTCTGGATCATCGCGATATAAATACGTACATACTTCCTTTGCTGTGCTCGGCGACAAATCCAACAAATTTGCAGCATGCGATGCACAGCAGCATGGCAATGTTTCCATCATGAGATGAACAACTGCGACAGGTCGATATATAGAAACAAGCAAGAAAAGCGCACGAATCGTGCAACGTCACAGGATTGAGTTGACCTGACACTAATCAACGACAAAAAAAAAGAAATCCAGTGAAGCAACAATAAAAGAATTTCATGGAATATTTCACATGCATCACAGTTTCCCAAGAAAATCTAGATGAGCTAATTGCAGGGACTACGTGCGACTGCGACGGTCAATTTGCGACCTCTTGCCTTCCTTGATGCATCATAGCTCGAGATCCCTAGAAAGGAGCTTGGACAGAGTAATGTTTTGAAAAAAGGTGCTTGAGAAGCACAAAAGATGGGGTGGATGGGAGGGAAAAGCATTTGGCCTCGGAGGCTTTCTCTTGATTAACAGAAGCCTTTGGTTGCAGACATTACAAACCGCACAAGGGCCCAGGGAGCGACCGGATGGGACAATCGCAAGCTTGTTCTGCGCACTCAGCGTCAGAAAACGAATGTAAATGTGCCACGTAAATTAATGTTTATTTTAGACAATTAGCCCTGGCCAATTAGGCACCGCATTTACATTTCACTTCCCTTTCGATTACCACTTAGAATTCCCTTTTAGTGCTAATATTTCTTGAGGCAAAATCGTCTGTGTTCCTCAGATGGAAAGAATGGAGAGTAAAGTTATCCTGCGTCTGCACCTGAAAATTTCAAGTGATCCTTCCCCAAAAAGAAAACAGCTGGTCGCATTGAGCATGGCCACGTAACATAATTTACTGCTCGTAAAGAAATATAATGCCTATGTAGACTGTGGTGAAGCTCAGGAAATGGTATGGACACAACGAGGAATACAGGTGCAAATGGTTTACTCATGAACATCCTTTATGCTTAATGTCTTCAGTACGCATAACAGGTGACTGGATGTTCATTCGTTAATTCAACGATCGACCTGGATTCGAGCTCAGGATCCTAGGCTCCCAAGCCAGCACCCTAACCGCTAAGCCAACACCAGGCTACTGGAGGTTCATGGAAATGCATGATTATGAAAAAGGATTAATATTGGTTCACGAGTTATCAAGCGACCACTATATTCGTCATGTGTGTGCGTCTGTCTGTGTGTGTGTGTCTGTGTGTCTGTCTGTCCGCAGCATAACTACCCGATGATATCATCCGGTCTTGATGAAACTTGGGTGGGAGGTTGATATCATGATCTAGTTGTGTCCTGCCGAGAGTGGGCGTATTGCGCCCATTGTGGGCGGAGCCACGCCCCAAAAAGATGTATTTTTAGGGGGTAATCAAGTTCAAGCTACATCCTCTCCGAGGGGTTTGGTGGAATCTGACAAGGGTTTCGATATTTGGTTAGGCCAATTTCATGTGTCTTGCCCCACGGAGCTCGATTTTTCATTTTTTTTTTTTTCATTTCATTTTTCACCGAATTTTCGGTATTGTGTAGCTAACTAACCTCATAACTGATTATACATTATTTTCTATCTCATTTCAAGGTCAGTAACCTTCGTTTTGACATTTCCGGGCCTGGCCTATCCGGGCGTGTTTCGGTTATAGTCCGTCCTTTGTCATTCAATACCGCTTGCTCGTGAACCATCGTCATCTCCTGACTTGTTAAATTGAAAAAGTATTTTGGTTGATCCAAGTGACGATTTTCTGCAATATGGATCAGAGGTGTCCAGTGAGATGGAAAGTAGCTCTTAAAGTCAGGTAGTCATACAAGACTACTACTTCTTCTTCCCCGTCTCTAATGTCCCAAATTATTCCCACACTAGCAAGATACCCGTGATACACATGGGTTGGAGCCCAAAATCTCAAAAAGAAAATGATTTGAGAAATTTTATGAAAACTCCCACTCATTTTAGGACACGTGCAGGGACACCAAAAACTGTACAGAAAATTTGGCGCTGCCCTCAAAACTATGGGAATAGTACTGTGGAAAATCAATGTTCCTTTAATGATCATGATGGTGCTGACATTAGCAAATCAGCGAATGTTTCTTTATGAGGTAAATGGCGAAACTGCGAATGCAGAATACGTGAATGAGTTTACATGCAGAGAGACAGCGGTTTCGTATGGGTGGAAACTCAAAATCATAATTGTATTGAGAAATTCATGAAACCTCCCACCCACCTTATGACACCCGCTGGGACCCCAAACGGTTTAACAGAAGGCTTGGTTGGACTAGCTCCAAAACTGAGGGAGTAGTTTGGGGACGGACAGACAGACAGACAGACAGTTCTGCCTTATTATACAGACTCGTGAGGTACCCGCGCTATGCACGGGGGAGAGCCCAAATGCAAACAGACAATGTGGAAACGGTGAATGCCAAACCATGAACTGATAAATTCTACATTCCTGTGCCACCTTCAGCTGAACGCCATGCCTGGACAGCCGGTTCGTGAATGACATAGGCAAAAAATAGCGAATGCCAAACCATAAACCAATAATTGTGGCTAACATTTCTAGACGCGGGCAGTGGCAAAACTGCAAATGCCGAATCCGCAAATGTCAAGGGTGGAAACCCTCACATAATTTCCTCATTCTTCTTTAAAATGAATCTCTCTATATTTTCATTCCAAACAGCATCATTCCATTCACAAATTAATATTATACCATTAATATAACAAAATACAATGTTACAAACACTCATGAGATAAACAAATATAAATGCCGTTCTAACGTGATAACTGATAACCAATACAGACGAATCTGCCAGCGAACAAGGGCGTATAGGTAACGCCTCATACGGATAGAAAATCAAAATCAGAACTGTATTGAGAACTTTATGAAACCTTCCATCCACCTTAGGATTGATAAAAGCGGCGTCGTTCGGTGGGAATTCAAAATCGCAGTTGTATTGATACATTATCAAACCAGTGAATGTTTCCACATGCAGTAAATGGCAAAACTGTGAATGCTGAACCCGTGATTGTGTTTACTCCAGATAGATGGAGCAGTTTCATATGGAATGAAATTGAAAAACATTTTGCGAAAGGGTATTGCGAAATTTATGAAAACTCCCAACCACCTTAGGACGCCTGCTGGGACCCCAAAAAGTTCCACACAAAGATTGACAGAGCTAGACCCACAAATGAGGGAGTAATTCGGGGACAGATGGACAGACAAGTCCTGCTTTATAATATCGATTATTATGGGGTCTTAAATTACTTTGGAATAAAATATGAAAAATAACTTCGTTCAAATATACAATATCTGGGGGAATTTGGTTTGAGTGGCGGGCTTCCTTTGGGCTGTGGCTTTGCGCTGAGGATGCCTGAGGCTACTGATGACGATATGATGATGAGGTTGATGATGATAAGGATTATGATGATGATGATATGATGATAAGGATGATGATAAGGATGATGATGATCTATCTATAATTCCAGTAATCTCTGTGTGTGTGTTTGTCTGTGTGTATGTCTGTGTGTCTGTGACCGCTGTTTCTCGACAACCACGGGTCCGATATACTTTAAACTTGCCAGGTATATTGCTGGGGACCTGAGGATGTGCCTTTTCAAGGTTTCATATTAATCGGAGAAGTAGTTACCGAGCTATGTCCAAAAAACGATTCAACCAATCAGAGAGCAGCGAGCTATCACGTGTGCCGAACGTGCCGAACAGACTCTGCCTCGGACGGCACATTTGAGAGCGTATTCATTTATTTCACGTTGGCAAACTATGTTGGCGTTAAACTATGTTTTAAAACTAATTAAAACTAATTTGCGATTCATCGTAACTGCGATATGCGACCTTCCGGACAGTCAAATGAGGACGTCACTTCCGGACTTACGGATAGTCATAGTGACGACGTACTGATGCTGAACGTGGCGAGCAGACGCTGTAAGGTACGATCGATTGTAGTACACGTTTATAATAACTCTGCCAATACAGGCCCGATTAACTGCAGCGCCATCCGAGCTGCGGCGTCAGGACGATACATTCATTGTACGGTCACATCACGCACTTACGGGCACGCCCATGGGCCCATGGGCACGCCCAGACATTTTTTTTTTTTTTTTTGGCAAGGAACGGGCACCCACGTACGGGCACGTCCTAGTAAGGATAATGATGATAAGGATGATGATGATAAGGATGATGATGATGACGATGCACCTAGCACAAATAACATAGGACACGATATGGAGGACAAATAGCATACAACACATAAACAAATAAAACATCCAAGAACAGTTATTTCACCCTTTGGGGTTCATCAGCTTCTGCCCATTGCCAACTCATTGTCTGTGCACTCTGGATTATTGTGCAATTCCTTTGTTGTTCGAATTTTCAGTGTCATCCAATTATAATGGGAAATTTCATCCACTCTATCATCCTAGAAGCTACAAGCAATAAAACATTGATTATAACCTTTTTACATTTGGCTTAAAGCATGGCCACATTTGGATACTTGCTATATATATAAATACATTCATGTGTGTGTGTGGGTGTGCATTTTTATACTCTGTATATATATATATACTAGCCGAAACCCGTGGAACATCCACGGAAGGGAGCATGTGGTGTATGGATAGAGTGTACCAATATGGATGGCATAGGGGATTTGCTTGTCCGAGTAAGAGTTAGGAAGAAAGATGAGAATGAAGAGTGCATATATGAACAACGTATTTATTGCAATCTACTTAAATGACAACGCTACGATATACTTTTGAATAATGAATGGATTCGTAATAGGAATCGGCATAGCACCACTCTGGCCATTTTTTATGAGACTATATGGTGTGGGTTGGATTTGTGTGAACAAAATCAAGAAAAAGGCGACACTTTGTAGAATCCAACTTACACTGTGTATAAAGTGTCACCTCCTGACTTTGTATTTTATATTGTTAGAGACAAAACAAACACTAAATAACATAGCCACATACCAAAAACGTGTATTTTCAATTTTCACTTGTGCAAAAATGCTACTCACAATTACATCGCCTGTGCATCGGCCTGTGATTGAGCCAGAGAGTTGGCCTGTGAGTCAACTTCCTTTCCAATGTCTGCAAGAGTTGAAATACTGATTGTGCATGTGTAAAATTATATGAAAGAAGAACATGCATATCAATAGCCGATGCCATTGAAAAGGAGCGCAGCTGTCAATAGAAATGGATGTCTGACTTATCAATTTGACATTATTGCACAGGAAATGACAAACAAAGAAACAGTTCATTTCCATCGGGTAATATTACGATGAGAGATCAGCCGATACCTTTATTATGTCCATCAGCATCCATGACACTTAGGAAAAAAAAAAACGTGGCATCAGCCAGCCGCAGCCAACTATCACGTACCGTCTCGAAGTCAATGCCATCCTTTTATCTCTTCGTATACACCTCACTGATTTCTACGTGAACAGGGTAAAGCCTACTTTGATAATCATGAACGGTGGCAGATGCAGGAGCGAAACGTAAGCGTAGGCCTCGGCCCTACCTATCCAGTTGTTGTTTCCGTTGTGTAAGGGGGGGAAAAAAACAAACATTTTGGCCTCAGACCTTTGAGAGTACGTCGTTCCGTGAACTTTTTGAACGGGCCTCGTATGCCATGCTTCGTCAACGTTGGGTTGTTTATAAATGATTTGAAGGATTAACTTAAGCACCGTGAATAGAGCAGATACTGATGGGCTGCTGATCGGTTTCACTTCGTTGTTATCACAGTATATGGAAGAAATTATGGTAAACCCACCTGATGAGGTTAGCGTACACCGCCATCGATGACACCAGCACAAATGGCGGAACAGATGGATTCTTCTTCATCGCATTGCATCGCATTCTCTTCCTGTGAAACTGTTTCATAGAACTGTGTCGTTTATGCACATTTTTAGCCGCGTCGCAGACGCTGCTCATAGAGTGCACTCTGCTGTTGTTGTTGTTACCACGTCTTCTTCATCTTCTTCTTCTTGTTGTTGTTCTTGCAGAGAAGATAAAACCTCAAAGCTCCACCCATTCTGGGAACCATAGCTCCACCCATTCTGGGAGAGCCTTCATATAAACAAATATCCACCATTTTATTAACTCGCATAGCTTTGAGGCCTGTTTTGTAGGCCCGTGGTGTCTTCCTCTCACAGTTTTCTTTCAAATCAAATTCGATATATCATTTCATTTTTCACAGTCGCCAACATAGTTTTAGACTCGGTTGAAAAAAAACGGGAAGAAAATGCGATGAAAGTTTCCCTTTATAGAACGAAATGAATTCTCAAAGGCCTGTAACTTCAAGTCCATTGACATATATTTTTTTTAAATCGCGGCATGCTGTCATACACCGCCCGAAATAAGAGACGGGAAAATGCCGAGATATATATATATATTTTGTTTAAATCGCGGCATGCTCAGTCATACACCGCCCGAAATAACAGACGGGAAAATGCCGAGATATATTAAAAATTCGTCCATTTGATGACAATCGTCACGATGAAATATTTAATTTATACGTCGTCACAATAATGTGGAGAGAGGAGCATAGCTTCGTTCACGTGTCGCCACACACGGGAAATTGCCGAGATATATATTTTTTTCAATCGCGGCATGGTCAGTCATACACCGCCTGAAATAACAGATGGGAAAATGCCGAGATATATTTAAAATTCGTCGCCACACACGGGAAATTGCCGAGATATATTTTCACTTTGCACAAAAATAACATCAAGTAATCGAATCAATAGGAATGTCCTGTGCTCAGTGCTTATAACATCGACGTTATAGGCACAGCTGCATCTAGGCATTGTGTAACATCGACGCGGCTTTTGTTTTAATTAAAACTTTTTGTACTTGTTTTTTATTACATTCACGTAGTTTCACATTGTTGACTTCGTGGAGCTTCAATCTTTTATGGTTCAAAAAAATAAAATAAAGATGGATTCTTCTTCATCGCATCGCATTCTCTTCCTGTGAAACTGTTTCTCCATTTAACGTTTCCAAAATCAAAACTTCAAAAACTTCTTCACTTCGATTCGAAAAAAATTCAAACTTCAAAAAACGTTTCCAAAACGTCACTCCATTTAACTTTATTAAAATGACGATAAAGACCATTTGACCATCGCCTTCGCCCAGCAGACGCCAATACGATGGTGTCGTAAGAAGGCGTCGTATCGGCCGATAATCGGATGCTTTTGGGTCCCAAAGTCGGCGAATTCAGATTTTTCGAGTATGGCTGTACGTGATAAACAAAGAGCGCGGTTCGTAGATGGAAAATGCATTAGTGCCGTGGGCATGGGGTCACTGGGTGCGGCGTAAAAGGGATAACAAAGTCGAGTCCTATACGGTATTATTATATAGATAATGTACACACAGTAGCCATTTTCACTGCATACTTCATATTAGGTACTGTGATTCATCTGATTGCATTTCGTTGGAAACAGGTTCGCAATTCTAAAGTAAATGGCACAAAAACCTGTCCTTGAACTGAGTGCTTTACTCCACTAATTCACACTCGTGGCAATGTCGGTTATCACTCATGATCATCACTGAAATTTCATCCACATTACTCCAAGGTTCTCATGATGATATTAACTAATGAAAGACAAATGTCATTAAAGAGAAATTTACTGTTAAATAATAATTTTACTGTTATAAATAAATAATAATAATAAATTAATTGATAAATAAATAATTTCCCATAATGTCAAAAACTCAACTGTTGGTGACTTGATACGGTGTTTGCCTGAAGGCCCTCCCGGTTAGGCGTCCAGAATTCTGGCTGACTGCAGACCTCAACTCCTTTGTTCCACACTTCTCCCATCTATGGGACCACCTTCCAGAGGCTGTTCTGTCTCACTCTTCCATCCCTGCTCTCAAGTAAGCAGTGCATCTCCTTCTATTGTCATCCCCAATTATGACCCACAATATACATTACCCCCATGAACCTTTCCTTACCAAATCATGTTCTTTGCTAGTTTCAGTGTTTCCTCCCCATCCCTGCTCTTGGGTGATTGAGGTTGTGGTGAGGTTTTATTGAAATTGTATATGTAGCTTCAGAGAAAAGAGAAAATACCTATGGGGGGGGGGGGGGTGGGGGGGGGATCATGCCCTCCCCCTGAAGACCGCCTTCGACCCCAAGTTTTTTAAATGCCAGCAACAAACGTTGGTACATCACTGCTGATGAACGGAACATTTTGGTCAAGTTTAATACTTACATTATTTCTGAACTGCTAACATCTGGTATCCGCACTCAGGTCATACTATCATCTTCAACTAAAGTATCAAACAAGCCCGGCGACACCGCTGTGAGACTGTCCGTGTTGTTTTAAACCTAATTTTCAGCATTTAAACGAAAGAGTGGCAATGTCATAATGGTTAACCATAGCTGTTATGTTCATGGATGCAAATTAGACTCACGAAAATATAGGGAATACAAAAAATATTCGTGGAGGAGAGATGTCAAGAAGTTATTATCATTACCTATTAATACAAGCGAGTAGCATTAGTGGATAACACACACACACACGTACACACACGTACACACACACACACACACACACACACACACACACACACACACACACACACACACACACACACACATACACACACACACACACACACTGGAAGGTCTGAGTAAATCAGACAAGTGTATATTTTGCAAGGTAACCTACTATCGGGGTGTAAAAAAAAACAACTCATGTTAGAACAGCTGTACACATTTTAGCTCACCTGACCTTAGTCTGGTGAGCTTATTCATTGAGCAGTGTCCATAGGTGAGTGAGTGAGTGAGTAAGTCTGCAAACACTTCAGTCATTATCGCTTGAACCAAACACATCATTTTGATGAAACTTGGCCACAAGCTGCATATCTGATACCTAACAAAGGTGTATTGACCACATCAAAATCTGCACCCAATAATGAGGTCTACGAGTGGTTGGGAAGGGTATTTGCTTTCTTATTTGAAACTACACACACGATTGTATGAAGTTGTCATTGTTAGCGCTAGTTGTAGATTTGTAGTGTGGGTTGGTGTAATTGTGTATTTTATTTGTTGTGGGATTGAGATGGAAAAATATCAAAAGATATCGTGATGGCAATCCATAAATGGATTGTGGTGTCATTCCCACCTTGTAATTTCTTCCTTGTCATTCCTTCCTACTTCATTTGGGTATTTTTTGGAGACCCCTCCAAACATGTTTTTTAATATCTAAAAAAGAATGACTGGACTGTGGTCACAACATGCGACACAAAATATGTATTTTTTCACCTCCTCTGTCCTCTCAACTCCCTCATCTTTGTTATCAAAGGTATTATACAATTCATCTCCGAGAGTCTTCACGGTTTGGTTCAATATCAATGATGAATCTGACGGACAGCTGGGTTTGGTTTCAGGCATCTACTGCACCCACTCCGAACAGGAGCAGCAAGAAAGGTTATGCTATTATCGTCTGTGGAATATATAGATTACAGTAGATCTAGGCTCAGATTGCAAGAATGTCAGAGGTGTATTCAGTTACCAAGTTTCCGTCCTCCCGCTCTCTTTGTGGTAATAAACCTTTTGTTCAATAAAAACCTATACGTGGTAATTCAAGGTATGGGACTTTGGCATTAAGCGTGACAGTATTGGCTTTAAAAATCCGGTAATGGACAAAATGAGAAACGCGCATATGATCCCGTTGAAAAATTACGTAATGCTAATTTTTTTAAATGAAGGCACACACCATTAAAACTTACTAATAATTTAGCACTCGACCCAAACAAAGCTGGACGGTGTATAATCAGCAGAAGCCTATATTGGCCTCATGTGCTAGGCCCACCAGGAAACAAGATGTCAGCCATATCATTTCGTGTCGGCACTATTGTGGGTGGAGTCAAGCAACAGAAGTGGGTGTGGTCCGGCAGTTGTCCGACCAATGGATGCGCATTTCAAAATTCGACCCCCAACAAAACCACAACAACAACAACAACAACAACAACTATGCATAGCTCTTCCTGGTTACTCCCTCCTCCGGTATGATAGACCTGAGCCTCGTCCTGGTGGTGGGGTTGCTATCTTTATCAAAAACTCTCTTCCTCACTCTCCTTGCACTGCCCTCTATCCACCCCACCCCCAGGAGTACCTATGGCTACGGCTTCCTCTCTGCTCCCACCTTTTGTTCATATGTGTTCAGTACCGTCCTCCAAACAGTGAAGACTCCATTTACATTTTGCTGTCTGACAACATGGACCAACTTCTATCAACTCATCCAAACTCTCTCTTCCTCATATGTGGCGACTTCAACTGTCATCATGCCAGCTGGCTGGGTGTGGGTTCCTCTCTCACCAGCCATGGCACCTCAGTCAAGGACTTCTGCGACTCATTGGGACTGACACAATCTGTCAATTTCCTGACCCGGATCTCAGTCTATGGAGTATCTTCTCTTCTAGACTTGGTTAGGACAAACTTCCCTGCAAATGTCTGCTGCTCTTCTTCTGCTCCAATCGGTTCTTCTGATCATGTGCTTGTAAAAGTGGACATCTCTCTGGCCATTCTCAGAGAGCATCCTCATTGCCGACGAGTCTTGCATTTCACTCAGGCTGACTGGCACAGTCTGCAAGCAGCCATCAATCATCTGGACTGATCTCCCATCTCTACAGCCTCTGACATTAATTCTTCCTGGGAATTCTTCCAAAGCAAACTGCTCTCTCTCATGCACAGATTTATCCCATCTCGTCTTCAGTTGTCTGACCCTTCCTCCCGTCCATGGTACACTGAGTCTTGTGGCGAGGCAGTTGCCCTGAAACAACTTGCCTTCGTCTCCTGGAAGGCAAATCCAACTGAATGAAATCTCAGTTCCTTCCACAAAGCTCGGAACAAGGGTGTGTCTACCCTCAGGAGTGCCAGGAAGCACGATCTCTTCACACTCAAGAATGAACTCTCAAACCTGTCTCCTTCCTCCAAATCCTGGTGGCGTCTGGTCAAATCCGTTTCTGGTGTTAGTTCTCCCTCCATCCCCTCCCTTACCTCAAGTGGCTACACAGTTGACACCGCAAGTGACAAAGCCGAATGCCTCAACTCTGTGTTTGCCTCAAAATCTTGTGTCCCAAACCCATCTCTCTCTGTTCCCACCTTTCCCAGTCGAACCCAACTGCTCCTGGACTCTGTGTCCTTCTCTCCTGACAAGGTGGAGAAGTTTTTGTCAAACCTCGACTCTGATTCTGCAACTGGACCAGACGGCATCAGCCCACGGGTCCTAAAATCCTGCTCTGCCGCTCTATCTCACCCTCTATCTGTTCTTTTCACCATCTCTTTTGCTCAAGGTCATCTGCCAGCATCTTGGAAATCAGCAAACATTACTGCTTTACACAAAAAAAGGTGCAAAAACAGATCTTTGCAACTACAGACCAGACAGCCTGCTCCCAATTATCAGCAAAGTCATGGAATCCATCATTGCTTTGGATATCAAATCCTTCCTCTTCTTCAATGGTTTTATCTCCGATCATCAATTTGGATTCAGACCAGGTCATTCTACTCTGGACATGTTGCTTCTGCTGTCTCAACAATGGATGGAGGTCCTCAATGCCAAACAAGAAATCAGAGCCTTCTCCCTTTACATAACACGTGCCTTCAATACAGTCTGGCACCCAGCTCTGCTCACCAAACTCTCCTCCCATGGTATCCATGGAAATCTCCTCGCATGGCTTGGGAACTTCCTCTCTGGTCGTAGTCAACGTGTGGCCCTGAATGGATTTCTCTCATCTCCCCTTCCTGTTCTGGCTGGAGTTCCCCAAGGGAGTGTTCTGGGCCCTGTGATATTTCTGGTCTTCATCAATGATCTCTCCGACTCTGGAAAATCCTCTCTATCTCTTTGCTGATGACTCCACTCTCTGCCGCTCCATTCCTCATCCCTCAGATCGGCAGTCTGCAGCCTCCTCACTCTCTGCAGACCTGGACAAAATCACAGACTGGTCAAACAAATGGAACATGTCTTTCAATCCTGACAAATCTCACACTCTTACAATGTCTCTCCGAAAAGACCGACTGGAAAACCCTCCCATCCACTATCTCAACAATCCTCTCCAAGAAGTTCTGTCGCTCAAGCTTTTGAGCCTCACTATCTGCCATGATCTTTCTTGGGAAAACTACATTTCCAAGCTGGCCTCCAAAGCCACTCGCCATCTGGGCATCCTCCATCGTGCGAAGTCCTTCCTTGGCACACCTGAGCTCCTCACCACATACAAGGCTTTCATCCGCAGCTCAATGGAATACTGTTCCCCCCTCTGGGCCGGTGCTCCTGCCTCACACCTGTACCAGCTTCACGCTGTTGAAACCAAAGCTTTCAGAATCATTGGAATCTCCTGCGATGAAGCTAACTCCGAGGGCCTTTCACTCACTCACCGCAGGCAGGTTGGTGGTCTTTCTGTCTTCTACCGACTCCTCTCCGGCCTTGCTCCCCCAGCTCTCTCTGTGCTCTGTCCCCCAAATATTCCAACAGGTCACACAAGATCTGCCAGCAACCCTCTTATGGTTAAACTGCCAAAATGAAGGCTCTCTGCTCACCTTCACTCTTTCATTCCCCTTTTCTCTCACCTCTGGAACAAACTCCCCCACTCCCTTCAATCCCACTCCTCACTCCAGGTCTTTAAAACAGCTGTTCACCACCATCTCTTATCTTCCCCCATTCAAAACCTTGATCTTTTCTACCCCCGCTAATTTTCACCCCAGATACACTTTTTTAAAATTACAACTTCTTTCATGGAAGTCCTTGCAGTGTCCATATGTTTTATACCGCTCCCACCTCCCCCCAAGCCCTCTCCCTCCCACAGTTCTCTCGATGTCCTTGCTCTCAAATGTTGTGCTTTTGTCCGTCCTTCCCCCTCTCTCCCCATCTTGTCTACCGCTCCCCTTATTTTGTGTTTTGTGTGTCGGTTTGAATTTTTGTGTGATGAATGTTAGCTCTTTCACGAGCCTCGATCTTGTATCCAAAAAGAAAAAAGAAAAGAAAAAAAAAAGCTCTTGTAGATTTGCTTGCTACACGTCACAGGTAAAAATAAAATGAATGACAACAACATTCTTATATTCGTATATTTTGATGACGATTTTATTGCATCTATTCCAAAGCCCTTTTTAGACTATTAGTAAGGGAAACATATGAAAATCTGTTAACTAAATTGTTACCAAAAAATTTCTTCACCAATATGTTTGTAAAGGTGTGTAATAACATGTGTTAAAATGTTGAAGGTCAACTCCCGTGGGAAACCCAGAAAAAAAGCTGTTGAATTCGGGTACCGAAAAATTATTTTCGAGAATTTTTATTTTTTTTAATCGGCCCTTAAGTAACTTATGAGGGGTCAAATAAGGGTTTTTCATGATTCTGAGTTGATTGTTAACATTTATATTTCACCACAGACACTCCTTTGTGGAAAAATAATTTCTAAATATATCTCATTTTCTACTTTGCAGGACATGGAGTCTAGCAATATGGATGAAGACGTTACTCCACCTGTGCTCAATTGCTTCATCTGTGCACGCTCGGAAACACCAGCTGAAAGGCTCATACAGGCAACTCCAAAGGGATACTCAACTTTATTGAAACAAGCAGAAACTGTCGAAAATGTTACTGTTGTGGAACGTATGAAGGAGGCTCAAAAGGAAGGAAAACTGAGGTACCACCAGAAGTGTAAAAATGATCTGTACAACAACTTTGTTGCAACCACCAAGAAGTCAGCTCAAGCATCAAAGGCAGAGAAAGAGTCATCAAAGTTGAAGAGAAGACGCACTACTTGTGAGTTCAGTTCATCAACTGGCTGCAGTTCTAGAAGATCACAGTCAGTTGACCTCCTGTATAAGGATGTATGCATTCTTTGCAACCAACCAGCCCAGCTCTACAAAAATAATCCAGCACAAGCTAGAAAGAAATACAGAGTGCCAGATAATTTGACTGCAGATACACTGAAGGCAAGCTTGCTGAAGACAGCACGGAGTCGCGGGGATGACTGGGGCACTGAAGTCACTGGACGCCTGGAAGGGATCAACGACTTGGTAGCAGAAGAAACACTGTACCATTTGCGATGCAAACTTATGTTTGCGAGAGGTGACAGTTTGTCCAAGACTGATGAGGAAGGAAAAAGGAAGAGAGGACAGAGGAGTATTGATGAGGAGCGAGAGGCAGTTTTTATTGAATTCTGCGAATGGTTAGACTCAGAATTAGAGCATGGGGTAATGAACATGGACCAAGTCCATGAAAAGCTGCAGGAGTTTGATCAGTCACCAGAGAAGAGCCTTTCTTATTCAAAGCATTGGCTAAAGATAAAACTTCTAGAGAAATACGAAGACACCTTGTATTTCACAACACAGGAAAGAAGGGCAGATGTACTCTGTCTCAAAGATGGCACCGACAATATTCTGCGAGGGCATCATGCTAATCTTGACCATGGAGATGAGAAGACTCAGATCATAAAGACGGCACTCAAGTTCATATCCAATGATATTGCCTTGATTGATTTAGGTCCAAAGTCATACCCCACCACACACAGTATGACTGACATCGATAGTCAGCTGACACTTGTTCCTGCAAGCCTTCAGATGTTCTTGAGACCGATTGTCAAGACAGACGAAAGAGTTGCCGTTTGGGGGCAGAATTTTATTAAGGCCTGTCGACATCGGTCTGGAGTATTGCCACACCAAATGGGGCTTGCCATACAACTTGATCATAGATTTGGGTCAAAATGGATGCTCAACAAGTTCCACCGGCTGGGATACACTGAGTCTTACACGGAGACACAAAACTACAAATACTGCTTCCTTAATAGTAGGAGTGGAGATGATGTTCCAGATACTTCTGGCACTCTTGACACCATTGTGGAGGAAACCGATGAACAGATCAATGATGAGGTTGCGGTTGATGCTGCGCTTGAGGATCAATCAGTGATGACAGCCAAAGTGCCAGCCAGTGAAAGTGAATTGTCAAGTAATGATCAGGTGGTCTTTATGGAGGTTGGGGAAACAAACAATGCAGTCACTCAGTTTGTTGGAGACAATATAGATTTAAACATTGTCTCTATTCACGGAAACACTCCCTTTCACTCAATGGGTTGGATCGAAGTCACCTCTCCGGCACCACCTTTGCCAGATCCACAGACAACAGCAGCTTTCCCCCGGGTGAAGTTGAAGGCACTCGACAAAGCTAAGATCCTGAGAGGAACTGAAGTAAAGATTATTCCATTTACGAACAGGAAACAGATAGGAACGAACGCGATCATGTTTCTCCCCCTCGCTGAGCTTTCCTCCTCCCTGGCTCATGATCAGCCACTCCTCACTCCAGGTGACACACTCTGGGCAGCGGGGTGGGTGATCAAAGCCAACGATCCTGAGTTCCCACACTCCAACTGGAATGGCTGGATGAAGAGAATCCATGCTAATGATGCAAAGCAGAGCACACAGATCGAGTTCCTCCCAGTTATTGAAGGAGACCCTAATGACCTCAACACCATCTTCACCACTCTGAAAGAGTGCATACGGCGTGCTGGGGTCGCTATAGTGACCTTTGATCTTCCGATTTGGCTGAAGGCTGTGAATATAATAAAGCAGGCAAATCTACCCGTCATTCCAAGGTTGGGTGGTTTTCACCTGCTGAAGTCTTATCTTGGATCAATGGGTAACATCATGGAAGATTCTGGACTACTAGATGTGATCCAGTTGATCTATCCTGGAAGTACGACAGCCAACCACATCATGGATGGAGGATGTTTTGACAAGGCAATCCGTGTTCACCTCCTCATCGATGCAGCCATCTATCAACACATCATGAAACTTGCCTTCACTGAGGAGGAGCGTGGTGACATGAAGACCTTCATGGAGAAGGTGGCTGATGGGAAGATGGGAGCCAGACACTCAGACCCAGTAGTGCCAGTGTTTGAGCAAAGGTTTGAAGAAACCTTCAAACGACTCGCAAAAGGAGGAAGAACACCTGCACTCTGGGTGGAGTACCACCACATGGTAGATGTGATCAAGGTCTTTATCAGAACCGAGCGACTTGCAGACCACAATGGGCATCTGTCCTGCATTGTTACCAAGATGCTTCACATCTTTGCCGCTGCAGGCCATCATCAGTATGCCAAGGGCGCACGGCTGTACTGTCAACTCATGAAGGAACTAGAAACTTTGCCTGCTTACAAAGACACCTTAGAACGTCTCACTGCCCACGGGAACCACGTTGTCCGTTACTCAAGTCATGAGTGGTCCGGCACATGGTGTGACATTTGCATTGAGCAGACATTAATGAAGGCAGCCAAGTCACAAGGTGGACTGAGCAGAGGAAGAATGAGAAACAGTTTTTCTGGCCACAAATGCTGGGTGCTCACCCTCAGTCACCTGTCTGATGTCAACCGGCGGATGGAGGAGGACGTCAGTAAACATGTTCCAGTCCACAGTGCAGCTGTGGGTGCAGCTGCACAACAGAGGGTGCAGCTGCACAACATTCACTCCATGCCTACCTGCAGACCCGGGACTGGATCCTTCTACAGAGCATGTCTCTGAACCCCAGTGACTATGGATGGACAATAGGTGTGCATGGGTATGAGCCAGTTCCAACACTGGACCCCACGGCTCCTGAGGAGCTATTGCAGTTCACGAGCTGTAATTGTCATGGAGATTGCAGCAACCGGCGATGCAGCTGCAAGAAGAATGGGGTCACGTGCATCTCGGCCTGTGGAGTCTGTAATGGCATTACATGCAGAAACTGCAGTCATGATGTTGTTGAGTCTGAAGAAGACATAGACAATGACTGTTGAAACTTCTGACATTGTGAATGAGAAATAACTCTTGAGTATTATATATGTATGTGAAATAAAATCTACTTTGTGTGTAAATGTAAAAGTGAAAATATAAATGTTAACAATCAACTCAGAATCATGAAAAACCCTTATTTGACCCCTCATAAGTTACTTAAGGGCCGATTAAAAAAAATAAAAATTCTCGAAAATAATTTTTCGGTACCCGAATTCAACAGCTTTTTTTCTGGGTTTCCCACGGGAGTTGAACTTCAACATTTTAACACATGTTATTACACACCTTTACAAACATATTGGTGAAGAAATGTTTTGGTAACAATTTAGTTAACAGATTTGTGAAATATCTCATAAAATGCCCTTACTATATTATAGCAATTTAATTGAGCAACCACCCTTATTGTATTTCCCCTCTGCGGAAAGCCAAGGAATCCGGAACTTTTTCCTTTTGAAATAATGCTGGGCAGGCCTGCACGCAAACCCTGAGAAACAGTGATCTTTGGGGCATGTGAACTTCCATCGAGCGTGTTACCTAAAATGGCTCACAAAGCTTCTAAAAGAAGCCAAAAATACTTGGAAAAGTACCTGAGATAAAGCTGGGGTGTGCTTCTGCACAACGATAGTGTTGATGGGAGACATGGTGTATGGTTTGGGTGCTTCTTAACAGCAATGGGAAGTTCATATCTGGGGCTTATGAATGCTCAAGGTAAGTTTAAAATCAACTTTTAAACTTATTTTTACTATGAATCATGTTGGAGGGTTGGAGAGGGGGGGGAGGGGGGGGGAGCTGTGAGGGCTGTTACGAATACAGTATCTTGTTTGTTTGGTTCTGGGGCCACAATATATACTGAAACGCAAAAGAAACTTACCACCTTTGAAACCTTTAAATATCAACAATAACACTGCGTGTAGTAAATGTGTGAACTTATTTGTGGACAATAGTGTCCTCACTGTCAGACAAAACGGTCACGGATGGTCACTTGAACCTTCAATGGTCACTTCATAGCACAGCTGTTGAACAGCCGTTTTGACTGTCAGTGATTAGCCAAGGGGTACGGGATGATTTTAATGAGCTGCACATGATGTCTTGATATTGGCTTTAAAAAGGCCAGTGCAAAATGGGCATTTCAATCAACATGCCACGATTGTCAAGGGATCAACGGCAGCGTGCCCTGGGCATGCTGCAAGGCGGACTGAGCTACCGTGAGGTGGCACGTCGCCTTGGCTGTTCACCAAGAAACTTACCACTTGTTTGAAATGTAATAAAATTGTAACAGTTCAAAATAAAACAAACCAACAATTGCTAATTGAAACATTGGCATTTTATTGATGACATGTCAAGTTTTTGACCAAGATACACCATCTCATCAGTTTGTTCTACAGTACAGAACAGCACAGGGTGCAATGTCAGTCCCCTTTCAATAGCGTGTGTGGCCACCATTGTTTTGGATACAGGCAGGGCATCGTCGGCGTATACTGCCTACCAGTCTTTGGATGGATTGCTGCTGGATTCTGTCCCACTCAGTCCTCAATGTCTGAAGCAGCTCTGCCCGTGTCCTGGCCCTGCCAACTACGCGTCTCCCAGGCTCATCCCACAGGTGCTCTATGGGATTCAGGTCAGGGGAGAGTGCAGGCCACTGCATGGTGTTGATGTTCTCGCCTTGGAGAAATGCAGTGGTAAAGCGAGCAGCATGGGGACGAGCGTTGTCATGCTGAAAGGTTCTCAGTTCTGGGTGGTCTAGCAGGAATGGCAGCAGATGAGGTCGCAGGATGTTATCCACATACCGCTGGCGTTAAGATTCCCATCCACAACCACTAGTGGCGTCCTGTACCGGCCTGGTATGGCGGCCCACACCATCACACTTGGGCCACCCCACCTGTTGGCTTGACGCACGCAACAATCGGCATATCGCTCGCCAGTTCTTCTCCAGACACGCTCACGCCCATCAGGACTGGCCACACAGAACCTTGACTCATCGCTGAAAGCGACCTCGTTCCACTGCGCCAAGGTCCACCGCTGATGCTGCTGGCACCATCTCTGTCGGTTGCGGCGATGGGCAGCCGTCATCATGGGGCCTCTGTATGGTCTTCTGGCAGTCAGACCATAGTCATGCAGTCGGCTTCGTGCAGTATCATTGGAGATCCGTGGGTTTGCACGCCCCGGAGTTTCTGCCGCAGTGCGGGATGCTGGATGGAATCGATCCCGCAGGTGACTTCGGACCATCTGCCTGTCCTGCCTTGCAGTGGTGACTCTTGGCCTCCCTGATCGAGGTCTGTCATCTGCAGAGTTGTGGAGGGTGTCTCTGTCCACCAGGGCCGATATCGTCTGGTGTGAACAGCCAAGGCGACGTGCCACCTCACGGTAGCTCAGTCCGCCTTGCAGCATGCCCAAGGCACGCTGCCGTTGATCCCTTGACAATCGTGGCATGTTGATTGAAATGCCCATTTTGCACTGGCCTTTTTAAAGCCAATATCAAGACATCACGTGCAGCTCATTAAAATCATCCCGTACCCCTTGGCTAATCACTGACAGTCAAAACGGCTGTTAAACAGCTGTGCTATGAAGTGACCATTGAAGGTTCAAGTGACCATCCGTGACCGTTTTGTCTGACAGTGAGGACACTATTGTCCACAAATAAGTTCACACATTTACTACATGCAGTGTTATTGTTGATATTTAAAGGTTTCAAAGGTGGTAAGTTTCTTTTGCGTTTCAGTATATATTGTACCAGACTTTTGCATTTATTGCTGAAAGGAAAAGCGTGTGTGTGTGTGTGTGTGTGTGTGTGTGTGTGTTTGTGTGTGTGTGTGTGTGTGTGTGTGTGTGTGTGTGTGTGTGTGTGTGTGTGTGTGTGTGTGTGTGTGTGTGTGTCACTGTCGCCACTTCCTTGTAGAAATGGGAAATTACAGGAACTAGGCACCTCTCATCCACAGATAGTGCTCATTTCTTTTGTTTTTGTAAGTCTGATTTTCATCCAGGAATACAACAAGACAGGATAAAAGTGCCACAGCAGCAGAGGCAAGCCACAGAAAACGCACGAACAGCGCATGTGTGAAACGCCTTGTCAATTCCTCATTTTGAAAGTCCCAAATTACGGTACTCTGGCGTTCCCATGTACAGAGCACACACCATCTTTGAAATAATTATTTGGAGAATTATATGGAGAAATAATTATTTGGGAAGGGGAGTGGGGAGGGGGGGAGGGGAGTTTCCTAGGTGCATTAACATGAGCTCCATCCAGCCGATAATCTGTCCATGCACATTTGTGTATGTGATATCTCAAAAACCGTTAAACATTTAGCTTTCGTATTGCAGATATCTATTCCTCATGACATTTTCTCAACCTGATTAGGTCGCGGCCATGATTGGCTGAATTTTTCTTGCAATGGCAACCATCCCAGTAACTTCGCTTGTATACGCGATATTTCAAAAACTGTTGCACACTTAGCTTTCTTATTCCAGATATATATTCCTCATGACATTATCTCGATCTGATTAGAACACGGTTGTGATTGGCCGATTTTATGTTGCCATGGCAACCATCGTAGTAACTTGGCTTTTGTACGTGATATTTCAAAAACCGTTCAAGATTTAGCTTTCATATTACACCGATCTATTCCTCATACCTCCCAAAAGGTGGGGGACCAAGAGTATCAGATCCTGGTTATTATTTCCTCGATGGGAACAATTTCGCATTTTGATGCAATAACCCGTCCATTTTGTGAAATTCATTGGTTACTTGCAGAGCGTGGTATATAAATATCCTAAGATCCTCATAAATTGTTGTGAACGAAAAGCTAAGGCATGTGGAAAGAATTTCTCAAACTTTCATACACTCAGATAGAACGTGACCAATATACAGTCACGTGAAAAAGTAAGTACACCCCATGTAAAGTTTTGACTTTTTCAACATATTTCAACACACAGCTATTTGATCTTCATTTCAACAATATTGATAGATAAAGGTGATATAAAATAACAAATATCATGAAACATTTACATTTTGTAGTCCATTGTATAATTTAAATAAACATAAATGCAAATTTCGCATGTGGAAAAAGTATGTACACCCCTACATTTATCACTACTTCAAATACCTAAAATTAGAATCAGGTGCACCAGCTCAGGTGTAAATGATTGGAACATCGTTAGAGAGGATCTTGGAGGAACCTGCCTTATTTAAACCTCAGACATTTAGTTTGGTTTGCTCTTTGTTGTTGAAGTGTGCGGCGTCACCATGCCTAGATCAAAAGAGCTCTCTGAGGCCTTCAGAAAGAAGGTTATAGATGCCTACGAGTCTGGGAAGGGATTTAAAAAGATATCCAAACAATTTGAAATCAATCATTCGACTGTCCGGAAGATCATCCACAAGTGAAGAAGATTCAAAACAACTGCCAACTTTTTCAGGCCAGGCCGCCCCAGCAAGTTCAGCCCGAAAGCAGACCGCAAGATGCTGAAAGAAGTCTCGAAGAACCCCAGAATGTCATCACAGGACCTACAGGTAGCTCCTGCCACTGTTGATGTCAAAGTGCATGTGTCTACCATTAGAAAGAGGCTGCACAAATTTGATCTACATGGGAGGTGTGCCAGGAGGAAACCTTTGCTGTCCAGAAAGAACATCAGGGCAAGACTAAAGTTTGCCAATGAACACCTAGGCAAAGACCAGCACTTCTGGAACAATGTGCTCTGGACAGATGAGTCAAAGGTAGAGCTATTTGGCCACAGTACCAGAAGACATGTTTGGCGAAAACCAAAGACAGCATTTGACCACAAGAACCTGATACCAACTGCAAAGCATGGTGGTGGAAATATTATGGTTTGGGGCAGCTTTGCTGCATCAGGGCCTGGGCAGCTCACCATCATATAATCCACTAAGAATTCTTCATTGTACGAGAGGGTGCTTGAGGATAATGTGAGGCCATCTGTCGGAAAGTTGGGCAAGTTGGCTAGGGTGAGGTGTTGGGCAAGCGGCTAGGGTGAGGGCTTAGGATCCTAGGATCCTGGGTTCGAATCCCGGTCAATCGCTGAATTAACGCCAGGGGGTTGACTCAGCCTGTCATCCTTCCGAGGTCGGCAAATTGAGTACCAGTTCACTGGTAAATTCCCTGTTTGTCGTAAAAAGGCGACAAAAAGGGTTGGCGTCAGGAAGGGCATCCGGCCGTAAAACATTGCTTCAAAAAGTGGACCAAAAAACAACAACAACCACGGTCCCCGAAAAAGGCCAACCCCCGCTTGCGGGGAAAAATGGCCTCTAAAGGTGGTTATTTTTTTATATATATCTGTCGGAAAGTTGAAGCTCAACCGAAGGTGGGCCTTGCAACATGACAATGACCCTAAACATACCAGTAAATCCACCAAGGAATGGCTGAAAAGAAAGAAGTGGAGGGTTCTGGAATGGCCAAGTCAAAGCCCGGATCTAAATCACATCGAGATGTTGTGGGGGGGGGATTTGAAACGAGCTGTGCATGCAAGAAACCCCTCAAACATCGCACAGCTGAAAGAATTCTGCATGGAGGAGTGGGCAAAAATTTCTCCCAGTCGATGTCAGAGTCTGGTAGACAGTTATAAGAAACGCCTACTTGAGGTTGTTTCTGCCAAACGGGGCAATACCACCTATTAGAGCCAAGGGTGTACTTACTTTTTCCACATGCGAAATTTGCATTTATGTTTATTTAAATTATACAATGGACTACAAAATGTAAATGTCTCATGATATTTGTTATATTATATAACCTTTATCTGTCAATATTGTTGAAATGAAGATCAAATAGCTGTATGTTGAAATATGTTGAAAAAGTCAAAACTTTACATGGGGTGTACTTACTTTTTCACGTGACTGTAGGAGTATATTTACGGGCTGGAGCCTTTGGTTCAGCAGGTCAACGGATCTCTTCAAGTTGAGTTATGCAACAAGAACTGAGTGATGAAAATATGTGAAAACAAGAACGATACATAGTCTAACAATGGCACAGCCAGGCTTGTCTGATACTTTAGTTGAAGAGGATAGTATGACATGGGTGGGGATACCAGTTCGCAAATAATTTTAGTACTTAACTTTTTGGACTTCAGGCATGGAAAGCCAGTTCGTGAATGACTTGGGTAAAAAAAACCAGCGAATAGCAAAAACTGAATCAATAAACTCCACATTCCTGTGCCACCTTCAGTCCAACGTCAGGCATTGACAGCACGTTCTCTGCATTTTCATTACAAACTGCATCATTCATCATTCCGAACACAAATTAATACTATAGTGTTGATATATCAAAATATGTTAAATCACGGTTGTATTGAGATATTATCAGACCAGTGAACTGTCGTCATTTGTTAACTTCTGGATTCTGGATCAAGGTCCACGTCGATCACATTTCAAAATCACAATTGTATTGAGAAATTTCTGAAACCTACCTACCTACCTTACAACACCCGCTGGGACCCCAAAACGTTTCACAGAAGGTTATTATATTTCCATTTAGATAAATAGGCAACTGTATTGGTTTACAAAACTTGTTCCCCCGTCATGTGGCCACATCCTCAGCTCTGATTTGTATATGTTTGTGGGGACATACAGACAGACAAACACTGTCCGAGAGGGCATTGCACTACGGGCTACGCGGTAAAAATTAATGATGAATGAACATACAAACTACATTTCCATTTCCTTTCTACTGTAACATCTTTTAAATTCACATTATTTTCTTTATTGCTGTTATCATATATATATACAGACTTGGCATTTAATATGGAATATTTTTTTTGTGGGGGTGACCTTACTTTTCAAGATGACTTAGAACCAAAAGTTCATTGGAATTATGTTGAAATTATTCTAGATTTTGTTAATGTGACCTTTGACAGAAACAAACACCACATTTGACATTTCGAAGCAAATAAATTGATCCTTGAAAGTGATGTAAACTGATATCGAACTCAATTCACGGAGAGTACTATGTTAAACTTCTGTGCGTTTTTCCAGAAGTATTTCTTTATTTTGCACATTAGCCAAAAAAAATTTCAACAAAAACAAAAGCTAAATTATGACTGGGATTACGGACAGTAAAATTAGTTCAGTACTTCGTGTAACCCCCACGAGCATTCAGGAGAGCACGTACACGTCGAGGCATGCTGTTCACGAGATTTGCCAAGGTTTGGACAGGAATCGCTTGCCATGCAGTGACAATAGTCTGCTGCAATTCACGCACAGAGGCAGGGCTGCTGGTCCAAGTTGTCGATTTGACGCGTTAATTCTGCCACAAGTTCTCTATCGGATTCATATCCGGGGACATGGCAGGCCTCTCCATATGCTCTACACCACGGTCAGCAAGAAAGTGTTGGATCATGCGAGCACGATGAGGCCGTGCATTGTCATCTTGGAAGACAAAGTTTCCTCGAAAGGCTGCACGAGCAAATGGAAGCAATGTTTCTTCCAGAATGACCCTGTACTTGAACTGGTTCAGGTTTCCATTCAGAACAACCAGGTCAGTTTTGCCCCCTGCATGAAAAGCAGCCCAAACGGTCACCCCACCACCTCCAGCTTGGACTCTTGGCACTATACAATCTTCATTGTGGGCTTCATGCACCTGTCTGCGCACTCGGATGCGGCCATCTTGACGACAGACCAGAAATCTAGACTCGTCACTGAAGGTCACGTGATTCCAGTGTCCTGGCTGCCATTGACGGTGCTCTCTGGCCCACTGCAGTCGGCGCTGGCTGTGTTGTCTGGTCAGGCGTGGCTTTCTCAGGGGACACCTGGCACGATAGCCTACTTGAACCAGTCGTTGGTTGACTAGCCTTCTGGATACAGGCACATTTGTCAGTTGCTGCCACTCAGCCCTAAGCCGATTAGCTGACTTGGTACGGCCATTGCAGCCTAACCGGTGCAGCTGGCGATCATCTCTCCTTGTGGTTCTGTGTGGACGTCCTGGCCTCGGTACTGGAGTAGGGACACCCCTCTGAGCATTTCGTTTCAGGATCATTGACACCTGACCTTGAGTGATGCCATACTGCCAAGCAATAGCATGCTGTTTCATGCCAGAATTTCGTAAAGCCACCACTCCATGACAAACAGCATTGTCAAAATGATGGACCATCTCCAGAGGAAGCGGCAATAACTTTTGTAGACGTGCAACAGTTGTTTTCCACTAATACAGAACGCAGCAACCCTTATATACCCGATTGTGAAGCCAATCGTCAAATGTACCTGTCCTTACATTTTGTCACGCCACCTGTGATATAATCCTGTTATTGACTTCTTGCTGCGAAAGACAATCAGTGACATGGTTCTTTCAACAAAGACATCACCGAAGGGTAAAAGAAACTCACCAGATTGATATACTGAGTTCAGAAAGTAAACCCAAGTCAATAAAAAAAAAAAATTCCATATTAAATGCCAAGTCTGCATATATATATTATATATATATATATATATATATATATATATATATATATATATATATATATATATATATATATCTATATATATATATATATATATATATATATATATATATATATATATATATATATATATACATATATATATATATAAACAATTGCAATAACTATAGATTAATACTAACAAAGATTTTGCATACCCAAGTGTAATACTTTGCAGTTTACAACAACAATGATTATACAGTACACGCAATCACTCCACGGTTCCATTCACGTTTTCGGATTTCTAATCCTAATTTCGTTGTTCTAATTGATTAATTTTCTAATTTCTAATAGATTAATTCCAATAGATTTTTTTGTTGATTAATTCAAATTTCTAATTGTTAATAATTTTGTTTTATAATTTCTGAAGAGATTCCGTTGGCTCAATAGTGCAGTGAGCTGTCACCGCGTAAGTGATGGAGGTCCCTGGTTGAGTCAGTATTTTCCACACTAGCCCCACGCAGGAGTTTAATTCCTCTTTATTAAAAAATAAAATAAAAACATATATATATATATATATATATATATATATATATATATATATATATATTGTTATGGATTTGAGAATTGTGTTTTTTTATTGTTGTTGTAAAATATCACCCTCCTTCCTCCATTTGGTGTATAAAGGTCAAAGGTCGTGCCCGTAGTTATTCCATATACAATCACGTTGCAAATCATAGATTCCCTCCTTGTTCAGTAGTTATCTCCTTATTATGTGTATTAGATTAAGGCTGTGTCTTCCATGAATTGAAACTCCATTGCACCGAAGTCAAATAAGCTATGCCCCTTTCGTTTTCATCCCAGCGGTGCGAGTGGTTTTCCATCGCCGCAAGACTCCATTAGCCACGAGGTAATCTCGTAGAAGAAGGGGGAGGACCCAAATCACGGGCGTTGCCCACCCATCGTCATCAAAAGGGTGGAGCCAGCGAGCCCTCACCAGCCAACCAGGGCTGGAGAGATACCATCACGGGCGTGGCGCGGGTTGATCTAAAAGCGCGTTATAAAAGCGCCCGTGCAAGCATTTTGAGAGAGAGGCGGCGGATGTGGCAGATGCGTGACAAGAGCAGTCCACCGGAGTACAGTACAGAGGAGGAGAGAGGGAGTTCTGGAAAGGAAAGAGCATGGCCAAGGAGCACAAGGCGAATGAGAATCGGCACGCCCTGCTCGCAGTACCAACCAGCACTCGAAGGAACAGCAAGTGCGGGCACGCGAACCTCGACGTCCCGCGGTCCTCGGATCTCCCTGTCGCCCATTCTGTGAACCAGAGTGCGAGGAGCCGGAGCTGTCACCTCCAGCCCTGCCGTTTGCACGGACCTGACCCTTCCTCTCCCTCCAGCATTCGTTCCTGCCATTACATCCTACTGTGTACGTGAGTTTGTTCTGTGTGTCTTGTCCTGGGTTGTAAGTAAGACTGCCTTAGGTAAGCTTGCGTTGCACTGTGTCCTTCTGGTCCGTCCCTCTTTCTGCCTTTATTTTATTATCCTTCCTCCTTCCTTGGTTTCTTTTGATTGTACATAATAGTAGTAATAAATTATATTTGTATTTCCAACCTTTTGTCTTCTTCTTCTTCACCTCCTTCGTCTTTGTCTTTTCCCAATTGAATACCTGTGGCACGATTTGGCCAACGTTCAGGATCGGGTTAGTCTCTGCTAATGGCTCGAACGTCGGGTTGCTAACACCGCTCGGCAATTATAACATCTAAAACCGGGGTTCGAGCGGGAGTCCCTCCCTTGCTCGCGGTCAGGAGTGGCACTCAGGTCCTTGGGACTTTTTGTAGGCCAAATACCCTGGCTGCTCCCGACCGGGAGGAGCGTTGGGACACCCAGGACTCACGTCGGTCAGTTGCGGACAAGGGGATTGACCCCCCCCCCCTTCGTAAGGGGAGAAGGCCGATGGAGAGATCCATAACAATTGGTGTCAGGAGTGGGATTCGGACCTGAAGCGCTTAGCGTGCTCAAAATTACGAGAGGGCCAAAATTTTGTTTTATAAAATCTTAAATTTGAAAATCGTGCCATGGATGGTCAAGGCGACGGGATGCCGGTGGGGGAATTAGAGGGTGTAGAGTCGACCCAGGACCTCGGGGAAATGTATGTGGGAGAAATGGAGGAGGAGAGAAATGAGGATGTGGTTGAGGGGGTTTCAGGCACGCAAAATGGCGCCCTCACGCACGTGGTTACAGCGGCACCAAATTTCGCCGCGCCCGTGACCGTAGCAGCGCCGCCAATGGACTGGGGCCTATTCATGCTGCAAATGCGGGCCCTCATGGAAGAGAACAGGGGGCTGGGAGACCAAATTGGGGCAATGAGGGACGAAGCAAGGAGTACCAGTGAGCAATTGAGAGACGGGTTAAGTAATATGGGAAGTAAATTTGAGGGGTTGGACAATAAATTTGAGGGGTTAGACAACGGAATAAAAGGGGTGAAGAATGGGTTAACGGGGCTAGAAGACAAGATGGAAGACAAATTGTGGGAAATAGGGGAGCAATCCGCCCGGGAAATCAAACAGATGGGGAACCAGATAGAGGAGGTGAAAATTGGGTTGGAAGGTAAAATGGATGCTCAGAGGGATGAATTGGAACAGATGAGGGTGGCATCTACTAAAGAAATGGAGGAGATGGGGGAGGAGATAAGGCGAGGTGTGGGCGAAGATGTCTCGGGGGTACGCAAGGAGGTAAAGCGAGGTGAGAAGCCTATGGAGAAAGAGGTGAGAAATGGGACGACAAAGTTACAAGGTGGTATAGAGGAGTTGACGCAGGGGGTGGGACAGCTGACAGTGGGACAAAGGGAGTTGAATGAACAGGTACAAAAGAATACGGCTGTGATCGAGGGGTTGTAGGCGACCCAGAAGGAAATAAAGAGGGACGTAGCCATCATTAAGAAGGAGTGTCAGACGGTACATGAGGGACTAACAGCAAGGTTGGACGAGGTGACAGAGGCAATGGAGACGAAAGAATGGGAGGTGAGGACGCACATAGAGACGGTCAAGGTGGCATTAGAGGAAGAAATCGAGGGGACGCACCGGGAAATGAAGGAGGTAAAGGAAAAAATTTGAGGAAGTGGAAGAGGGGGTGAGTGAAATTAAGAAGAGACGGAGGGAAACTAAGAAGGAGATAAGGGAGGAAGTGATGGAGTATGTGCAAGGTCTGTGCTCAAATCATGATTATGTGCTTGCTAACCAAATAAAGAGTTTGCTGGTGGCGAAGGAGGTGCGGAGACGAGGTGCCAAGGTGAGTGGCGATATACTCGGAAATGTATATGGTATGAGGGGAGATTCAGTCGGCTTGGGGGTTGGTTTGGACCCGGGTGTTCGTGAGAGGCCGTTGGTAAGGTGTGCGACAGGTACAGAGTATGAAGGAGGAGGTGTGCGAGGATGTCCGACGATGGGGTGTGTGAGGAAAAAGTGTGCATCAAAGAGTGAGCGTGTTATAAAGTGTGGGAGTGATACCGAGTGCGAGCGAGAATGCACGTCGGAGGGTCTGTGTGAAACAGAGTGGACGGAGTGTGACACGGAGAGTAAGGTGGTGGTGGAACGTGTGCGAGGAAGCACACCTGAGTTGGTTGTGGCGCGGGTGTGGGAGAGCACATCGGAGCGCGTTTGTGGGTGGATGCAAGAGTGCACGCCCAAGGTGAGTGGTACGGAGTACGTACCGAGTGACGAGAGTGCGCAAGAAGGTGCGCGGGAGGTGTGGTGTGTAACAGGGAGTGCCGTGGTGGAATGGACGGAGTGTGTGGGATGCACTGGAGGTGCCGAGATGCTGGGTTTTGTGAGTGTGGAAAGGGTCGCGTGTGCGTGTGGACATGCGAGTAAGGCGTCGACGTTGACCGGGGCAGCGTTTAGGGCGACGGATAGCCGATGCGAGCACTCAGGGCGCGGTGCGCTTTGCTGGATGCGAGGCCCGGCACGGGTCGGTGTTGCGTCGCTTCTCTTCGAAGCGTCGTTGCCGATTCGGGCTTGGCCCCGCCCTGCACGGTCGAGTCCGGGCCTTGTCGGGCGAGGCGACCGGTCCGGTTCAGGGGCGGGTAAGACGAAGCGGATGGTGCCCCCCCCCCCTGGCGAGGGCGGGGTTACGACCGGGCGAGATTGAGCCATCGGGCCGGCGACCGCAAGGTGCTGCGCCGAGATGGTGCGTGGAATCTCGGCCCGACCAAACCACCTCCCTTGCACCGAATGCCGGACGGATTCAACCTGCAGGCGACCAAACCACCCGAATTCATTGCTCGGCTGTGCGAAGCCGGGCTTTGAAAATGTAACGACGCATCGAGACTCAAGTTAAAGGACATTTGGTAGGAATAGGGAATTTGTGATTGAAAAAAATTTTGATTGGTTGAAATTTGAGAGCAAAATGGTAGTGGAAGATGCCCGATGTGGTGGGATGGCAACTCTGCCATCCCTCACAGCGGGGGCAAAGGAGCAATAGCTATGGGGTTTGGCAGTGAAAACTAGCCCGGGAGGGTTAGGATAAAATGATAGGGATGTAGAGAAGATGACCATAGGTAACGGTAAGGTTAGGTAGCGAAATTGGACAGGTAGTGGGGACATAGAGAGGGTAGTTGGATGATAATAACGAGGGAGCGCAATAGTTTAAAGGGGCGACTGGGAAGCGCGAGTTTCAGAGGGGAATAGTTAGATCAGATGATGCCGTGTGAGTGTTGGAGGTGTACTCAGGAGTGTATTGTGAGAAGGTGATTGTGAGTTGTATTGAGCGTGGAAGTGTATGGAGCAGTGAGTGAGGAACAATTGTGATTGCACAGGTGTGCAACTGAACAGGTGTATGGAGCAGTGTATGAGTGAGTAATCGTGATTGTGTGTTGTGTTGACCAAATGGTCCAGGGAGGAAGGAGGGTGCAGGAAGCACCAGTAGGAGGGATTGCACAGGTGTGCAACTACAGGTGTATGGAGAATGGTTGTGTGGAATACATGGAGTATGGAATATATGGATTATGGAATGGATGGTCATGGAGTGAGTATGGTGGAAACTGTGGAGTGGAGTGGATGGTGCGAAGGTGTGGATGGGGGAAAGGAGGATGGACCCCATCACGAATACCCGAGGAGGGTAGTTTAAGCATTAGGTAGAGGATACAGGTAAATTGTGGTTGGATATTGGCATCTGTGGTGCGTGGTGGAAGAATGGTGTTTGGATGGGTGCATTAGTGACATGGAAATGGCTGGGCGTGTGGCCTGTTAGTGTGTGTAGTTGAATGGGCACTCCACCACTGTGAGGATGTCGGCCAGGTGAGGCCGCAGGTGGGCTCTGGGAGCCGGTAGAGTTGTGGATGGGGCCCGAGGATCCGAAGGACGGACCCGGGTAGCCCAGTGCCAGAGGGCACCGAGTGGGGAGAGCGCCAGAGGGCCTTCCCCATTAGATAGGTTAGGATAAGGAGCAGGTAAGCTTGGAGGCAACTACAGTGGTGGAGGTGTGCTGGTGGGTAGACCTGCTGGGAGAGCCACACGACCCAGTCCTGAAATTGTGCAAGGGCACAGGGAGTTGAATCGGGGGAGTGAGACCCCAAATTGAGGAAGCACCACAGTTTGGTCAATGGGAATTTGGTTCTTAAAACCGCATAGTGTAAGATGCCAATGGTTTGGCAGGGAAAGACCCCGGGTAGTGTAAAGTGTGTTAATGTCATTTAGAAGATAGTTAGGATTGAAATCTCCTCGCACCATCCGCATCCACTCACCTGAGGTAACAGGACTCCACACCATGCCATGTTTTTATTATTTTTTGTGCAAATGTTTGAAATGTGAGACGCATCATGACGTGGGTGTGACATTGTGTGTTGTTCCATCTCTCCCTCTTTATGAGGATTGATGATGGTTTGGATGATGGCAAATTTGGTTAGAAGGATTGTGGGGATGAATTTGGTATAGGGGAAATATGGGGAAGAAGAGACGGTAGTGACGAATTTGTAAATGTGTAGATTTTTGTACATATGGGGTAAGGGCAAGGGGAGAGTAGGTAACAGGGGGCGGGGGGTGACATACGGTAGGGACGAGCTTTCTCACTTCGCTCTCCGTACGCACCTCGTCTTGCATTGCCTTGTTTGATGTGTACCCTTGTGAAGTTACCCCTCACTCACCTGTCTTCTCCCCCCCCCCTTGTCTCCCACCCGAGGACTGTGCGCCACTGGGCGCCGAGGGGAGCGTGCGGGAGTCCGCCATTGTGTGCCCAAAACTCCCGCGACCAGCTGTCTGCATCGATGCACCACGTATGGACCACATGTCTGTGGCTGAGCACCACTCATGGACCCTACGGGTTGGGGCATGGCCCCTCTGCTGGAACCAGCCATGATGGCCCGATATCTTGCTTGCGGACCTCGGTCATGTGGCACCAATGCCCCACAGGTGAACCACCCCTAGTCGGCCCTGTGGGCCATAAATAACAACAATGGACACGTTTTGTGCAAGTTTTATTTCCACCAAATAGGCCGCAAGCAAGAAGACGAAGTTGACAACATCTGGAAGAACGACAATGGCCAGCAGAGGGAGCCGAAGAGAAAGACCAGCACCAGGGGTTTATTGGGTTTTTTTTATTGAACTGTGGTGACTGTGCACCGATTGGTGCTTGATGGTGCTTTGGTGCATTTTGGTGCTTTGATGCGTTTTGGTGCTTTCTGGTGTGATGATGCAGCACAGGCTGTTCCCCCCCCCCCCCCAAAGAACAATGGCAGGTCCTGGGTTGCGTTTTGTAAATACAAGTAGCGTAACTGTAAATAATGCTCCCCCATCGTTCATGTTGTAGTTTGAAGACAATTCCGCAAATCGGTTAGCTGTGGGCGTAAGTCTATTAGGCAGGGTGCAATGGAACAGTGGGACATATTTATTTGTGTTTTAAAACTGTCACACTCAGGGTCAGGTTAAATGTAGAGGGAACTACACCTACGTGCCACACTAAAGGTAAAAGTAATAGGGCCGGGACGTGCCTAAGAGGAGGAGGGTGCAGTGTTATGGATTTGCGAATTGTGTTTTTTTTAATGTTGTTGTAAAATATCACCCTCCTTCCTCCATTTGGTGTATAAAGGTCAAAGGTCGTGCCCGTAGTTATTCCATATACAATCACGTAGCAAATCATAGATTTCCTCCTTGTTCAGAAGTTATCTCCTTATTATGTGTATTAGATTAAGGCTGTGTCTTCCATTAATTGATACTCCATTGCACCGAAGTCAAATAAGCTAGGTCCCCTTTCATTTTCATCCCAGCGGTGCGAGTGGTTTTCCATCGCCGCAAGACTCCATTAGCCACAAGGTAATCTCGGAGAAGAAGGGGGAGGAGCCAAATCACGGGCGTTGCCCGCCCATCGTCATCAAAAGGGTGGAGCCAGCGAGCCCTCACCAGCCAACCAGGGCTGGAGAGATACCATCACGGGCGTGGCGCTGGTTGATCTAAAAGCACGTTATAAAAGCGCCCGCGCAAGCATTTTGAGAGAGAGGCGGCGGATGTGGCAGATGCGTGACAAGAGCAGTCCACCGGAGTTCAGTTCAGAGGAGGAGAGACGGAGTTCTGGAAAGGAAAGAGCATAGCCAAGGAGCACAAGGCGAATGAGAATCGCCACGCCCTGCTTGTGGTACCAACCAGCACTCAAAGGAACAGCAAGTGCGGGCACGCGAACCTCGATGTCTCGCGGTCCTCGGATCTCCCTGTCGCCCGTTCTGTGAACCAGAATGCGAGGAGCCGGAGCTGTCACCTCCAGCCCTGCCGTTTGCATGGACCTGACCCTTCCTCTCCCTCCAGCATTCGTTCCTGCCATTCCATCCTACTGTGTACGTGAGTTTGTTCTGTGTGTCTTGTCCTGGGGTTGTAAGTAAGACTGCCATAGGTAAGCTAGCGTTGCACTGTGTCCTTCTGGTCCGTCCCTCTTTCTGCCTTTATTTTATTATCCTTCCTCCTTCCTTGGTTTCTTTTGATTGTACATAATAGTAGTTATAAATTATATTTGTATTTCCAACCTTTTGTCTTCTTCTTCTTCACCTCCTTCGTCTTTGTCTTTTCCCAATTGAATACCTGTGGCACGATTTGGCAAACGTTCAGAATCGGGTTAGTCTCTGCTAATGGCTCGAACGTCGGGTTGCTAACACCGCTCGGCAATTATAACATCTAAAACCGGGGTTCGAGCGAGAGTCCCTCCCTTGCTCGCAGTCAGGAGTGGCACTCAGGTCCTTGGGACTTTTTGTAGGCCAAATACCCTGGCTGCTCCTGACCGGGAGGAGCGTTGGGACCCCCAGGACTCACGTCGGTCAGTCGCGGACAAGGGGATTGACCCCCCCTTCTTAAGGGGAGAAGGCTGACGGAGAGATCTGTAACACTATATATATATATATATATATATATATATATATATATATATATATATATATATATATATATAGATAGATATATATATATATATATATATATATATATAGATATATATATATATATATATATAGATAGATATATATATATATATATATATAGATAGATATATATATATATATATATACATATATATATAGATATACATATATATATAGATATATATAGATATATATATATAGATATATATATATATATAGATATATATATATATATATATATATATATATAGATATATATATATATATAGATATATATATATATAGATATATATATATATATAGATATATATATATATATATATATATATATATATATATATATATATATATATATATATATATATATATATATATATATATATATATATATATATATATATATATATATATATATATATATATTGTTACAGACGCGGTGGTGGATGTTAGTTTACCGAGCGGTTTGGTATGACCACGTCTGCACAGTTTACCCGATTATGCTCGAACGTTGACTAGTCGCGCTACGCTAGATCAATGAAGGAAAAGGACACAACGGCTGGATTCAAATGACACGACACCAAGGGTTCAGTTCTCAAGACCTCCGGAGGAGGTTATATTCGTTCGGAAGGTTAGATTACAACTACAAGAGGGACAGCATAGAAAGACAAGCACTTAGACACACTCTTATATTAACCCCAACAGACGACAGATAAACGGGACAAAACTGACTCACACGGGGATTGATGGCAAGGAAAGGCAGGATCGATGGCTCCAGGTGCACCTGGGCTCAGGGCAGAATCGACCCGGTTCGGTCCGGTCCAAAGATGCGGGGAGGTATCGTCGCGCTGAGGGTGGCGGTGGCTTCCTCTGCTCTCCGTAGTTCAGGCGCATCTGACCTCACATCCGGTAAGTCGCCGCGTATATCCGGCGGGGAGTGACACGCCCTCGGCTCGTTAGCTCCGCCCCAGATGGAATCGGCTCGTTGCTTCTCATTGGGTGCGTGCGGGGGGGTTACCGGCTCCGCCCTTGACGAGGGGCTGACAGGGAGCCCCTTCGTGGTAACCCCGTGGAGCGCATGGTCATGGCGGCTAACCGAGCCGGTGTGAGGACGCACACTCCCCCCGCGTGCCGTTGTTGTAGTTGTTGTTGTAGCTGTAGTTGTTGTTGTTGTTGTTGTTTGGGGAAGAAGATGGGAGGAGGTAAGGGAAGGTCCTAAACTCACTGCTGGTGCCATATAATCACATTCTGGTGCAACGAAGAGTCAGAATTAATGGAAACGAGTCCTTAACTGACATAGACTAAGAATAACTAGCAAGATGTCCGAAAGTTGTCTACGTGAGATGCGGTGGACCTGGGCACGACATTTAATGGGGGAAAAAGGGGAGGGGTCGGTTCTACAGAGTGTTATTTACAGGCAATGGGACTAGGGAATGGGGGATTGGGGATAGTTGGGGAGTATTGGGGAAATAGGGGAGTATTTACAAGCGGATATTGAGGCCAAGTCCCATATCCGCAACATTGCACCCTTCTCTACCCTCGGGGCGTCCCGACCCGATAAATTTTTACCTATTTTAGTGTGGCACTCAGATGTAGTTCCCTCTACTATTAACTCTACCCTGAGTGCGACAGTTTTACAGATATTCACAAATGAGTAAATATGTCCCCCTGCGACGTTGCACCCTTCTCCTCACGGAAACACACCCACAGGATAACCGAATCCGGAAAGAATTCGCAAACTAAACATACAGCCGGTAGGGAGCATTATTTACAAGACTACGCTGCTATTTACACTACGATCCAGGACCTGTTTTTGGAGGAACACATGCAGATGTTATGCATAGAGAGAGAGAGCACGCATGCCAGCATCGATACACCAACCCACGAGTGCTCTGTGGCCTACGGCCTTTAATAACGTGCAGAGCACCCTTTCCCAGCACGAAAAGCACCACCCCCTCATGTACAGTCAGCACCATCCGGTGCACCAATAAAGTGTCTATAAATCATTGTGTGGTGTCGCAGCCGGCCGATGTTCTGCCGCTGGTCTTGCCTTCGTGTGGTGCACTTGGCCTTCTTACTTCTTTCAAAAATAAAGAAAGGCGCCAACCGCGTCCATTTCTCTATTGTGGCCGTCAGGGGGCCAACTATTAGTGGTTCACCTGTTTGGCATAGGTGCCACGTTGACCCAGAGGTCCATCAATGGGTGGTGCTTGGCCGCATAAGAACTGCGGTCCATTGTGGGTGGCCACAAACATTGCGGTCCATATGGTGTATCGATCCAAGCAGCAAGCAGCGAAAGTGCAGGCCCACAACTGCGAAGCCAGCACCTCTCTCTCCTCTCTCTCTACCCCAAAGCCAGATCCTCGGAGGTGGGAGACAAAAGAAGCAGACAAGTGAGTAAGGTGGTAAGGTTGCAAAAGTGCACGCAATGTAAGGTAATGCACACTGGGGGCACATGGGAACCAGGTGAGACAGGTACGTTCCTACCGTACGCCCCCCCCCCCCACCAGGTAACCTACATGGCCCCTCCCTTACCCCTTACTGTATCCACAAAACACAACACTACCCATAAACATCTACTTTACAAATCAACAAACATCCCTACTGTCTTCCCCGTTCCTCCCATAAACCAAATTCGTCTTCTCTCCCTCCTGACCAATCAAATTTGCCATTTTCAACTTTCATCAAAATTTGCCATCTCCAACTCAACATCATAATTTGCCATTACCAATTCATCATCAGTCCCTCCTAGGGAGGGAGAGATGGAATCACCCCAATGTCTCATCCACGTCGTGATGCGTCTCACAAATCCAACAGTAGTCCTTACTTCCTGCAACAGAACAAAGAAAACACAGGTGTGGAGTCATCATCATCACCACAGGCAAGTGGCTGCGTATGGTGCGACAGGTTCATCAATCCTAACTATTTCCTAAATGCCTTTAACAACTTTACACTACCCGGGGTCTTTCTCCGGCCAAACCATTGGCCCTCTTACACTATGGGTTCTAAAAACCAATTCCCATTGGCCAAACTGTGGTGCTCTTCAATTTGGGGTCTCACTCCCCCGATTCATCTCCCGGTGCCCTCGTACAATTTCTGGGCTGCGACGTGTACCTCTCCCAGCGGGTCTACCCACCTGCACACCTCCACCACTGCAGTTGCCTCCGAGCTTACCTGCTCCTCGCCCTAACCTAACTACCTGGGGAAGGCCCTCTGGCGCTCTCCCCACTCGGTGCCCTCTCTGGCACTGGGCTACCCGATCCACACCCGGGATCCTCAGGCACCCACTCACAACTACCGGCTCCCAGAGCCCACCTGCGGCCTCACCTGGCCGACATCCTCACAGTGGTGGAGTGCCCAACCAACTACACACACTAACAGGCTACACACCCAGCCATTTCCACAACACTAATGCACCCATTCACAACACCATTCTGCAACCGCACCACAGATGCCAATATCCAACCACAATTTACCTGTACCCTCTACCTAACACTTACACTACCCGCCCCGGGTACTCGTGAAAGGGGTCCACTCTTCCCCCATCCACACCTTCGCACCATGCACACCACTTCGTACCACTTACTCCAACTCTCTCCACACACCTGTACTTGCACACCTGTGCTCTCACACCTGGTGCCACCTGCACCCTTCTCTCCCCAAGCGCATTCGCGCTGATCCACAACACTCATTACTCACACACTGCTCCACACACCTGTCCAGTTGCACACCTGTGCAATCACACCTGTTCAATCCTCACACAGCATCATCTCATCTAACTACTCCCGTCTGAAACTTGCGCTTCCCAGTCGTCCCTTTAAACTATTGCGCTCCCTCGTCATTATCATCCACACTAATCTACCTGCGTCCCCACTACAGGTATCAGTCACTAACTAAACTTAACGTCACCTAATGTCATCTTCTAGGGCCCTATCAATATAACCTAACCCACCCGGGCTAGTTTTCACTGCCATACACCCCATAAGCTATTGCTCCTTTGCCCCCACATGGGAAGGATGGTGGATTTGCCATCCCACCACATCGGGGGTCTCTCACTATCAATTTTGCACATCAAATTTCAACAAATCAAAAATTTGCCAATCACTGCCCATCATCTGCCAATCACTACTGCCAATCCCTTGCCAATCATCAAATTTTGTTTTTCTCTAATTTTGGGTCCAAAACACTAACCTCATCACCCAGTCTACTCACTAATACCTCTCGGTGCGCCAATTCCTGTCCAAAGCCCGGCTTCGTAAAGCCAAGCCATGAATGCGGGTTGTTTTTGTGCCGGCGGCTGGATGCGTCCGGCACTCGGTGCAGGGACGGGGGCTTACCCGGGCCGAGATCCCACGCACCATCTCGGCGTGGAGCCATCCAATGTCCCGATCTCGACCTGCCGGACTGCCTCAACAAAAAGTGGTCGCCATGACGACCCTTTCTATCGGGCTGCCCGCTCCGCCTAGTGGAGCACGGACGCGGCCGTTCAAAGCGAGGCCCAGCACGCACCGAGGGCCCGCTTCGGCTAAAAGTCGACCTAACCTCTAACCTGGTTACCGTCGATGCTTCACCTGGATTCTTACACGCCGCAGCCCGTTCCTTGCTCACACATCCAGCCGTTCCCATGCTCCTCGTACCTTTCCTTACACACCCAGGTACACCCATTCCACTCACAGCCTTGGTCACACACCTGACCACCGAACACTTTGGCACACATTCGTTGGTCGCACACCTCACCAACACACCTCTTCGCACCCCCTCCTCGGTCACCTCCTCTGTGACAATCACAGGTGTGCTCTCATTCGCACACCCAACCACGTGCCTCACTACCAATTCCAGCGTGCATTCCCACTCACGCTCTACCATTCCCGGTGTGCATCCTTCCATCCCAGGTGTACATCCTCGCTCACCTGTCACAACCAACTCACTCTCCTTGTCACTCTCACTACTCTCACCTCCATTCTTGACAGCGCACTCACCCTTACTCTTGACAGCGCACTCTTTCCTCATGCACCTGTCCGTCACACACCTTTCTCGCGCACACTCTCCCGTTACACCCTCTGTAACACTCACCACAGGTGTGCATTCTTCCTTGCCTTTGACAGCGCACTCTTTCCCCATGCACCCGTCCGTCACACACCTTTCTCGCGCACACTCCTGCGCACACTCTCCCGTCACACCCTCTGTAACACTTACCACACCGCGCTTCCATGTGCTCCCTCGCACACGCGCTACGACCGACTCACTCTCGCCAGCACACTCACTCCTTGGCACGCACTTTTTCCTCACACACCCCAGAGTCTGACTTTCTCGCACACCTCCTCTTTCGCACACCAGACCTGTCGCACACTTCACCAACGGCCTCTCACGAACACCCGGGTCCATCTCGACCCCCAAGCTTCTTAAATCCCCTGGCGCATCATACGCACGACCATATTGGTCACCACTTACACCGGGTCCTCTTCCTCTTCGCTTCTCCTCCATCACCTGCGAATCCCTCATCCGGTTAATGAGCACATCATCACGATCCGAACACAGACTTTGGACCAATTCTTTTACTTCCTCCTTTATCTCTTTCTTATCCTCTCTCCATCGCTTCTTAATTTCGCTCATCCCTTCTTCCACTTCTTCTAATTTCTGCTTCACCTCCTTCATCTCTTCGTGCGCCCCTTTAAGTTCTTCCTCTAACTCCACTTTATTTTTTTCTATGTGCTCCCGCACCTCCCGTTCTTTAACCTCCATCACCTCTACCACTTTGTTCATTTTTCTCGTCAAGTCCTCATGTACCGTCTGACACTCTTTTTTAATTACCCCTACGTCCTTTTTCATCTCCTTCTGCGTCGATTTTAACCCCTCTATTACCGCTGTGTTCTTCTTTACCTGTTCCCCCAACTCCTTTTGTCCCACTGTCAGTTGTTCTACTCCCAGCGTCAACTCCTCTATACCCCCTTGCAGTTTTACAGTCCCCTTTCTCACCTCCGTCTCCATGCGCTCCTTACAGTGCCTCACCTCCTCGCGCACTCCTCCGACCTCCTCACTCACTCCTCTTCTGATCTCCTCTCCCATCACTTGCATCTCCTGCCCAGATGCCACCCTCATCTGCTCCATTTCCTCCCTGTGAGCATCCAGTTTGGTTTCTACCCCCATTCTGACCCCCTCTATCTGCTGCTCCATTTGTTTAACTTCCCTTTCCGCTTGGTCCCTCATGTCCCTCAATTTGCCTTCCATACTGTTTTCTAACCCTATTAACCCATTTCTCACCTCTTTTATCCCGTTGTCTAACCCCTCAAAATTATTGTCTAACTTCCCAAATTTCTTGTCTAATCCCTTAAAATTATTGTCTAACCCCTCACTGGTACCCCTCGCTTCGTCCCTCATTACCCCCATTTGGTTTCCCATTACCCCCAATTGCTCACTCTGAGCATCCATCCGGTTCCCCATTACCCCCATTTGGTTTCCCAACCGCTCACTATCAGCCCTCATTCCCACCATTTGTTCCATAAGGGCCCTCATTTGCAGGAGGAAAAGGTTCGAATCCACCAGGGGCGCTGCCACGGTCGCGGGCGCGGTGACCAGCGAGGCGCCATTTTGTGCGTCTGCTACCCTCGCTGCTTCGCTCTCCTCGCGTCCCTCAATTTGGTCCTGGACCGACCCTGCCTCACTCTCCACTACCGGACCCCAGCCGACTTGGTCTGCCATAGCGCGACTTTCAAAATTCGGGTTTTTATTTCCGTATAACAAAATCAAATTTCGCCGTTATAATTTCGTCGAGCGCAGTAAACGCGCTCCGGATCGATTCTACCTCCCAAAGTTTGGGCCCAACAAATTTAGTCCCGGGTCCGAATTCCACTCCTCGACACCAATTGTTACAGACGCGGTGGTGGATGTTAGTTTACCGAGCGGTTTGGTATGACCACGTCTGCACAGTTTACCCGATTATGCTCGAACGTTGACTAGTCGCGCTACGCTAGATCAATGAAGGAAAAGGACACAACGGCTGGATTCAAATGACACGACACCAAGGGTTCAGTTCTCAAGACCTCCGGAGGAGGTTATATTCGTTCGGAAGGTTAGATTACAACTACAAGAGGGACAGCATATATTCGTTCGGAAGGTTAGATTACAACTACAAGAGGGACAGCATAGAAAGACAAGCACTTAGACACACTCTTATATTAACCCCAACAGACGACAGATAAACGGGACAAAACTGACTCACACGGGGATTGATGGCAAGGAAAGGCAGGATCGATGGCTCCAGGTGCACCTGGGCTCAGGGCAGAATCGACCCGGTTCGGTCCGGTCCAAAGATGCGGGGAGGTATCGTCGCGCTGAGGGTGGCGGTGGCTTCCTCTGCTCTCCGTAGTTCAGGCGCATCTGACCTCACATCCGGTAAGTCGCCGCGTATATCCGGCGGGGAGTGACACGCCCTCGGCTCGTTAGCTCCGCCCCAGATGGAATCGGCTCGTTGCTTCTCATTGGGTGCATGCGGGGGGGTTACCGGCTCCGCCCTTGACGAGGGGCTGACAGGGAGCCCCTTCGTGGTAACCCCGTGGAGCGCATGGTCATGGCGGCTAACCGAGCCGGTGTGAGGACGCACACTCCCCCCGCGCGCCGTTGTTGTAGTTGTTGTTGTAGCTGTAGTTGTTGTTGTTGTTGTTGTTTGGGGAAGAAGATGGGAGGAGGTAAGGGAAGGTCCTAAACTCACTACTGGTGCCATATAATCACATTCTGGTGCAACGAAGAGTCAGAATTAATGGAAACGAGTCCTTAACTGACATAGACTAAGAATAACTAGCAAGATGTCCGAAAGTTGTCTACGTGAGATGCGGTGGACCTGGGCACGACATTTAATGGGGGAAAAAGGGGAAGGTCGGTTCTACAGAGTGTTATTTATAGGCAATGGGACTAGGGAATGGGGGATTGGGGATAGTTGGGGAGTATTGGGGAAATAGGGGAGTATTTACAAGCGGATATTGAGGCCAAGTCCCATATCCGCAACAATATATATATATATATATATATATATATATGACGGTGTACATACATACATATATATATACATACATATATATATACATACATATATATATATACATATATATATACATACATATATATATACATACATATATACATACATATATATATACATACATATATATATACATACATATATATATACATACATATATATATACATATATATATATATATATATATAATTATATATATATATATATATATATATATATATATCTATCAGTTATTATGCGATTTCCTACCATCATTGGTGAACCACCATTAAGGTATCCCATCCAGCTATCGCTGTACCTTATGCCTAAGTCACACATAGGCGGATATTTTGGCGACTACCGGCGACTGCCGGCGATCAAGATTTTTCGGCGACCACTGGCGATTTCGGGCGGTCAAATATGGTCAGGCGGCAGTATGGCGACTGCAGGCGGCCACATTGCGACTGCATTGTGACGACGCCCCGAGTGGGATGGCGACTGTTGAAGATTGACGACGACTGCATTGCGGATGCACGGCGGCAGCGTGGCGACAGTCTGGCGGCTAGATTACGACCGATGGCGGATCGCGGCGACTGCATTGGGGCCGGGTGGCGGTTTACTCCGACGTCCGCAAGACTGCAATAAGACCGCCGGCGATTGGAGACGATTCACACAACTTTTTAAATCTTTATTTCTCTATTTTACATTTCACTTTATTCATTTCAATGATGTATGACATGAAGCATAAAGATGTTTGATGTACAATAACAAAGTTAATAAAGATGTATCATTGTAATGTAATAATCAAACTTTTCTGCAGGGAGAGAGAATGGAAATAAAGTCCAACAAATTATTTCCACTGGTCCCAAGTCCCATAAATAAAGTTTCCAAAGGACCAAAGTCCCAAAAATAAAGTTCCCAAAAGTCCCAAGTCCAAACAATAAAGCCATATCCTTGTCGGCACCACAGGACCTCACTCCACGGAGACCCTCACACCATCCTGTCTTGCCATGGAATCGGGGTATGTCGTAATGCAGTCGCCAGGCAGTTGTATCTTTGTCGCCAATGGCCGTAACTCGGCCACCTCTAGTCCTACTGCTGTCGTCGTCAGTCTCCCATAGCCGCAGGGGAGACGTGGCAGTTCTTCTGTAGTCGATATGCAGCCGCAACAGTGTCGGCCCGTAGTCGGGAAGATGCCGCAGGAAGGCCGTATGGCATTCGCATCTCTGCCGTGCTAGCTGGTGGGGCGATGCTGGGGCGATTGCGGAAGACTATGAGCGACTGGGTTGCGGCCGCTTTACGCTCTTATTACGGATACCGACGACAGCATGGCGGTTCCATCACGACAGCATGGCGGATTTTTTTCGAGTGCGACTGAGCGCGCCGTTTTTAAACATTTAAAAATATATTTGGCCCCTTTGCGGCTCTTGCCGACTGCAGCCGACCTGGGGAGGATAACCACGACTACAGGCGACCGTCCATTACGGTTTCATTACGATTGTCGGCGGGTGGTGGCGATTTTCCAGTCGCCAGTAGTCTCCGACAAATCCGCCTAAGTGTGACTTAGGCATTAATGGGAGCGATAAGCACCGCCTGCCACACGGCACATTATCTCTGGTATTCACTCACTATATGGAATCGCTTGGATGCGGCTATACATACAGACTTGGCATTTAATATGGAATATTTTTTTTGTGGGGGTGAACTTACTTTTCAAGATGACTTAGAACCAAAAGTTCATTGGAATTATGTTGAAATTATTCTAGATTTTGTTAATGTGACCTTTAAAAGAAACAAAAACCACATTTGACATTTCGAAGCAAATAAATTTATCCTTGAAACTGATGAAAACTGATATCGAACTCAATTCACGGACAGTACTGTGTTAAACTTCTGTACGTTTTCCAGAAGTATCTCCATATTTTGCACATTAGCCAAAAAAAATTTCAACAAAAACAAAAGCTAAATTATGACTGGGATTACGGACAGTAAAATTACAGTTCAGTACTTCGTGTAACCCCCACGAGCATTCATGAGAGCATGTACACGTCGAGGCATGCTGTTCACGAGATTTGCCAAGGTTTGGACAGGAATCGCTTGCCATGCAGTGACAATAGTCTGCTGCAATTCACGCACAGAGGTAGGCTGCTGGTCCAAGTTGTCGATTTGACGCGTTAATTCTGCCCACAAGTTCTCTATCGGATTCATATCCGGGGACACGGCAGGCCACTCCATATGCTCTACACCACGGTCAGCAAGAAAGTGTTGGATCATGCGAGCACGATGAGGTCGTGCATCGTCATCTTGGAAGACAAAGTTTCCTCGAAAGGCTGCACGAGCAAATGGAAGCAATGTTTCTTCCAGAATGACCCTGTACTTGAACTGGTTCAGGTTTCCATTCAGAACAACCATGTCAGTTTTGCCCCCTGCATGAAAAGCAGCCCAAACGGTCACCCTACCACCTCCAGCTTGGACTCTTGGCACTATACAATCTTCGTTGTGGGCTTCATGCACTTGTCTGCGCACTCGGACACGGCCATCTTGACGATAGACCAGAAATCTAGACTCGTCACTGAAGGTCACGTGATTCCAGTGTCCTGGCTGCCAGTGACGGTGCTCTCTGGCCCACTGAAATCGGCGCTGGCTGTGTTGTCTGGTCAGGCGTGGCTTTCTCAGGGGACGCCTGGCACGATAGCCTGCTTGAACCAGTCGTTGGTTGACTAGCCTTCTGGATACAGGCACATTTGTCAGTTGCTGCCACTCAGCCCTAAGCTGATTAGCTGACTTGGTACGGCCATTGCAGACTAACCGGTGCAGCTGGTGATCATCTCTCCTTGTGGTTCTGCGTGGACGTCCTGGCCTAGTTATTGGAGTAGGGACACCCCTCTGAGCATTTCGTTTCAGGATCTTTGACACCTGACCTTGAGTAATGCCATACTGCCGAGCAATAGCACGCTGTTTCATGCCAGAATTTCGTAAAGCCACCACTCCATGACAATCAGCACTGTCAAGTTGACGGACCATCTCCAGAGGAAGCGGCAATAACTTTTGTCGATGTGCAGCAGTTGTTTTCCACTAATACAAAACGCAACAACCCTTTCTTACCCGATTGTGAAGCCAATCGTCAAATGTACCTGTCCTTACATTTTGTCACGCCAGCTGTGATATAATCCTGTTATTGACTTCTTGCTGCGAAAGACAATCAGTGACATGGTTCTTTCAACAAAGACATCACCGAAGGGTAAGAGAAACTCACCAGATTGATATACTGAGTTCAGAAAGTAAACCCAAGTCAAGAAAAAAAAAATATTCCATATTAAATGCCAAGTCTGTATATATATATATATATATATATATATATATATATATATATATATATATATATATATATATATATATATATATATATATATGTATATGTGTATATATATATATATATATATATATATATGTATATGTGTATATATATATATATACTAGCGGGGTCACCCGTGGGAATCCCACGGGCATGGATGTGTGTGACATTTCGACATATTGAGTTATATGCTGCACATTCATTTTTACAAAATGGTTACTGGCAAGTCATCAGATCCAGAAATGGTGTGAATTTAGTTATTTCACATAATATGTGACCCCTCACTCCTCTCCACCTGACACTCTCCTGTCTCCACCTGACACTCTCCTGTCTCCACCTGACACTCTCCTCTCTCCACCTAGCACTCCTCTCCTCTCCAAACCCTCACATCCCTCTCCTTTCCAATCCCTCACCTCTCCAATCCCTCACACTCCTCTCCTCTCCAATCCTTCACACGCCTCACACTCCTCTCCAATCGCGCCTCACACTCCTCTCCAATCGCGCCTCACACTCCTCTCCAATCGTGCCTCACACTCCTCTCCAATCGTGCCTCACACTCCCCTCCAATCACTCCTCTCCAATCGTGCCTCACACTCCTCTCCAATCACGCCTCACACTCCTCTCCAATCGTGCCTCACACTCCTCTCCAATCGCGCCTCACTCGCCTCTCCAATCGGCTTTCCCCGTCTCGTTTCTCTCCTTTTTCTCCCGTCTCGTTCTTTTTCTTGCTCCAAATCGGCCCGTCGGAATCGGAAATCGGCCCGTCTCGCCCGTCGGCCCGTCGGAATCGGAAATCGGCCCGTCTTGCTTTTGTGCTTGTGCGTAAATAAATTGTGTTCATGACACCATTTCTGGTGTTGGGCTAGCGGCTAGGGTGCCGGCTTAGGATCCTGGGTTCGAATCTCGGTCGATCGCCGAATTAATGCCAGGGGGGTTGACTCAGCCTGTCATCCTTCCGAGGTCGGCTAATTGAGTACCAGTTCACTGGTAATTCCCTGTTTGTCGTTGAAGGCGGCAAAAAGGGTTGGCGTCAGGAAGGGCATCCGGCCGTAAAACATTGCTTCAAAAAGGGGACAAAAAAACAACAACTACCACGGTCCCCGAAAAGGCCAACCCCCGCTTTGCGGGGAAAAATGGCCTCTAAACGGTGGTTTTTACACCATTTCTGGATCTGATGACTTGCCAGTAACCATTTTGTAAAAATGAATGTGCAGCATCTAACTCAATATGTCGAAATGTCACACACATCCATGCCCGTGGGATTCCCACGGGTGACCCCGCAAGTTTGCATTGACGTTCGTCGATGGACTCGTTCGCCCGTCTCATTCGTTTTCTTGCTGCATCCTGTTCAAGTCTGCGTTCTTCATCGATCGTCTCATTCATTTTGGAAATAGAAGTTTCCACGCAGCGCATGAATTGTCACGATCCTCAAGAGGAATTTGTCTCGTAATCATCAAATGATAAATGGCAAGTAAATTATATTGTGGAAAATTAAAGATTTCAAATAAACCTATTTAAAGTGAATGCGCACATAAGTAATTTTAAAAAACGAAGAAATATCTCTCGGTAATTTCCTGAAACATATTTTACTTCCGGCTAATAATGTTGAATTAAATAAAAACGAAGAAATATATGTCGGCATCATTGTTGACGTTTTTGTGACGACTGTCATCAAACGAAAAAGTAATATATCTTAACGGAAAAGCAAAAGCGAATTTTTAATATATATCGACACGTTGCCGTCGGTGTCATGTTGGGCGGTGTATGATACACCATGACGCGATTTTTAAAAATATATCTCTGCATTTTCCCGCGTGTGTGGAATGTTCTCAATTATTGCTGACACCGAGTCCAAAACCATCGATAAAAATGAAATCATATGGTGAGTTAGATTGGAGATAAAGGCGTGAGAGAGACTCAATGGCCTTGAAGTTGAAGTTACAGGCGTTTGAGAATTCATTTCGTTCTATAAACGGCAACTTTCATTGGATTTCCTTCCCGTTTTTTTTCAACCGAGTCGAAAACTATGTTAGCGACTGTGAAAAATGAAATGATATATCGAATTTTTAATATGTATCGACACGTTGCCGTCGGTGTCATGTTAGGCGGTGTATGATACACCATGACGCGATTTTAAAAAATATATCTGCATTTTCCCGCGTGTGTGGAATGTTCTCAATTATTGCTGACACCGACTCTAAAACCATCGATAAAAATGAAATCATATGGTGAGTTAGATTGGAGATAAAGGCGTGAGAGAGACTCAATGGCCTTGAAGTTACAGGCATTTGAGAATTCATTTCGTTCTATAAACGGCAACTTTCATCGGATTTTCTTCTCGTTTTTTTTCAACCGAGTCTAAAACTATGTTAGCGACTGTGAAAAATGAAATGATATATCGAATTTAAAATAGATATCGACACATTGCCGTCGGTGTCATGTTGGGCGGTGTATGATACACCATGACGCGATTTTAAAAAATATATCTCTGCATTTTCCCGCGTGTGTGGAATGTTTGTGGAAAATTAAAGATTTCAAATAAACCTATTTAAAGTGTATGCGCACATAACTAATAAAAAAAACGAAGAAATATCTCTTGGTAATTTCCTGAAACATATTTTACTTCCGGCTAATATGTTGAATGAAATAAAAACGAAGAAATATATGTCGGCATCATTGTTGACGTTTTTGTGACGACTATCATCAAACGAAATAGTAATATATCATAACGGAAAAGCAAAAGCGAATTTTTAATATATATCGACACATTGCCGGCGGTGTCATGTTGGGCGGTGTATGATACACCATGACGCGATTTTAAAAAATATATCTCTGCATTTTCCCGCGTGTGTGGATTGTTCTTAATTATTGCTGACACCGAGTCTAAAAGTAAAACCATCGATAAAAATGAAATCATATGGTGAGTTAGATTGGAGATAAAGGCGTGAGAGAGACTCAATGGCCTTGAAGTTACAGGCCTTTGAGAATTCATTTCGTTCTATAAACGGCAACTTTCATTGGATTTTCTTCCCGTTTTTTTTCAACCGAGTCTAAAACTATGTTAGCGACTGTGAAAAATGAAATGATTTATCGAATTTGATTTGAAATAAAACTGGGGGAGAGCAAGACACCACGGGCCTACAAAACAGGACTCAAAGCTATGCGAGTTAATAAAATGGTGGATATTTGTTTATAGCCACTCCCAGAATGGGTGGAGCTATGGGTGGAGCTACTCTGCAAACCGAGTAAGCCACACCCCGGACAGACACCCAACAGATAGACAGACAGACAGACAGACAGAATCATCTACGGCTATTATAATATAAGATATATATATATATGTATATGTGTATATATATATATATATATATATATATATATATATATATATATATATATATATATATATATATATATATATATATATATATATATATAAACAAATTGTAATAATTATTCATTAATACCAACAAAGATTTTGCATACCCACGTGTAATACTTTACAATTTACAACAACAATGATTATGCAATACACGCAATCACTCCACGGTCCCATTCACGTTTGGCTCGCGATGGAGTCACGGTCGAATTGATGGGGCGACCTTATCACAAACAATAGCTCCACGGCGGCCCGAGCGAGGCCGGAGATTCAAAAGGGACTAATTTACTTCCGAAAGCACAAAGGGGGCGGGCAGTTCGCTTTTGTTTCCTAGGTATCGCAACGGCAGTCTCGCGCAGGATGAGGGGTAACACCCCGACCCCCGCCCCACAAACGCTCCCTACACAAACCTTCCCACCACTCCGGGGAGGGGCCGCGAGCTGAGCCTCGTTCATCGTCCGCCGCACTCGGCACTCCCGCCCGGGGAGCCCATTAAGCGGAAACGCCTGTCGGGTAGAATTAGCGCATGGAAGGGGGCGGGGTCATGACGCTGGACCGCCCTCGAGGTGGGAACACCCCAGGTGGCCATCGCTTCGGGCGCACCGACCCCTGTGCCTCGACACGGACTCAAAAAGCGAGCAGATAGCACTCTGTAAATCAATCGAAATGAGCCGCGAAGTCCGCTTTGGCTGCCACCACGGGGAAGACAAAACGACGAATGACCGCAATGGACAAGTCACCGAAACACCCCTCACTGTCAGAAGGGGAACCTAATATAATAATTATAGCACGTCCCATGAGCGTGAGCCTCGGCTCTCCGGAGATCAATTCAAACATAATGACAACACCAGGCACAATGATAAATAATTTTAAACGTTTTACAGCATCCATTCCTCTGGTGTGCCACATCACTTAAACTCTTCAAACTCAGCCAGTGTCTGCTATATTGATACTGACAACGTGCGCTGCTCAACTTCATACAAAAAGCTTCGAGCACCAGACGAGGAACGTTGGAAAAAATTTCGGCACGGATGAAATGCATGCAAAAACTTTTCCTCATACAAGCAGCTGTGTTAGCCGGCTTAAGGTGTCCTCCAGGAGGACGGCTTTCAAGCACGCGCTGCGCTCCTGCGTACGCGGACACAAATCAGCAGTTGTTCCAAATGCACTCCGGTGGGAATCAGATCGTGTAAAATGATCTATGTTGCCGGAAAATTCCAACAACCATGGTGTGCTATTATACATGCTTAATGTATGCAATTATCGTACTCTTAAAAAACGATTATTCATCGGGATACGCTTCATGAAACATGGATTAATACAAATCCTTAATTTGGTTCGTTCTGTTTGATATCACAAGGTTTACGAGTTAACTCCGACGACTTTCAAATACTTGTTTCGTAACTTGTGAAGGCAATGGTAATCTCCCTACTTCATAATTTTTATTCATCCTTCATCCTCTTTATTTTCTCCCTTCGCTCCCTCATTCTCTCTAATCCCACTTCTCCACCCTCCCTGTTGGCATAACATTTACCAAACGTTTTGCTCCATACAATCCCATCACGTTTGTAATAAAACCGATCTTGAACTTTTCAGTCATATGATATGAAAGTCATATGTCACATGAAAAGTCATATGACTGTTTATAGTATTCCTTTGGCCAGCTGGATAGGTTAGAGGTACTTGCACTTGCTATTGAGCTGTCAACTGCGAGTTTGATTTATTGGCCCAACTATGAAGCATCTAAATGGTGGCTCGTTGCACACAAGGCATTGCATCATAAAGTGCACCTTCCCTAGCATGGAAGTTAGGTTTGGGTGTCTCGTCTGCCGGAATTAGTTGGTGGACGTTAATGACTCCTCAGTGTCTGGTGTGAAGAGTAGGCAAACTATCATTGACATCCTGAACAAACTACAATTTTCTGTTTCTGGAATAATTGGGCCGTTAAAGTAGTGCTAATAATATAGACACCCGAACAAATACAGTCGTGGCAAAAAATATTGGCACCCTTGCACTTTTTTCAAATAACTCACAATTTTCCCGAAAAATTTGTTTAAATTCACGAAAGTATTTGGTCTCCACAAATCTGTATTTCACTGTTAATATTACACAACCTTTGTTTTTGATTCAGAACTTAATATATCCTTTTCAATCAGAAAATAAATAGAAATGGCATGAACAAAATTATTGATACCCGAGACTTAATATTTGATAGCACAGACTTTGGACAAAATAACTGCAGTCAAGCACTTCCTATAGCCATGAATGAGCTTCCTACACCTCTCTGGTGGTTTGTCCCACTATTCTTGCGCAAACTGCCCCACTTCTCCCAGATTTGAAGGGTACCTTCTCCCAACTGCTGTTTTCAGATCTCCCCACAGGTGTTCAATGGGATTTAGATCTGGACTCATTGCTGGCCATTTCAGAACAGTCCAGCATTTTGTCTTGAACCATTCATGGGTGCTTTTCGAAGTGTGTTTGGGATCATTCTCCTACTACAAGACCCACGACCTTCGACAGAGACCCAGCTTTCTGACACTGGGTTGAACATTGCGCTCCAAAATGCCTTGGTAATCTCCTGATTTCATGATGCCATGCACACATTCAAGGCACCCAGTGCCAGAGGCAGCACAGCAACCCCAAAACATCAGTGAACCTCATCCATCTTTAAATGAAGGGAAGGTGTTCTTTTCTTTGAAGGCTTAATTTTGTTTTCTGTAAACATAGAGATGATGTGCTTTAACAAAAAGCTCTAATTTGGTCTCATCTGTCCACAGGACATTCATCCAGTAGGATTTTGGCTTGTTCAGGTGTGTTTTGGAAAACTCCAGTCGGGCTTTCTCATGTCTCTCCATCAGCAGCAGTGGGGTCCTTCTGGGTCTCCTATTATTGAGGTGGTGATTGATGATGCGAGTTGAAACTGTCGTACCTTCTGTCTGAATGTCAGCTTTAATCTGTTTGGCAGTTGGTCGAGGTGCTTTCTCCACCATTCAAACAATCTTTCGCTGCAATATACGATCAAGTTTTCTCTTGTGGCTATGTCCAGGGAGGTTAGCTACAGTGTCTTGGGCCTTAAACTTCCTGATAACATTGCGTACAATGGACACAGGAACATCAAGGTCTCTGGAGATGGACTTGTAGCCTTGAGATTGTCCATGCTTGCCTACAACCTTGTGTCTGACCTCCTCAGACAATTCTCTGGTTTTCTTTCTTTTCTCCATGCTCATTGCGGTATACACAGTGCCACAAAACAGCAGAATGACTCCTTTTCTCTATTCAAACTGGTTGAACGAGTGATTTTTATATGGCAGCCACCAGCAGTAAAGTAGAGGAGAATCACCTGCCTGAAATCTAATTATTTCAAACAACCTCTAAAAGGTGCTAATAATATTGTCTGGGCCATTTTAGGATTTATGTGTGGAATAAGCTGAGATTTAGTAATTTTTTCAGCTTTTTTTGTTTTGCTCCACTGCAAACGAAATAAAAACATATGTGGATACCAAAATATATTTTTAATTCCAACAATTTTTTGGAAGAAATGGTGAAATATTTGAAAAAAGTGCAAGGGTGCCAATATTTTTAGCCACGACTGTGAATGTGTGTGTGTGTGTGTGTGTGTGTGTGTGTGTGTGTGTGTGTGTGTGTGTGTATATATATACATATATATATATATATATATATATATATATATATATATATTGTTACGGACGCGGTTAAGATGTTATTATGGGCCGAGCGGATGGTCAACCGCGACCGTTACAGGATCCCCGATTGGCCCGACTCCCCCAACGTTGACCAGATCGCACCACAGATATTCAATTTGGAAACCTCTAAAGCGACCGAAAGAGAAGGAAGAGAGAAGAAGACAGAGTACGGAGGAATAACAGGATTTATTATACACACAAGCAAAAAGAAGGAGCGATCAAAGTTATTTACAAGCAATGGATGGAAGAAGCAGTCACACAGTGAATCGTTAGCTTATACTAGTCAATTTACTTAACCCCAGGACAACGATTAGGACAGACGATGTTCACACTTACACAGGGGATATTGCAGGCAGGTATGGCTTGAGGATGGATGGTTGTTTTGGGAGGCAATGGAGGGTCCAGCGTGGATTGCTGCTTGGCGCGTCCTTTTCGTGGCCTGCGGCCCCTTAGCTGCCCCCTTAGCTGCAGCGCAGCTGGTCGCACGATGGCTCGCACACACCTGCTCGTTCAGGCGTCTTCCTTCTCCCCAGCAACAACGAGCGACAGCAAGCAAGAGGACGGGGTCAGAGCAAGAGGACGGGGTCAGAGCAAGAGCATGGGGTCAGAGCAAGAGGACGGGGTCAGAGCAAGAGCACGGGGTCAGAGCAAGAGGGTGGAGTGCATCCCGCGGCGGCTTATATTGGTTTCCTCACCGAACCTTCGCGCACTTTCTCAGGGGTTCCCGCTCCGCCCTCTCTTAGCCAAACCCCTTGTTCTGGGTTGGATGAGCGGGGCCGACTTACTCCTCTCCCCTATGACGAGGGGGGCGACCCGTCTTCTCTAGCCACTCCCCTTGTTCGTAATGGCCGCAAATGGCGAAAACCGGTCAGCAGCTGCAGGTAAGGCGCCGTCACGTTGCACAGCAGTTCAGTACTGCAATAAACGGTTGCTGTCAAAGCTCAAGTGGGGGAATCCCTGGCACTTGAGCTGCCATGGATCATCTGAGGGGCCTACGGTTTATTTCGTTTGATGCAATGCAGAGTCAATCTAGTGGGAAACACATATTTAGCCTACATAGAATAAGGAAATAAACTATTTAAAAAGATATATCGTGGCCTGTGTGTAAGTTTCATGGAATTAACTAGGAGGACGGCTGCGCCATTATTTACATTACGAGGGTGTTACCCACAACAAAACCATACTTTTCACATTCGTTACACTTTCTCCAAAATTGTTACACTTCTCAAAACCGTTACACTTCTCAAATTCGTTACACTGCATCCTCCTTTCTTCAGGGCCGTACTCGGGCCTACAAAACTTTAACTTAGTGTGACACGTAGGTGTCATTCCCTCTACAATTAACCTGACCCTGAGTGTGACAATCTTAAAACACAAATAAGTATGTCCCCCTATTGCATTGCACCCTGTCTAACAGACTCAAGCCCACAGCTAACCGAATTACGGAATTGTTCTCAAACTATACATTTACGGTGGGGAGCATTATTTACAGTGACGTTATTTCTTATTTACAATGCAACCCAGGACCTGTGTTTTTTTTTTCTTTTTAGGGAACAAGAAAAAGAAATTCCTGTTGGGAGGGAGGAGACAGCACGCATTGCATCGATGCACCAGTACCAATACCACCAAAGCACCCAAAAGCACCAAAAGCACCACAAAGCACCAAAAGCACCACTCGGTGCACAGTCACCACGGTTCATAATAAACACAACAAAACAACTGGTGGTGGTCTTCTCTTTCTCTGCTGGGCCGATGTTCTTCCCGACGTCTTCTGGCTTCATGCGGCCTACTTGGGAATAATAAAAAGCACAAGTTGTGTTCATTTTTATTTAGGGCCGCAGGGGCCAACTAAGGGTGGTCCACCTGTTTGGCATAGATGCCGCCTTACCGAGGTCCGCAAGCAAGATTCCCTGGCCACTATGGCCGGTCTCCAACAGAGGTGCCCTGCCCCAGAACCTGGGGTCCATCAAGTGGTACTTGGCCGCAGAACAGCGGTCCATAAAGTGGTACATCAACGCAATGCATGCTGGTTCTGAGAATCTCGTGCACACAATGGCCATCTCACGCACGCTCCCCTCGGCGCCCAATGGCGCACAGGTCCTCAAGTGGGAGACAAAAGGGGGGAAGACAAATGAGTGAGGGGTAAGGTCACAAGGGTACATGTCATTAAAGGCAATGCAGGGTGAAGTGCGTACGGAGAGCGAAGTGAGAAAAACTCATCCCTACCGTACGTCACCCCCCCTGTCACCTACACTACCCTTGCCCTTACCCCATATTTACAAGAATTTACACCTTTACAAATTCGTCACTACGTCTTGTCTTCCCCATCTTTCCCTTCTACACCAAATTCGTCTCCAATCCCTCTACTTCAAAATTTGCCATCACCAATTCATCATCAATCCTCATAAGGAGGGAGAGATGGAATTACGCACAATGTCACACCCACGTCATGATGCGTCTCACAATCCAAAACATTTGCATTAATGAAAAATAATAAAACATGGCATGGTGTGGAGTTACCTCATCTCAGGTGAGTGGATGCAGATGGTGCGAGGAGACTCCAATCCTAACTATCCTCTAAATGACCTTAACACTCTTTACACTACCCGGGGTCTTTCCCTGCCAATCCATTGGCCACTTACACTATGGGTTCTAACAACCAATTCCCATTGACCAAACTGTGGTGCTTCTCAATTTGGGGTCTCACTCCCCCGATTCATCTCCCGGTGCCCTCGCACAATTTCTGGGCTGCGACGTGTAGCTCTCCCAGCAGGTCTACCCACCTGCACACCTCCACCACTGCAGTTGCCACCCGAGCTTACCTAGCTCCTCACCCTAACCTATCTAGCTGGGGAAGGCCCCTCCTGGCTCTGTCACCCCACTCGGTGCCCTCTGGCACTGGGCTACCCGGGTCCATCCTCCGGATCCTCGGGCCCCATCCACAACAACTACTACCGGCTCCCAGAGCCCACCTGCGGCCTCACCTGGCCGACATCCTCACAGTGGTGGAGTGCCCAAACCAACTACACACACTAACAGGCTACACGCCCAGCCATTTCCACAACACTAATGCACCCATCCAATCACCATTCTTCCACCCGCACCACAGATGCCAATATCCAACCACAATTTACCTATACCCTCTACCTAACACTTACACTACCCGCCCCGGGTATTCGTGATGGGGGTCCACTCTTCCCCCATTCACACCTTCGCACCATCCACTCCACTCCATTGTTTCCACCATGCTCACTCCACGACCATCCATTCCAATACTCCATTTATTCCACATTACCATTCTCCATACCTGTTGTTGCACACCTGTGCACTCACACCTGGTGCCACCTGCACCCTCCTTTCTTCCTGGACCATTGGGTCAGCACAATACACAATCACCTTCACTCACTCATACACTGCTCCACACACCTGTCCAGTTGCACACCTGTGCAATCACACCTGTTTAATCGCACCTGTTCAATCTCACCTGTTCAATCCTCAAACACACGGCATCATCTGAACTACCTGTTGCCCTGCTAACTTAGTGCTCCCCGTCTTCCCTTTAAACTAAGCACATACCACGTCATTATCATCCACTCTAATCTACCTGCGTCCCCACTACAGGTATCATTGTCACTAACTAATCTTAACGTCACCTAATGTCATCTTCGCTAGATCCCTACACACGATATCCTAACCCACCCGGGCTAGTTTTCACTGCCATACACCCCATAAGCTAGTGCTCCTTTGCCCCCCTCTCCGTGAGGGATGGTGGATTTGCCATCCCACCACATCGGGGGTCTCTCACTATAAATTTTGTTCGTCCAAATTCAATAAATCAAAAATTTGCCAATCACTCTACCATCATCAAATTTTGCTTTTTTCTAATTTCGGGGCCAAAAGACTATCCTCATCACCCGTCTACTTATTAGATCCTCTCGGTGCGCCAATTCCCTTCTAAAGCTCGGCTTCGTACAGCCGAGCAATGAACGCGGGTTCTTTGGTGCCGGCGGCTGGATGCGTCCGGCACTCGGTGCAGGGACGGGGGCTTACCCGTGCCGAGATCCCACGCACCACCTCGGCGCGGAGCCATCCAATTGCCCGATCTCGACCTGCCGGAACGTCTCAATAAAAAGTGGTCGCCATGACGACCCTTCCTATCGGGCTGCCCGCTCCGCCTAGTGGAGCCCGGACGCGGCCGTTCCAAGCGAGGCACAGCGTGGATCGCGTACGGCGGTCCTTTCGAACCCGCCGTGGCTCGGATCCCCGCTGGTTCTCGCGGCACGCGAAGCCCGGCACGCACTGAGGGCCCGATTCGGCTAAAAGTCGCTCTAACCGCTAACCCGGTTACCGTCGATGCCTCACCTGCATGCTTACACGCATACGCTACCCCTTTCTTGCTCATACATCCAGCTGTTCCCATGCTCCTCGTACCTTTCCTTACACACCTCGGTACACTCATTCCACTCACAGCCTTGGTCACACACCTGACCAGCGAACACTTTGGCACACATTCGTTGTTCGCACACCTCACCAACACACCTCTTCGCGCCCCTTCCTCGGTCACCTCCTCTGTGACAATCACAGGTGTGCTTTCACTCGCACACCCAACCACGTGCCTCATGACCAACTCAAGTGTGCATTCCCACACACGCTCTACCATTCCAGGTGTGCATCCTTCCATTCCAGGTGTACATCCTCGCTCACCTGTCACAACCAACTCACGCTCCGTGTCACTCTCACTACTTTCACCTCCACTCTCGGTCGCGCACTCACCCTTACTCTCGACAGCGCACTCTTGCCTCATGCACCTGTCCGTTACACACCTTTCTCGCGCATCCTCTTGCGCGCACTCTTTCGTTACTTCCTCCGTAACACTTACCACACCGCGCTTCCATGTACCCCCTCGCACACGCGCTTCGACCAACTCACTCTTGATGGCACACTCTCCCGTTACATCCTCTGTAACACTCCTCACTACGCGCTTCCATGTGCTCCCTCACACACGCGCTACGACCGACTCACTCTCGACAGCACACTCACTCCTTGGCGTGCACTTTTTCCTCACACACCCCATGGTCGGACATTCTCGCACACCTCGTTTTTCGCACACCAGACCTGTCGCACACTTCACCAACGGCCTCTCACGAACACCCGGGTCCACAACAACCCCCAAGCCGACTGAAGCTCCCCTCGCATCATGTACATTTCCGATTATATCGCCACTCACCTTGGCACCTCGTCTCCACACCTCTTTTGCCACCTGCAAACTCTTTATTTGGTTAGTGAGGTGAGCCGCACATCATGAGTTGAGCACCGACCTTGTACATATTCCATTACTTCCTCCTTTATCTCCCTCTTAGTTTCTGTCCGTCCCTTCTTAATTTCACTCACCTCTTCCTCCACTTCCTCTAATTTTTGCTTCACCTCTTTTATTTCCCGCTGCGTCTCCTCCAGTTCGTCCTCTAAGGCTACCGTGACCGTCTCTATGTGCAGCCTCACCTGCCGGTCCTTTGTCTCCATTACCTCTGTCACCTCGTCCAACCTCATTGTCAGCCCCTCACGTACCATCTGACATTGCCTCTGTGTCGCTATCAAGTCATTTTTAATTTCTTTTTGTGTCGCCTTTAACCCTCCAAGTACTGCAGTGTTCCTTTGAACCTGCTCCACTAACTCCGTTTGTCCCTCTGTCAGCTGTTCCTCCTCCTCTGTCAGACCCTCTATTCCCCCCTGTAACCTAGCCGTATTATTCCTCACCTCTTTCTCCATACGCTTCTCACCTCGCTTTACCTCCTCGCGTAGCCCCGAAACCTCCTCACTTACACCTCGTCGTATCCCCTCTTTCATCTTGCAGGGGAATTTGTAGCTGAGAGACTCAGGACTCCAATGACCGGACACAGGTTACAAAAGGTCTAGTTTATTAACTGTATTCACTTCATCCAATTACCAAAATGATACCGCATAATATAATGGATCAGGTTAACTCTTTTCGCTGGTCCCTCTCGTTCAGCCGATGTTTCCTCCGCCACTGCCGTCGATCAGCGCTTCTCATGACAAGTCCTCCTTACCCAACGTTTGCTGCTCGTTTATATCGCCAAACTGGACTTAATCCTCTGTCCGCTAATGCCCCGAGGTCATGCATTGCACCAAATCCTGGCATCAAGCTCGCTCCCCTCCTGCTGTGATTTCCATTTACACAGTAGGGGGGTGCTCTAGCCTGGGGCCTTGACCAGGTGTTTCAAGAGATTACCATGTTCATGCACATTCTGACACTCATTTACAAACTCGTCTTTAACAGAGTTTGCATGTAAAATGTATCTGCTTTGTTACCAGGTTAATTAATAAGTTACCAGTGCCAATTAATAAGTTATACTGCGTTACACTTCCACAATTCCCTCATCTTTTTGTTTTTTGTTTATATTAACCATTAATCTAAACATCAATATAAGTAAACAATCAATCACTACAAGTAAACATCATTACAAGTATAAGTAAATAATCAATCATTTTGGTAATCAAATTCCCTTGGGCATACACCGTCATCCTGCAAGAATCACAAAACATTTCGTTGGTCATTGACTCCTTCCATTTTGTTCAATCTATTGCATTTGCATCACAAATATATTTTCAAAACAACACTTCACCATCACCAAGATACAACAATTTCACTTCATTTTCAAGTTTTGTAAAGCATCTGCACCATCTGGCAAAAAACGTTTGCCTCCACACAAATGTTGACTTTGTTTGAAAGGAAGGGCTGATCACTTGTGCTTGAATCCAGGTATGAAACATTTTCTCCTAATGTCTTCATAGCTCCTGCACTACTTCGTGTAGGATTTCGCTGTTGCGGTAACACTGCGGAGTCATAGACTGACCCTTCTCTCCATGTAGCATTCTTGCCACTTTTTTGCTGTGAACCATAATGATTCCTTGAACAAGGCCTTCGCCCAGTTGTAGTCGACTTGCCTCCTCCCTCATTATGAGTGGGCAGAAAGTATTGGTGTGACGTTGATTGGCCAGCAAGATGTGGAACAGGGATGCCGGATGCATCCACAATGATGTTGGGACCATGGTGTTCAGGTCATCCATGGTCCATACCAGGAGCAACCAGCAGAATCGTGCACAGCTGTTGTGACAAGGGCACAGCCGTTTTTTGCAGCTCCATGCTGGTTCCCCGGACGTTGGTGAAGTAATAACATATGTCCCCGCATTTCACAGAGGTTGCAGGTAAAATGTCGTTGTCCTGCAACTTCTGATGTGGTGAATGTTTGAAGTCTTCGAACAAGAGTAAGTGATCGCCTTTCTTTCATATGTTGCAGTGTGATCCAGGCAAATGGTCACATAAATTTCCTTGGTGAAGGTAAGCATTCATCTCCAAGTTACACGGGAGAATGTCTTCATCATTCTTTGAGAAAGAGGGTGTATGCCACGATTAACTTCATTTTTTTTTTTTTTAGCCACAAATTTTCTTTCTCGAACTTCTTCCCAATTCCGTTAGCAATCCCTCCAAAATGTGATCTCGTCTTATCCTTATGCTCAGTCACATCTGAATCTGCTTTCCGCACACACTGAATCAGATAGGGTACATCTTACCATGAAATCAGCATAATCATGTATATCTTCCGACAGTTTCACATTCAACAATTTGTTGTTTTTCCTTAACACAAAAGTTATATTCATCTATATGCGTCACACAAATAATATTCAATCTGGTATGTATTTCACTACTAAACTAAGAATAGCATTCACCATTGCTTTCAGGTTAATATAGTTCAAAATTAACTCATGCAGGTATTTTAGCACTACTCTAAGAAAATAAATTGTATATGATTACAATCACAAACGGGAATATCTAATTCCCAACAACAATTTTCCCAAACCAACAAATTAAGCATAATGTATTATTACCATAATTCCTCTCCACTTTTTCTTTTCCCTCTTTTTTTTCTTTTTTTTTTCCTAACAGTGTGTCACTCGTGGTGATATGAGTTCACTGATATTGTAATTGACACAACTCATAACATTGTCGTTATGCCATTATCTTAATTCTACTGTTTATGTCGCCATAAAAGTCTTCCTTTTCTGGATCCACATTTCTTTCCTCATTTGTCACTTCATGCGTTATCATCGTGTTGTTGGTTACCTTATTCAAACACACCATCACTAAGGCTTTCAAGCAAGCCACCACTAAAACAATTGCCAATATAACTACTAAACCAACAAACAAGTCTGCTACTCCTTGTATATATTCATACCTATGACATAGTTATATGTCGATGACATTTAACATTATATACCAAACTAACAAGCTTCCTAAAAGGTAAATAAAGAAAATCCCTTCATATGTAACATAATCAGATTATTTGTCTTACAAATGATCCCCCTATCTCCCGGGGTTGAACTCAATCCCCTGATCATGAGTGTAGTTGTGATACATTTTTCACTCATGTTGTATTAATATCAGCAGGTAATTGTATGTCATGTAGGCAAATAAATGTCACTATCCCAAGTAGGAATATCACGTGTTGAAAATGTAATGTTTATCAATGCAAGGGGTGTTAAAATGTAATTCAAATGACTGTAAATCACTACTATCATTTATCTACCACTGAATGTTCTGCTGGGCTGCTAGGTGCAGCCTCATTTTCTGTGGGATCGTCCACCTTAGCCCCATGTGCTTGTTTGCAATGAGGGGCATGAATCCAACTTTCTATTTTGGGTCCATCTTTTTTCCTATTCTTATCAATCTCCTATGGTTTATCATTTCGTTCCAAGATACCGCAACCAAAGGTTTTAACCAAAGCTCTACCAAACTATTTCCAATTTGAACAAAAATGCCAGTGAAACAATGATTCGAAGAATTAACTTCAAGGGGTCAATAAATTTATTCTATAGCCAGATCTAATTTTCCCATCCAATAGTTTGCCTTGCCACATGTCATATTATAACACCTTAATAAACCTTCGAAAAAATGTTTCCCATCTCAACAAATTTCCTTTTTTACAAATAGCCATGTGTAACTTACGTATTTAACTACAATTTCCTCTCAATTTGTTTGGCCTAACTGGCCGTAAAAGTGGCTGCCAGCATGCAGTACCGTTTTTTATCTACCAAGGAAGTGTTCCACACAAGACCTCTACCAAAATGTTGTTTGTAAAAAACAAATCTGGGATTTCTGATTACATGGATGTAATCCACTCTGATCTGATCACACTCTCAGGACATTTTCAGGCTGCTGTTAACAATCCACTACGATGACTTAATTCCTTTACCCACAATCAAATAATTAGTACAAATTGAGGATATTATCCCTATCACATTCTTTTATAGATTCATTATGTTGGATCTAATTTTTCCCAATAATTTTCCACTGCTGTAAGGCGGAACAATAGCTCTCATAAGTCTTAGTAATATCGTACTTAATTTGCCCAGCAGAGAATAATTTATTTACTATCCTTTCTCATCTGTTAACCAGTGACTTTGTTTAAACTCCAGAACTGAAAACCCACAATAGTTCAAACCAGCAAAATTTTCTTTACTATTTTCCCATATCATCTATGCCTAAAACACATCCATACATACAGCACAATTTATATGCTGATAAAATTCAAGTTTATATACACAAAGAATTAAGTTAAGCACCCCCCCCGTTTTTTTACAACCTCGCACATTACAAGTTTGTTGTCGTCAAAACAGTGTAATATACCCATGATATTGCTATATTTTCTGGAGAAGTGATATTATGGTCACATAAAAACATAACAATCATGCCGTTTTCAATATTTTATTCTGAATAATTTAAGGTGAAATTTTTTGGGAATTTTAGGCATATTTTCACCTCAATTTAAGTATGGAGCTATAGGTCCATCACGGACAGTGTGGATGACGTTTATGTTTTCTAACGTACAGTCATTGTTCTGAGAAGACCTCTAGCGATCTTTGCGTCAATAACGTGTGTAGGACCCACGTGATCGGATCACTGACTCAACCAATCACTTTTTTTCACTTTGATCACTCAATTTCATCAATGGATAATTGCTAATGTCATACCAATCATTATTTGATCTCACATACCTTAGAATATATGCCAATGTATACATATACACAAAGAATATATATTAGGGGGTGCTTACCTTAATTCGTTGTGTAGGGGTGCTTAACTTAATTCTTTGTGTATATATATAAAATCCATGAGCAGAGTATTCTGGGAAGTCAGTGTAAGACCTCTCCCAAATTTGGATGATTTTGTACTTCCTCATTTCCTTTTATGAAGCTCATATCCATAAATAGATGTTATTCTCATATACATTCTATCAAAAAATGGAATCCCAAAATTACTCACAATTTTACTATTAATTAATGGCTGCTCATAACCCAGCACATCAAATTTTTATATTCCATTTCCCTTGACAAAAGAGATAATGTTCATAATCAAATTATATTTCTATTTTATTTTACGGATTCTCTGGATATTCAATCCCATCCACATATCCCAATCCCATCCACATAAAACTATCCATTTCCAGACAGGCACACTGTCGGTGTCAACAATCTTGTAAGATTGATACACAAAAACACACACACACACATGCATTATGCATATTTGTTTGCGTTGGAACCATTATTTACAGATCAGATGGGTGTCAATTTTATTTCAATTTCATAAAATTTGTCAATCAAATTCAAAATGCTTATAGACAAATAAACCAAAAGTCCATTCTTAGAAAACCCTCATGATGTCACATTGAAATTACCCTTTCAGCCTTCACAATAATCTATCCAAATTTTGACTACACACCCATTTGCATGTCAGTCGACCATTGACCTATCAATCGTGCGGAACAATAGTCCGAAATTCCCACCTGATCATCATGTGACTCTTGTCACTTGGTTTGCCAAAAAAATTGCAACGCAATTGTTCCAAACTTTGTAAATTTAAAATTGCTGTGCCCAAAATAGAAGATCCAATTTTGGCATTTGATCAATTAATTATTAATTTGTTAACAAGCAAAAAAGAAAAAATGAATCATTCTTGCTTTGAAAACTTTTCAGACACAAGAATCATCGACAGTTATTCATATTTGTCCAGTAATCGAATCTGTTGAGGCCAATCATCATTTGGGATTTGCAGCAATGAAGGCCTAATCATTGTCTGAGGTACCGGTAAGCACTGGTACCCTTGATCTTGGTTTGCCCCATGACCTTGTCTTCCTGTTGACATACGGACATCTTCTTCTCCAATGTCCCATCTTTCCACACTCGAAACACCGGTTTCTGTCGTTGTCTGATCTGTGCACCTGTGCACTTGTATTGCTGGGCTGCATCTCTACATCCCTGAGTTGCCACTGCAATCTCTCGTTATCTCCTGAAACACGAAAAAATTCTCTGTACCGTCCTTTTTGGGGAGACAACTGGAAATCAGATGGGACAACTGTCACTTTCATTCCTAATTTCGAGGGCAGTTGTGCATTTGTCTCCTCCACTGTATCCTGTATCCTTTTTATTTTAAGTTCTAGTTCCGTTATCCGTTCTTGCTGTTCCCGTTGTTTGGATTCACCATCCCAAAGATGGAATGCAAGCCAGTCTACCGTTAGATTCTGTCTCTTCCTGGCTTTCAATCTTTGTTCCAATCTTTCCAATCGACTTCGCTCAAATGTACCATCTCTTGGAAACTCCTCATCATGTCCCTTTGTCCACAAATACCAATTCTCGACCTGCCTTATAGCTTCTGCACCATAACGGTCGTACATATGATGTGTACAAGTACCTTTTTGTGGAATCTCTTGTTGTCCTTGTGTATTCTTGCAGGCTCCATTTCCCATTCTGCCTTTTATCAAAGTAGCGTTGGATGTGTTGTAGTTTGTTCCTCTAAAGCTTCACTCGTACCTCCAGGAAGGGTCTCTCCACCTGTTCACACGGTGATTTCCAGAGAATCTCCCTCAGCCGTGGCTTTTGCACAATCCAATCTCACAGATCAGTATTTGCAGATGAGCCGGAGGGTCAGTATGAAATGGGTGAATCCTCAGGTGTCCGCTCTGTTGACGGGGAAATCACACAATGGTAACCGCACATATATATCTGTATATAAACTCACCACCTTGCTCAATATTCCCAGGTTGTCTCCACATTGTTAATATCACGCAAAGATATCAAAGCTTCTTTCTTGAGACCGCATTTTCATCAATCAAACAATCAATATATTCAATTCAATTTATTCAGTTCAATTTATTCAGTTAAATTTATTCAATTAAATTCAATCAATTAGATTTAATCAATCAGATTCAATCAATCAACAATTCAATCAATTATTCAATTTCAATTAATTCATCAATATTCATCAATAAATCAAATTAATCATTTTGGATGTCTCCTTGCATAAGCCCTTTCCCCAATGATGTCAGGACAGGTCCATCCATTGACTGAGATCGAATTTCATCGGTCGTCACCTCGGATTCGTACCTCATGTCAATTGATGAATCGCCGTCCTGTCCTAGGGTCATATCTGACATATTTTCCCATTTTGCCTGGTCTCCACAAATTTTTCTTTGCAAACACTAAAGGCAACTCATCCTTCATTCGTGAGACAGCCAAAATGGATGCCAGATATTAAAGTTCTTTGGGAAAAATATCTCATCATTTTTCTTTTAATAGTACCCAAAATCTCTTGGCAATATAAATTTCGTAAAACTCCTGAAATGGGACTGTCAAATTCCTTCAATCATGCTAAATTTTGAAACTCCATCGCTTGTAATACCCAATTTATCCCATAGGGCTTGAAAGTTCTTTCCCAAGTTCATGCAGCATTCTGCATTTGAACCCTATGATATCATTCATAATAATCATCATGATTTTATAGTCATGGTCCTATCATAATCATCTATTTAAACGAACATTTCCTTTATCACCACAGCTATGTGGTATAATCAACAATAGAATAAAACTGTACATAGCAACAGGCTACCTCATGGCCACTTAGTATACCTATTGACAATAAGTCATAACAATATCGAATAATCATTGAACAATTCAAAAATCGCTTCCACTGCTCTAGCCGCAGCATCCGTGATATTTGTTTGCTCATTCCCTATTCCTGATTCGTCATCAAGGATCTCCATCATCACACAGCGTACTTAATTCCGCATTTTAATGAGAATTCAACAGGAATTTACGACTCAAAGGAAAAAGAATGAGCAGACCTTTTGCAGGATGATCGTTACAAAATCGTTACATATATTAAAGTATTTATAATGTCGACAAATCATATCTTAATTCTTGCAAGATTTGGTTCTTTGAATAAATCACAGCACCGGGAGAACCAGCTCCAAAAATGGATCTTTGTGTTTATTCAGCACCCTAGTAATTGGTTCTTTGTGTACTAATTACACAGCACCCAGGCCCCGCTCATATGGATCTTTGTGCAGCGCTGCACAGCACCTGAGCAAAAGGGGTTTCATCTACATTTTCCTATCCGGCGTACCATCCGTGATATTTGTTTGCTCATTCACTATTCCTGATTCGTCATCAAGGATCTCCATCATCACACAGCGTACTTAATTCCGCATTTTAATGAGAGTTCAACAGGAATTTACGATTCAAAGGAAAAGAACGAGCAGACATTTTGCAGGACGATAACTGGAATTAGTCGTGAAAATATATCCAAATACCCAAAAATACACACCCACACAAATAAACAACATTTATTCCGTTTAACGGAACAAACATTTCCTCTATCATGACATGCATGTCTTCAAAATTATATGACCAAGAGAAAAAGTAAAACTAATTAAAACTGTGGGCAGTGATAATCCGGGGACCATACCGCTCCATCCTGATTGGACGAGTGCGTGCTAGAGTCGTTAACAACGACAGTCCAGATCCGAGTGTTCAAAATTTCAACTCAATCGATCGAAAAATGAACGCAGGGATGCATTTTAAAGGTGCAGTGGCACTAACTGAGTTGCCACGAATATGGCCATGAAATTGCCAATATGGCCAATATGACAAAATATTTTCCTTAATCAATTGGCTCATAGCATAACCAATCTGTAAGTATTTCATCCGAAGATGTATCTCTGAGGACTTTTAATTAAATAAGTCATTTATAAATCAACGAGTTAATTTATTAAATGATTAATCAATAAATCAATATTTTCCTTGACAGCCACATCACTTGGTCAGTGTCATGTCCAAATATCAGCTTCCTTACTCAAAAGGTGCCTGAGTTAATGTAATGTAATTACTGTAATAAGATTACTGCAATTACTGTAATGATTACTGTAATTACTGTAATTACCGGAACTGTAATTACTGTAATTACCCCAGGTAATTACTGTAATGTAATTACTGTAATTTAATAAGAAATGTAATTAATTAAATGAGTACTTCATTAATCGCTCATAATGAAATAATTCCTTAATTTTCATTCGATTCACTTTACATTCGACTGGGATTTATATATCCGTCAACTATTTTATTCAATCACTACATTTTATTCAACATAGGCCAAAGTCCACAACAATTTGAAAAATCCTTCATTTTCATTCGATTCACTTTACATTCGACTGGGATTTATATATCCGTCAACTATTTTATTCAATCACTACATTTTATTCAACATAGGCCAAAGTCCACAACAATTTGAAAAATCCTTCATTTTCATTCGATTCACTTTACATTCGACTGGGATTTATATATCCATCAACTATTTTATTCAATCACTACATTTTATTCAACATAGGCCAAAGTCCACAACAATTTGAAAAATCCTTAATTTTCATTCGATTCACTTTACATTCGACTGGGATTTATATATCCGTCAACTATTTTATTCAATCACTACATTTTATTCAACATAGGCCAAAGTCCACAACAATTTGAAAAATCCTTCATTTTCATTCGATTCACTTTACATTCGACTGGGATTTATATATCCGTCAACTATTTTATTCAATCACTACATTTTATTCAACATAGGCCAAAGTCCACAACAATTTGAAAAATCCTTCATTTTCATTCGATTCACTTTACATTCGACTGGGATTTATATATTAATTCTGGACCGGCATTAGGTGGGATTGTCTGTCATGAATTTATTTGTTGATCGAACGAGTTTTAATTTGTCTAAATCCGACCAGTCGTTTCCAAAGATATAAGCCTTTTTGTCGCAGTACCATATTGGAAATATATATATATATAAATATAATTCCCTTTCCCGGTTCCCTGTCGCTCGCCGAGCGCCGAGCAAGTCAAGTGCTTCGAACAAGTGCAAAAAAAAGTACCCCATACGTGTACGGGTGGGTAAACGAGTGTACCGGCCTTACACGTCCTGGAAGCAAACGGTCGCAAGGTGCACACTTGCTCCGTTTGCTTCCAGGTCACAGTAAGACCCTTAATGACCAGCGCAAAAATACGTATTTACAGAAATCATTTAGAAAAAAAACGAATAAATTGCTACAGTCGTTTATCGAAATCCCATTCGTGATGGCTCACGCCACCTATATCGCGGCATCGGTGCGCAAAGAAGCCCCAGACCACCTGCTCCCCCATGTATGTACCCATAACTTCCAAGTTCGTAAATCATATTGGACCAAACAAGACACACTCACCTTTTAAAGAAGACTTGTTTGTGTGTACAATTGATCCCAGCGGTGCCTCCAGATTGTAGGGGAATTTGTAGCTGAGAGACTCAGGACTCCAATGACCGGACACAGGTTACAAAAGGTCTAGTTTATTAACTGTATTCACTTCATCCAATTACCAAAATGATACCGCATAATATAATGGATCAGGTTAACTCTTTTCGCTGGTCCCTCTCGTTCAGCCGATGTTTCCTCCGCCACTGCCGTCGATCAGCGCTTCTCATGACAAGTCCTCCTTACCCAACGTTTGCTGCTCGTTTATATCGCCAAACTGGACTTAATCCTCTGTCCGCTAATGCCCCGAGGTCATGCATTGCACCAAATCCTGGCATCAAGCTCGCTCCCCTCCTGCTGTGATTTCCATTTACACAGTAGGGGGGTGCTCTAGCCTGGGGCCTTGACCAGGTGTTTCAAGAGATTACCATGTTCATGCACATTCTGACACTCATTTACAAACTCGTCTTTAACAGAGTTTGCATGTAAAATGTATCTGCTTTGTTACCAGGTTAATTAATAAGTTACCAGTGCCAATTAATAAGTTATACTGCGTTACACTTCCACAATCTCCTCCATCTCTTTTGTAGATGCCACCCTCATCTGTCCCAATTCATCCCCCTGAGCATCCAGTTTACTTTCTAACCCGATTTGCACCTCCTCTATCTGGTTCCCCATTCGTTTGATTTCCCTGGTAGATTGTTCCCCTATTTCCCGCAATTTGTCCTCCATCCTATTTTCTAACCCCATTAACCCATTTTTCACCTCTTTTATCCCGTTGTCTAACCCCTCAAAATTATTGTCTAACTTCCCAAATTTCTTGTCTAACCCCTCACCGGTACTCCTCGCTTCGTCCCTCATTGCCCCCAATTGCTCACTCTGAGCCCTCGCTTCGTCCCTCATTGCCCCCAATTGCTCACTCTGAGCCCTCGCTTCGTCCCTCATTACCCCCATTTGGCCCTCCAATCGCTCACTATTCTTGTCCATAAGGGCCTTCATTTGGATCATAAAGAGATTCCAATCCACCAGTGGCGCTGCTACGGTCGCGGGCGCGGCTAAATTTGGCGCCACAATAACCATGTGCGCGAGGCCGCCATTTTGTGCACCTGATACACCCTCAACCACCTCATTGCTCTCCTCCTCCCTTTCTTCCCCTAAGTCCTGGGTTACCCCTAACCCGTCTATCTCCCCCACCGACATCCGATCGCCTTGATTGTCCATGGCGCGATCTCAAAATTCGGGTTTTATAAAACAAAATTTCGGCACTTTATAATTTTGACCAAATTTTTTTCCTAGATGTTTTTTTTAAAAATTTGGTTCGGGCCTCGAATCCCACTCCTCGACACCAATTGTTACGGACGCGGTTAAGATGTTATTATGGGCCGAGCGGATGGTCAACCGCGACCGTTACAGGATCCCCGATTGGCCCGACTCCCCCAACGTTGACCAGATCGCACCACAGATATTCAATTTGGAAACCTCTAAAGCGACCGAAAGAGAAGGAAGAGAGAAGAAGACAGAGTACGGAGGAATAACAGGATTTATTATACACACAAGCAAAAAGAAGGAGCGATCAAAGTTATTTACAAGCAATGGATGGAAGAAGCAGTCACACAGTGAATCGTTAGCTTATACTAGTCAATTTACTTAACCCCAGGACAACGATTAGGACAGACGACGTTCACACTTACACGGGGGATATTGCAGGCAGGTATGGCTTGAGGATGGATGGTTGTTTTGGGAGGCAATGGAGGGTCCAGTGTGGATTTCTGCCTGGCGCGTCCTTTTCGTGGCCTGCGGCCACTTAGCTGCCCCCTTAGCTGCAGCGCAGCTGGTCGCACGATGGCTCGCACACACCTGCTCGTTCAGGCGTCTTCCTTCTCCCCAGCAACAACGAGCAACAGCAAGCAAGAGGACGGGGTCAGAGCAAGAGGACGGGGTCAGAGCAAGAGGACGGGGTCAGAGCAAGAGCACGCGGTCAGAGCAAGAGGACGGGGTCAGAGCAAGAGCACGGGGTCAGAGCAAGAGGGTGGAGCGCGTCCCGCGGCGGCTTATATTGGTTTCCCCACCGAACCTTCGCGCACTTTCTCAGGGGTTCCCGCTCCGCCCTCTCTTAGCCAAACCCCTTGTTCTGGGTTGGATGAGCGGGGCCGACTTACTCCTCCCCCCTATGACGAGGGGGCGACCCGTCTTCTCTAGCCACTCCCCTTGTTCGTAATGGCCGCAAATGGCGAAAACCGGTCAGCAGCTGCAGGTAAGGCGCCGTCACGTTGCACAGCAGTTCAGTACTGCAATAAACGGTTGCTGTCAAAGCTCAAGTGGGGGAATCCCTGGCACTTGAGCTGCCATGGATCATCGGGGGGCCTACGCTTTATTTCGTTTGATGCAATGCAGAGTCAATCTAGTGGGAAACACATATTTAGCCTACATAGAATAAGGAAATAAACTATTTAAAAAGATATATCGTGGCCTGTGTGTAAGTTTCATGGAATTAACTAGGAGGACGGCTGCGACCATTATTTACATTACGAGGGTGTTACACACAACAAAACCATACTTTTCACATTCGTTACACTTTCTCCAAAATTGTTACACTTCTCAAAACCGTTACACTTCTCAAATTCGTTACAATATATATATATATATATATATATATATATATATATATATATATATATATATATATATATATATATATATATACGTATATATATATATATATATATATATACTGTATATATATATATATATATATATATATATATATATATATATATATATATATATATATATATATATATATATATATATATATATATATATGTATATACAGTGGAACCTTGACTTACGAGTTTAATTCGTTCCGTGACCGAGCTCGTAACTCAAATTGCTCGTATCTCAAATCAAATTTCCCCATTGAAATGCATTGAAATGCTATTAATCTGTTCCAGCCCGCCAAAAACCACACCAATTTTTTTTTAAATATACAGTATATATAAAAATATCTCGCGCTTTATATTTCACCTGTATGCAGCATACAAGTTGGCAGGATGGCCTGGACTGGAGGTACGCACACTTGACTCTAAACTGTCCAGCCTGGGTTTGAATCCCGACCCAGCTATAACCTGTCATGGGTGAATCACAGGCAGGGTGATTCATCAATGTGTGTACCGCTAAACTGGGCGCCCCGTTTGCGTCCCATTAGTTGTTGGATGTTAAGGATCTCACCGTGTTTTCCACAAAGAGAAGGCGAGCTATCGCCGGCATTCTGAACAAGTTGTGGCCTGGCATGCTCTTCTCCTCTGCCGTTATATACGTCCTCCTCGGCACCTCGCTCATGTTTTTCGACGATTGCGTGTTTTATATCCAAGCACAAGTTTTATATAAAACACGACGATTGCGTGTTTTATATCCACAAGTTGTGGCCTGGCATGCTCTTCTCCTCTGCCGTTATATACGTCCTCCTCGACACCTCGCTCATGTTTTTCGACGATTGCGTGTTTTATATCCAAGCACATCATCCTCTTCTTCTTCTCAGCACTGCACTTGCCACTCACTTTCTTAGGCCCCATGGTTAAAACTAAGAAATTTTCCGAAATAACCAAAATGCGAAAACAAAAATGCAGCGCTATACGACAGAGATACGTACTGTACTTGCACGGCAAGATAACCACGTGACCAGAACCCACCTGGCGGCGTAAACTCGAAATAACCAAAATGCGAAAACAAAAATGCAGCGCGATACGACAGAGATACTGTACTTGCACGGCAAGATAACCACGTGACCAGAACCCACCTGGCGGCGTAAACTCGAAATAACCAAAATGCGAAAACAAAAATGCAGCGCTATACGACAGAGATACGTACTGTACTTGCATGGAAAGATAACCACGTGACCAGAACCCACCTGGCGGCATAAACTCGAAATAACCAAAATGCGAAAACAAAAATGCAGCGCTATACGACAGAGATACTGTACTTGCACGGCAAGATAACCACGTGACCGGGTGGCGAAAGCTCGTAACTCGGATCGCGGCTCGCATCTCAAAGCAATAAACCGCCCGAGCGACGGCTCGTATCTCGAAAAACTCGTAAGTTGGGGCACTCGTAAGTCAAGGTTCCACTGTATATATATTGTTGCGGATATGGGATTTGGCCTCCATCCATATCCGCTTGTAAATATTCCCCTATTTCCCCAATACTCCCCAACTATCCCCAATCCCCCATTCCCTAGTCCCATTGTCTGTAAACAACACTCTGTAGCCCCGACCTTCCCCTTTTTCCCCCATTAAATGTCGTGCCCAGGTTCACCGCATCTCACGTAGACAACTATAGGACATCTTGCTAGTTATTCTTAGTCTATGTCAGTTAAGGACTCGTTTCCATTAATTCTGACTCTTCGTTGCACCAGAATGTGATTGTATGGCACCAGTAGTAAGTTTAGGACCTCCCAATACTTCCCCACAATCTCATCTCCGCATCCTCCCATCATCTCATGAAACAACAACACCAACTACAACAACAGCGGGGGCGGCGCGGCGGCGGCGCGGGGAGTGTGCGTCCTCACTCCGGCTTGGTTAGCCGCCATTGCCCATGTGCTCCGACGGGGTTACCACACAGGGGCTGACTGTCAGCTCCTCGTCAAGGGCGGAGCCCGGTAACCCCCCCGCACCCAATAAGAAGCGGCGGACCGATTCCATCTGGGGCGGAGCTAACGAGCCGAGGGCGTGTCACTCCCCGCTGGATATACGCAGCCACTTACCGGAGGTGACGTGAGATGCGCCCTCAGATTGGAGAGAGAAGTCGCCACCTACAAGCGCTGGATACCTCCCGCCTCTTTGGACCGGACCGGGTCGATTCTGCCCCTGAGCCAAGGTGCACCTTGAGCCATCGACTGCCTGCCCTCCCCTGCCATCAATCCCTGTGTGAGTCAGTCTTGTCCCGTTTGTCTGTGGTCTGTCGGGAATTAAGATAAGACCGTGTCTAAGTGCCCACCTTTCTGTGCTGTACCTCTTGTCCGTGTAATCTAACCATTCTGCAAACCCATATTATAACCTCCTCCGGAGGTCTTGAGAACTGTACCCCTGGTGTCGTGTCATTTAACCCAGCCGTTGTGTCCTTTCCTTCATTGATCTAGCGTAGCGCGATTCGGCCAACGTTCGAGTGTAATCGGGTAACTTGTGCGAACACGGCGGCCATTCCGCTCGGCCCACCATAACATCAAAGTCGTGTCCGTAACAATTGGTGTCGGGAAGTGGGATCGGTCCCGGAGCGCGTTTCACGCGCTCGAAATTATAACAGCGAAATTTGATTGTGTTTTACAAAAAAATAAATAATAAAAACCCGAATTTTGGAAGTCGCGCTATGGCAGATCAAGATGGCTGGGTTCCGGTAGAGGAGAGTGAGGCAGGGTCGATCCAGGACCAAATTGAGGGACATGAGGAGAGCGAAGCAGTGAGGGTAGCAGACGCACAAAATGGCGGCCTCGCACACATGGTTATTGTGGCGCCAAATTTAGCCGCGCCCGTGACCGTAGCAGCGCCGCCGATGGATTGGGGCCTCTTTATGGAACAAATAAAGGCGCTCATGGTCCAGACAAGTGAAGACCTGAGGAATGACTTGGGAAACCAAATGGGGGTAATGGGGAACCGGATAGATGCTCAGAGTGAGCAATTGGGGGTAATGGGAAACCAAATGGGGGTAATGAGGGACGAAGCGAGGGGTACCGGTGAGGGGTTAGACAATAATTTTAAGGGATTAGACAAGAAATTTGGGAAGTTAGACGACAAATTTGAGGGATTAGACAATAGATTAGGGGAAATACAGGAGGGGTTAATGGGGGTAGAAAACAGAATGGCCGCTCAAGAGAATCAAATGGAAGGGATGCAAAAGGGTTTAGAGGGGTTAGAAAACAGGATGGAAGGCAAATTGAGGGACATGAGGGACCAAGCGGAAAGGGAAGTTAAACAAATGGGGCAGCAGATAGAGGGGGTGAGAATGGGGGTAGAAACTAAACTGGATGCTCACAGGGAGGAAATGGAGCAGATGAGGGTGGCATCTGGGCAGGAGATGCAAGTGATGGGAGAGGAGATCAGAAGAGGTGTGAGTGAGGAGGTCGGAGGAGTGCGCGAGGAGGTGAGGCACTGTAAGGAGCGCATGGAGAAGGAGGTGAGAAAGGGGACTGTAAAATTGCAAGGGGGCATAGAGGACCTGACGCAGGAAGTAGAACAACTGACAGAGGGACAAAAAGAACTAACGGACCAGGTAAAGAAGAACACAGCGGTAATAGGAGGGTTAAAAGCGACACAAAATGACCTAAAAAATGACTTGGTAGCGACGAAGAGGGAATGTCAGATGGTACGTGAGGGACTGACAACGAGGTTGGACGAGGTGATAGAGGTAATGGAGACGAAGGACCGGCAGGTGAGGACGCACATGGAAACGGTCAAGGTAGCCTTAGAGGACGAGCTTTAGGAGACGTACCGGGACATAAAAGAGGTGAAGCAGAAATTAGAAGAAGTGGAAGAAGGGGTGAGCGAAATTAAGAAGCGACGGAGAGAGGATAAGAAAGAGATAAAGGAGGAAGTAAAAGAATTGGTCCAAAGTCTGTGTTCGGATCGTGATGATGTGCTCATTAACCGGATGAGGGATTCGCAGGTGATGGAGGAGAAGCGAAGAGGAAGAGGACCCGGTGTAAGTGGTGACCAATATGGTCGTGCGTATGATGCGCCAGGTGATTTAAGAAGCTTGGGGGTCGAGATGGACCCGGGTGTTCGTGAGAGGCCGTTGGTGAAGTGTGCGACAGGTCTGGTGTGCTAAAAAGGAGGTGTGCGAGGAAGTCCGACTCTGGGGTGTGTGAGGAAAAAGTGCGTGCCAAGGAGTGAGGGTGCTGGCGAGAGTGAGTCGGTAGTAGCGCGTGTGCGAAGGAGCACATGGAAGCGCGTAGTGAGGAGTGTTACGGAGGGTGTAAAGGGAGAATGCACGCCTGTGGTGAGTGTTACAGAGGATGTAACGGGAGAGGGTGTGCGAGAAAGATGTGTGACGGACAGGTGCATGGGGAAAGAGTGCGCTGTCAAAAGTAAGGAAGAGTGTACACCTGTGGTAAGTGTTACAGAGGGTGTGACGGGAGAGTGTGCGCAAGAGTGTGCGCGAGAGAGGTGTGTAACGGACAGGTGCATGAGGAAAGAGTGCGCTGTCGGGAGTAAGGGTGAGTGCGTTGTCAAGAGTGGTGGTGAGAGTAGTGAGAGTGGCACGGAGCGTGAGTTGGTTGTGACAGGTGAGCAAGGATGCACACCTGGAATGGAAGGATGCACACCTGGAATGGTAGAGCGTGAGTGGGAATGCACGCTGGAATTGGTAGTGAGGCACGTGGTTGGGTGTGCGAGTGAGAGCACACCTGTGATTGTCACAGAGGAGGTGACCGAGGAGGGGGCGCGAAGAGGTGTGTTGGTGAGGTGTGCGAGCGACGAATGTGTGCCAAAGTGTTCGGTGGTCAGGTGTGTGACCAAGTCGGTGAGCGGAATGAGGGTACCTGGGTGTGTAAGGAAAGGTATGAGCAAGCAAGGGGTAGCGTATGCATGTAAGCATCCAGGTGAAGCATCGACGGTAACTGGGTTAAAGGTTAGGTCGACTTTTAGCCGAAGCGGGCCCTCGGTGCGTGCTGGGCCTCGCTTTGAACGGCCGCGTCCGTGCTCCACTAGGCGGAGCGGGCAGCTGGATAGGAAGGGTCGTCATGGCGACCACTTTTTGTTGAGGCATTCCGGCAGGTCGAGATCGAGCCATGGGATGGCTCCGTGCCGAGATGGTGCGAGGGATCTCGGCCCGGGTAAACCTCCTGCCCTGCACCGAATGCGGGACGTGTCCAGCCGCTGGCACCAAACAACCCGCATTCATGGCTTGGCTTTACGAAGCCGGGCTTTGGACAGGAATTGGCGCACCGAGAGGCATTAGTGAGTAGACTGTGTGATGAGGATAGTGTTTTGGCCCCAAAATTAGAGAAAAACAAAATTTGATGATTGGCAAAGGAGTGGCAGTAATGATTGGCAGATGATGGGTAGTGATTGGCAAATTTTTGATTTGTTGAAATTTGATGTGCAAAATTGGTAGTGGGAGATGCCCGATGTGGTGGGATGGCAACTCTGTCATCCCTCACAAGTGGGGCAAAGGAGCAATAGTTTATGGGGTGTATGGCAGTGAAAACTAGCCCGGGTGGGTTAGGATAATTGTAGGGATCTAGCGAAGACGACATTAGGTAACGTTAAGATTAGTTAGTGACTGATACCTGTAGTGGGGACGCAGGTAGATTAGTGTGGATGATAATGACGGGGGAGCGCAATAGTTTAAAGGGACGACTGGGAAGCGCAAGTTTCAGAGGGGAGTAGTTAGATGAGATGATGCTGTGTGAGAACTGGACAGGTGTGTGGAGCAGTGTATGAGTAGTGAGTGGTGTGGATCAGCGCGAATGCGCTTGGGGAGAGAAGGGTGCAGGCGGCACCAAGTGTGAGAGCACAGGTGTGCAAGTAAAGGTGGTGTGGAGAGAGTTGGAGTAAGTGGTACGGAGTGGTGTGCATGGTGCGAAGGTGTGGATGGGGGAAGAGTGGACCCCTTTCACGAGTACCCGGGGCGGGTAGTGTAAGTGTTAGGTAGAGGGTAGAGGTAAATTGTGGTTGGATATTGGCATTTGTGGTGCGGTTGCAGAATGGTATTGCGGATGGGTGCATTAGTGTTGTGGAAATGGCTGGGCGTGTAGCCTGTTAGTGTGTGTAGTTGGTTTGGGCACTCCACCACTGTGAGGATGTCGGCCAGGTGAGGCCGCAGGTGGGCTCTGGGAGCCGTTAGTGTCAGTGGGTGCCTGAGGATCCCGGGTGTGGATCGGGCAGCCCAGTGCCAGAGAGGGCACCGAGTGGGGAGAGCGCCAGAGGGCCTTCCCCAGGTAGATAGGTTAGGGTGAGGAGCAGGTAAGCTCGGGTGGCAACTACAGTGGTGGAGGTGTGCAGGTGGGTAGACCGGCTGGGAGAGCTACACGTCGCGGCCCAGAAATTGTGCGAGGGCACCGGGAGATGAATCGGGGGAGTGAGACCCCAAATTGAAAAGCACCACAGTTTGGGCAATGGGAATTGGTTTTTAGAACCCATAGTGTAAGAGGGCCAATGGTTTGGCAGGGAAAGACCCCGGGTAATGTAAAGTTGTTAAAGTCATTTAGGAAATAGTTAGGATTGATGAACCTGTCGCACCATACGCAGCCACTTACCTGTGGTGATGATGACTCCACACCTGTGTTTCTTTGTTCTGTGTGCAGGAAATGAGAATTGCTGTGTGGATTGGTGAGACGCATCACGACGTGGATGAGACGTTGGGGTGATTCCATCTCTCCCTCCTTAGGAGGGACTGATGATGAATTGGTGATGGCAAATTTTGATGTTGAATTGGAGATGGCAAATTTTGATGAGAGTTGGAAATGGCAAATTTGATTGGTTAGGGGGGAGAGAAGACGAATTTGGTTTATGGGAGGAACGGGGAAGACAGTAGGGACGTTTGTTGATTTGTAAAGTAGATGTTTATGGGTAGTGTTGTGTTTTGTGGATACAGTAAGGGGTAAGGGAGGGGCAATGTAGGTTACCTGGTGGGGGGGGGGGGGGGCGTACGGTAGGAACGTACCTGTCTCACCTGGTTCCCATGTGCCCCCAGTGTGCATTACCTTATATTGCGTGCACTTTTGCGCCCTTACCACCTTACTCACTTGTCCTCTTCTTTTGTCTCCCACCTCCGAGGATCTGGCTTTGGGGCAGAGAGAGAGGAGAGAGAGGTGCTGGCTCTGCAGTTGTGGGCCTGCACTTTCGCTGCTTGCTGCCAGGATCGATACACCATATGGACCGCAATGTTTGTGGCCGCCCACCATGGACCGCAGTTCTTTTGCGGGCAAGCACCACCCGTTGATGGACCTATGGGTCAACGTGGCACCTATGCCATACAGGTGAACCACTAATAGTTGGCCCCCTCACGGCCACCATAAAGAAATGGACGCGGTTGGCGCCTTCCTTTATTTTTGAAAGAAGCCAGAAGGCCAAGTGCACCACATGAAGGCAAGACCAGCGGCAGAACATCGGCCGGCTGCGACAACACCGGTGATTGTTGAACACTTTATTGGTGCACCGGATGGTGCTGACTGTACATTATGGGGTGGTGCTTTTGGTGCTTGGGTGGGGTGCTCTGCACATTATTAAAGGCCGTAAGGCCACAGAGCACTCGTGGGTTGGTGTATCGATGCTGGCATGCGTGCTCTCTCTATGCATAACATCTGCATGTGTTCCTCCAAAAACAGGTCCTGGATCGTAGTGTAAATATCAGTGTAGTCTTGTGTAAATAATGCTCCCTACCGGCTGTATGTTTAGTTTGAGGATGCTTTCCGCGATTCGGTTATCCTGTGGGTGTGTTTCTGTGAGGAGAAGGGTGCAACGTCGCAGGGGGACATATTTACTCATTTGTGAACATCTGTAAAACTGTCGCACTCAGGGTAGAGTTAATAGTAGAGGGAACTACATCTGAGTGCCACACTAAAGTAGGTAAAAATTTATCGGGTCGGGACGCCCCGAGGTAGAGAAGGGTGCAATGTTGCGGATATGGGATTTGGCCTCCATCCATATCCGCTTGTAAATATTCCCCTATTTCTCCAATACTCCCCAACTATCCCCAATCCCCCATTCCCTAGTCCCATTGTCTGTAAACAACACTCTGTAGCCCCGACCTTCCCCTTTTTCCCCCATTAAATGTCGTGCCCAGGTTCACCGCATCTCACGTAGACAACTATAGGACATCTTGCTAGTTATTCTTAGTCTATGTCAGTTAAGGACTCGTTTCCATTAATTCTGACTCTTCGTTGCACCAGAATGTGATTGTATGGCACCAGTAGTAAGTTTAGGACCTCCCAATACTTCCCCACAATCTCATCTCCGCATCCTCCCATCATCTCATGAAACAACAACACCAACTACAACAACAGCGGGGGCGGGCACGGCGGCGGCGCGGGGAGTGTGCGTCCTCACTCCGGCTTGGTTAGCCGCCATTGCCCATGTGCTCCGACGGGGTTACCACACAGCGGCTGACTGTCCCAGCTCCTCGTCAAGGGCGGAGCCCGGTAAACCCCCCCGCACCCAATAAGAAGCGGCGGGACCGATTCCATCTGGGGCGGAGCTAACGAGCCGAGGGCGTGTCACTCCCCGCTGGATATACGCAGCCACTTACCGGAGGTGACGTGAGATGCGCCCCCAGCTTGGAGAGAGAAGTCGCCACCTCCAAGCGCTGGATACCTCCCACCTCTTTGGACCGGACCGGGTCGATTCTGCCCCTGAGCCAAGGTGCACCTTGAGCCATCGACTGCCTGCCCTCCCCTGCCATCAATCCCTGTGTGAGTCAGTCTTGTCCCGTTTGTCTGTGGTCTGTCGGGAATTAAGATAAGACCGTGTCTAAGTGCCCACCTTTCTGTGCTGTACCTCTTGTCCGTGTAATCTAACCCATTCTGCAAACCCATATTATAAACCTCCTCCGGAGGTCTTGAGAACTGTACCCCTGGTGTCCGTGTCATTTAACCCAGCCGTTGTGTCCCTTTCCTTCATTGATCTAGCGTAGCGCGATTCGGCCCAACGTTCGAGTGTAATCGGGTAACTTGTGCGAACACGGCGGCCATTCCGCTCGGCCCACCATAACATCAAAGTCGTGTCCGTAAACAATATATATATATATATATATATATATATATATATATATATATACAGACTTGGCATTTAATATGGAATTTTTTTTTTCTTGACTTGGGTTTACTTTCTTAACTCAGTATATCAATCTGGTGAGTTTCTTTTACACTTTGGTGATTTATTTGTTAAAAGAACCATGTCCACTGTTTGTCTGTCGCAGCAAGAAGTCAACAAACACGATTATATCACAGGTGGCATGGCAAAATGTACGGACAGGTGCATTTGATGATTGGCTTCACAGTCGGGTATACAAGCGTTTTTGCGTTCTGTATTAGTGGAAAACAACTGCTGCACGTCTCCAAAAGTTATTGCCGCTTCCTCTGGAGATGGTCCGTCAACTCGGACAATGCTGTTTGTCATGGAGTGGTGGCTTTACGAAATTACGGCATGAAACAGCGTGCCATTGCTCGGCAGTATGGCATCACTCAAGGTCAGGTGTCAAAGATCCTGAAACGAAATTCTCAGAAGGGTGTCCCTACTCCAATACCAAGGCCAGGACGTCCCCGCAGAACCACAAGGAGGGATGATCACCAGCTGCACCGGTTAGTCCGCAATGGCCGTACCAAGTCAGCTAATCGGCTTAGGGCTGAGTGGCAGCAACTGACAAATGTGCCTGTATCCAGAAGGCTAGTCAACCAACGACTGGTTCAAGCCGGCTATTTTTGCCAGGCGTCCCCTGCGAAAGCCACGCCTGACCAGGACAACACCACCAGCGCCGATTGCAGTGGGCCAGAGAGCACCGTCAATGGCAGCCAGGGACACTGGAATCACGTGAGCTTCAGTGACGAGTCTAGATTTCTGGTCTATCGTCAAGATGGCCGCGTCCGAGTGCGCAGACAAGTGCATGAAGCTTACAACAAATATTGTATCGTGCCAAGAGTCCAAGC
>NC_136261.1:189350674-189425674 GCF_964187855.1 Myxine glutinosa
ATGATGGCTGCCCATCGCCAGCAACCGACAAGAGATGGTGCCAGCAGCAGCATCAGCAGTGGACCTTTGGCGCAGTGGAACGAGGTCGCTTTTCAGCGATGAGTCAAGGTTCTGTGTGGACAGTCCTGATGGGCGTGAGCGTGTCTGGAGAAGAACTGGCGAGCGATATGCCGATTGTTGCGTGCGTCAAGCCAACAGGTGGGGTGGCCCAAGTGTGATGGTGTGGGCCGCCATATCAGGCCGGTACAGGACGCCACTGTGTGGTTGTGGATGGGAATCTTAACACCCAGCGGTATGTGGATAACATCCTGCGACCCTCATCTGCTGCCATTCCTGCTAGACCACCCAGAACTGAGAACCTTTCAGCATGACAACGCTCGTTCCCCATGCTGCTCGCTTTACCACTGCATTTTCTCCAAGGCGAGAACATCAACACCATGCAGTGGCCTGCATTCTCCCCTGACCTGAATCCCATAGAGCACCTGTGGGATGAGCTTGGGAGACGCGTAGTTGGCAGGGCCAGGACATGGGCAGATGCTGCTTCAGACATTGAGGACTGAGTGGGACAGAATCCAGTAGCAATCCATCCAAAGACTGGTAGGCAGTATACGCCGACGATGCACTGCCTGTATCCAAAACAATGGTGGCCACACACGCTATTGAAAGGGGACTGACATTGCACCCTGTGCTGTTCTGTACTGTAGAACAAACTGATGAGATGGTTGTATCTTGATCAAAAATTTGACATGTCATCAATAAAATGCCAATGTTTCAATTAGCAATTGTTGGTTTGTTTTATTTTGAACTGTTACAATTTTATTACATTTCAAACAAGTGATAAGTTTCTTTTTGCGTTTTCGGTCTTTTTGAAGTTGGTCAAAATGGTCAAATTGTTTTGGTCAAAATGCCCATTTTGCACTGGCCTTTTTAAAGCCAATATCAAGACATCACGTGCAGCTCATTAAAATCATCCCGTACCCCTTGGCTAATCACTGACAGTCAAAACGGCTGTTCAACAGCTGTGCTATGAAGTGACCATTGAAGGTTCAAGTGACCATCCATGACCGTTTTGTCTGACAGTGAGGACACTATTGTCCACAAATAAGTTCACACATTTACTACACGCAGTGTTATTGTTGATATTTAAAAGTTTCAAAGGTGGTAAGTTTCTTTTGCGTTTCAGTATATAAAGATAAAATTTCAAAAAACACCTGGCTGGTCACAAGTGCGCCACACCACCCGGGTCCTCAGTCGAGGTCCTCAGCACATCATCCCGTTTCGGCCCTTCAACCTCGATACGGTCAGCTAAGGTGGGAGGCAAATACGCCTCCATGTGCAGCAGCTACACCTGTATGTGTACATTCCCCATCCCCAGCCAGTGAGAACACAGACTACAACAACAAACCGCCTCCACTCCCAAAATCCAGAGCCCCTCATCCATTCACTCACACACACACACACACTCCAAAAAAAAAACAAACAACCAACCACATACCCTTACAACATGTACCACTCAAACAAAAATACATTCATGCAAAAACCACACCCACTCCTGCAACAAACACACCCACTCCTGCAACAAACACACCCACTCCTGCAACAAACACACCCACTCCTGCAACAAACACACCCACTCCTGCAACAAACACACCCACTCCTGCAACAAACACACCCACTCCTGCAACAAACACACCCACTCCCTGCAACAAACACACCTACTCCTGCAACAAACACACCCAATTCCTGCAACAAACACACCCACTCCTGCAACAAACACACCCACTCCTGCAACAAACACACCGAATCCTGCAAGAAACACACCCACTCCTGCAACAAACACACACACACACACACACACACACACACACCACACACACACACACACACACACACACACACACACACACACACACACTTCTCGTTTTTTTCATTTCTGTTCCTCACAATTCTATCTCTCTCTTTTATTCACACACACACACACACACACACACACACACACACACACACACACACACACAAACACACACACACACACACACACACACTTAATTAATTGTACAGTTTCGGGTGTTCCTAAACTTAAATAGAAATAATTTAAAGGATTGTTGTAAATGATGTTAATTTCACAACATCCCATATTCAACTTTATTTAAATTGCAAATCTCAAACATAGTTTCTCCACCTAAAGCAAGAACGTTAACCCATAAGCAATTGACTAGTTTCCCGACTGCATGGATCATCAGCTGGGCACCGTTCTTCCTCGAGGTTCGATCCTTTCAGCCCAGGACCTCTCCAAACGGTGGAGCCACAACCTCGATCATGGATCCACATCAATAGATGGTACATCAGTAGATCCACAACCTCAGTTGCGTCCAGGCAGTCAGTCAACCCATCAATGCACCAACATATTGCATCGCACATTTGCTACAGGTCAATAGGTAAACTATATTTGAGGTTTTACATGTCATGAATTCTTAGTTTCTTTTAACTTGTAACATCTAGCCGTTACTGTACAATTAATTATATTGTTTGTGGTTTTCATGCTTTGAAATGTAGTTGAACAAACATAAATATCATATAAATGTAGTTTAACAAACACATTAAAATCACATCAACAAAGAATAAACATATAAATATATGAGAAACAGTAGAGTGGATTTTCCACCAAAAGATAATGACAAATCAGCGGGAGAAGCCTCACCAAAAGAAATGTCAATCATCACACACATCTCGTTTTTTTCATTTCTGGTCCTCACAATTCTATCTCTCTCTTTTATTCACACACACACACACACACACACACACACACACACACACACACACACACACACACACACACACACACACACACACACACACACACACACACACACACACACCTCCAACTCTCTTCTGCGCTCAGTCACTACCCCTTTAGGCTGAAATGAACCACCACACACAACCTCAACCTACATGATACCTCAACCAAACTGGTGTGTTCAGATCTCCCCACATACATACATACATATATATATATATATATATATATATATATATATATATATATATATATATATATATATATATATATACATATATATATATATATATATATATATATATATATATATATATATATATAAATATATATATAAATATATAAATATATATATATAAATATATATATATATATATAAATATATATATATAAAATATATATATATATATATGTATATATATATATATATATATATATATATATATATATATATATATATAACTAAATAAATATATATATATATATATATATATGTATATATAAATATATATATATATATATATATATATATATGTATATATAAATATATATATATAGATGTATATATATATATGTATATATATATATATATATATATATATATATATATATATATATATATATATATATATATATATACATACAGACTTGGCATTTACTATGGAATATAATTTTTTTCTTGACTTGGGTTTACTTTCTTAACTCAGTATATCAATCTGGTGAGTTTCTTTTACACTTTGGTGATTTATTTGTTAAAAGAACCATGTCACTGATTGTCTGTCGCAGCAAGAAGTCAACAACAGGATTATATCACAGGTGGCGTGGCAAAATGTACGGACAGGTGCATTTGATGGTTGGCTTCACAGTCGGGTATACAAGAGTTGTTGCGTTCTGTATTAGTGGAAAAACAACTGCTGCACGTCTCCAAAAGTTATTGCCGCTTCCTCTGGAGATGGTCCGTCAACTAGACAATGCTGTTTGTCATGGAGTGGTGGCTTTACGAAATTACGGCATGAAACAGCGTGCTATTGCTCGGCAGTATGGCATCACTCAAGGTCAGGTGTCAAAGATCCTGAAACGAAATGCTCAGAGGGGTGTCCCTATTTCAATCCTGAGGCCCAGGACGTCCCCGCAGAACCACAAGGAGGGATGATCGCCAGCTGCACCGGTTAGTCCGCAATGGCCGTACAAAGTCAGCTAATCGGCTTAGGGCTGAGTGGCAGCAACTGACAAATGTTCCTGTATCCAGAAGGCTAGTCAACCAACGACTGGTTCAAGCAGGCTATCGTGCCAGGCGTCCCCTGAGAAAGCCATGCCTGACCAGACAACACCGCCACCCGCCGATTGCAGTGGGCCAGAGAGCACCGCCAATGGCAGCCAGGACACTGGAATCACGTGATCTTCAGTGACGAGTCTAGATTTCTGGTCTATCGTCAAGATGGCCACGTCCGAGTGCGCCGACAAGTGCATGAAGCCTACAACAAAGATTGTATAGTGCGAAGACTCAAAGCTGGAGGTGGTGGGGTGACCGTTTAGGCTGCTTTTCATGCAGGGGGCAAAACTGACCTGGTTGTTCTGAATGGAAACCTGAACCAGTTCAAGTACAGGGCCATTCTGGAAGAAACATTGCTTCCATTTGCTCGTGCAGCCTTTCGAGGAAACTTTGTCTTCCAAGATGACAATGCACGGCCCCATCGTGCTCGCATGATCCAACACTTTTTTGCTGACCGTGGTGTAGAGCATATGGAGTGGCCTGCCATGTCTCCGGATATGAATCCGATAGAGAACTTGTGGGCAGAATTAACGCTTCAAATCGACCACTTGGACCAGCAGCCGACCACTGTGCCGACCACGTGTGGCAGGCGGTGCTTATCGCTCCCAGCAAGGTGCAGCAGCAGCTGTATGGGACACCTTGCTGGCGGTTCTCCACTGATGATATGAAGGTCGCATAGTGACTGATATAAAAACCGAAAGGTTCACAGAGTTACAAGTGTATGGAAGCCTCACTGCGTTGCCCTGATGAAGCCCCAACAAGGGCGAAACCAGGTCGGTAACTGTGAGTTTTGCATGCACTTGTGACAGTATCTGGATTTATAATCCGTAATGACGCACTGCTAGATGGTTCCTCTGGAGCTTTGCAGGCAATGCGGACATGCATGGCGATGACGTCATGTTGTCCGCTCATTAGGTTGGAGAACCAGATTACAGATACCATTATTAGTAACTCCCAACCGCAACCAGGTCGACTCCATATGATGAGTGGATACCAGAGATAACGTTACCATGTGGCAGGCGGTGCTTATCGCTCCCAGCAAGGTGCAGCAGCAGCTGTATGGGACACCTTGCTGGCGGTTCTCCACTGATGATATGAAGGTCGCATAGTGACTGATATATATATATATATATATATATATATACAGTACATATATATATATATATATATATATATATATATATATATATATATATATATATATAAAACTGCCAAAACCAATATATAAAGCCAACATATATATGCTAATTTAATAACTAATTTTGTCCTCGAGTGATGTGATGCACTGGGTCACATATCATGTGGTGTTGGCCTAATAGTTAGGGTGGCAGAATTGTGATCCTAATGTCCTGAGTTCAAATCCCGTTCATGTGTTGAATTTTTTTTTTTTTTGGATACAAGATCGAGGCTCGTGCAAGAGATTACAATAATCACAAAAAAACATGAACGCACACATAGACGGGTCAATATATGAAAAATAAGGGCCTAACCCCAAAAAAAATTATAATAAAGGTTTTTTTGTTTTAGGTGTATCATTAGGTTGTACTAGACCCCTGAAAAAAAGTTTACCAAAATTTGACTCCGGGAAAGTGGTTAATTAGCATATTTTCAAAATGGCACCCCCAAAATTTTCAATGTACAGAAAAAAAAATTCTTGTTCAATTTAGACCCTATAAATGTATTACAAATAGATAGAAACATGGTTGCTTTACCTAATGAACACATCAGAAAATTTCTATGACGTCATTGTGACGTCATAATGACGTTGCTGTCTCAATTACGTCATATGATATCATGAATCATTACTGTTTTTCCTTACTACCAAGACTTAAATAAATATTTTTTGTTTCAGGATTTGAAAATGGATAACGGAGAGCTTGACGAAGACGTCTGCCCAATTTGCAAAGCGAGTTTGGAAGACGCCATGGACACTGATGTTTCCAAACTTTCAAGGAAGGGTGTTGAAAAAATCAACAAATCAAGCCAAGAAAGGGGTTGTGATGATGTTGTCGCAAGACCAAACCAACGAGTACACAAGAAATGTCGATCCTCGTGGACAAATGAAAAAGCAATCAAACAGGCTTTAAAACGTTCTTCTGAATCATCATCACCTGTAAAGAAGAAGAGCCGCCGTATTAGCTTAGGGCCATATGACCCTAAAAAGGACTGCCTCTTCTGTGCCCATGAAATTTCTAAGGGTACTCATGGACATGATGAAAGTGCCGGTAAGATTCTCACTGACTGTTTCCCTCAGACGATAGTTAAACATTGCAAAGAAAGACACGATGATTGGGCGCATATTGTTCAGGGTCGAATTGAATATCTTGGTACAAATTTGCAAGCTTCTGACTGTGTTTACCATAAACGCTGCAATACCTACTTTCGATTGGGGCAGGAAATGCCAGACCAGTTTCGATCAGAGGCAGTGCAAAAACCAAAACACATCGGGCGGCCCACAAACGAGGACCAGCGACAAGCATTTGTGACAGTTTGTGAATATTTGGAAAGCAATGATGAAGAACAAATTACGATATCTGAACTTGTGAGCAAAATGGGTGAATACTTACTTGAAGAAGACTCTGTGCCATATGGAAGTCAATATTTGAAGCAAAAACTGATAGAACGCTACAATGATTCTATATGCATAGCGGAACTAGAAGGGCTTCAGGATATAGTGACGATGAGGGGGAAAACTGCAAAAATACTTCGTACCTATTTCGAGACTTCAAAAGATGGTGATTCCGAAAGTCAGAAACGTGCAATCATTGCTACAGCTGCCAAGCTCCTGAAGTGCGATATCAAGACTGAAATCCCATCAGTCACTGATCGATATCCTTCTTCGCAGAGCCTCAAACTAGACACTACATTAGATTACTTGCCGATTTCACTGCGTACCATGTTGAATAAACTGTTTGTGGGGACAGATAAAGATGAAAAAGTTGCTGCTATCGGGCAGTCAATAATACAAGGTGTTCGCCCGCGGGCACTTGTAGTGCCACTTCAAATAGGACTTGCTACTCAGCTACACCATGTCTATAAGTCACGATTTCTCATTGACACCTTGTCTGTGATGGGGTTTAGCTCTTCTTATGGGGAGGTGCAGAGATTCTTGCAAAATGCTGCTGATGTGGTTGCACCAGAGTTACTTGGGAAAGGATCATCTGGTACAGTATTATTCGCTGCTGATAATGTTGACCACAATATCATAACTCTGGATGGAAAAGGAACCTTCCATGGAATGGGAATGGTGGCAGCAACAACACCAGGACAGGTGACAACCCATGTTGTCAATAGGAAAAACGTTTCCAAATTGAATGTGAAAGAAATGTCACGGGTTGATATCATTGATTTATCGCTTCTCCACATTTGCACGTCGAAACATTATGTTTGAAAAACTTCCAGAACTTCACTGTCCTGTCCCAGTTGTAGACATTCTATGGGAGCTCTCATTCTGTTTCCACATGGACACACCCAACTGGCAGGGAATGATGAACATAGTTCATAACGTATCTGACCACCCTGGAAAATCATCTGTCACATTCCTACCAATGATCGACATGTATCCAAGTGAGCCAACTTGCATACTCTCCACACTTAGTTTCATTTGTGACATGACAATGGTATGTGACAGTCATAACTTAAAGGCTCTTAGTGGTTTCTGACATTCAGTGTGTTATGGACGAGTTTGATTTCATTGCCTATTTCTGTAAGGACAACCAGCTGACATGATATTTCCCTTCATATGGTCATACGGTGATGCAGGGATTTGTTCCTAGGTTGCATGGTGTCATGACGTCACTACCAATAACCATGTATTATTCACAGACCTTTCAGAAAATACTGTATTGTATAGGCAGATCAAATTTTCAAAATTTTTTTTTCACAAAGTGTGTATTTGTTGAAAAAAGTTGATAAAAATGCATGTATTATTCATTGTCGTCATCATTGACGTCATAATGACGTCATAGAAGTTTTCTGATGTGTTCATTATGTAAACCAACCATGTTTCTATCTATTTGTAATACATTTATAGGGTCTAATTTGAATTATAAAAAAGTTTCCTGTACATTGAAAATTTGGGGGGGGTGCCATTTTGAAAATATGCTAATTAACCACTTTCCCGGAGTCAAATTTTGGTAAACTTTTTTTCAGGAGTCTAGTACAACCTAATGATACACCTAAAACAAAAAAACCTTTATTATAAATTTTTTTGGGGTCAAACCTTACATTGACCCGACTAACATTAAACATACAACAAATGGAGCGGGAGACAAGGTGGGGTGAGAGAGGGAAGCACACAAGTACAACAGTAGAGAGCTGGGACATCGGGAGATCTGTGGGAGGGAGAGGGATTGGTGGGAGGAGGCAGGGAAAAAGGGGGGGGGGGGGAGGGAGAGGTAAAAACCAATGGACACTGCTTGGACTTCAAGGAAAGAAGTCGGTATTTCAAAAAAGTGGATCTGGGGTAAATTAACGGGGGTAGAAAATAACACCGTTTGGATGGGGGAAGATAAGAGATGGTGGTGAACAGCTGTTTTGAAGATCTGGAGGGAGAAGTGGGATTGAAGAGAATGAGGGAGTTTGTTCCAGAGGCGGGAGAAAAGAGGAATGAAAGAGCATAGGTGAGCAGAGAGTCTTGATTTTGGCAGTTCCACCAGAAGATGGTTGCTGGCAGATCTTGTGTGGCCTGAAGGAAAATTTGGGGGACAGAGCACAGACAGAGCTTGGGGAGCTAGGCCTGATAGGAGTCGGTAGAAGATAGAAAGACCACCAACCTGCCTGAGGTGAGCGAGTGAAAGGCCCTCAGAGTAAGCTTCATCGTGGGAGATTCCAATGATTCTGAAAGCCTTGGTTTCAACAGCGTGAAGCCGCGCTAGGTGTGAGGCAGGAGCACCAGCCCAGAGGGGAGAGCAGGACTCCATCAAGCTGCAGATGAAAGCTTTGTATGTAGTGAGGAGCTCAGGTGTGCCAAGGAAGGACTTCGCACGATGGAGGATGCCCAGTTGGCGACTGGCTTTAGAGACCAGCTTGGAATGTCGTTTTCCCAGGAAAGATCATGGCAGAATGGCAGATAGTGCGACCCCAAAGCTTGAGCGACAGAACTTATTGGAGAGGATTGTTGAGAAACTACATGGGAGGGTTGTCCAGACGGTCTTTTCGTAACGACATAGTGAGAGTGTGAGATTTGTAGGATTTAAAGACATGTTCCACTCGTTTGACCTGTCTGTGATTTTTGTCCAGCTCTGCAGAGAGCGAGGAGGCTGCTGACTGCCGATCTGAGCGATGAGGTATGGAGCGGCAGAGAGTGGAGTCATCAGCAAAGAGATAGAGAGGATTTTGCAGAGAGTCGGAGAGATCATTGATGAAGACCAGAAAAAGCACAAGGCCCAGAACACTGCATTGCGGAACTCAGCCTGAACAGGAAAGGGAGATGAGAGAAATCCATTTAGGGCCACACGTTGACTACGACCAGAGAGGAAGTCTGCAAGCCATGCGTGGAGATTTCCATAGATACCTCAGGAGGAGATTTCGGTGATCATAGCGCGGTGCCAGAAGGTATCGAAGGCACGTGATATGTCAAGGGAGACAGCTTTGATTTCCTGTTTGGCATTGAGGACCTCCATCCATTGTTGAGACTTGATGGGTGATGTGTGTGTGTGTGTATATATATATATATATATATATATATATATATATATATATATACATACATATACATATATATATGTGGGGAAAACTCCTTGATCGTAACAGAAGTTCACCAACAGATTGAGAATGACGAGCTTTATTAAATACCAATTATACAGATCTGGAGGAAAACGGAGACGTCTACAGCACGAATGACCCTCATGCCATGTCAACCTTCCTAAAAGCACATCGATTCACAGTTCAGTTATATAGGGACACGCTTTATCAGAGAATCTCCGAGAGGACAAAGGAACTGGCAAAGGTTCCTCCCACCGTCATCCCCAGTGGGCCAAGCCCCCACCGTCATCCGTCCTTTCGTCTTGGAGGAGTGAAGCACGCACCGTTAGGATCCGGACCAGATGTGTTTTCAAGGCTCCGAGGTGACAGAAAATATAACTCACTGAAGGGGGATTGCATTCCTGGTCCTGATAAGACCATAAAATGTATGAGGTCGTTCTGATGAGTTCCAGGTGTTGAATGTACCTTCCAGCTCACTTTCTCATTTAAACTTAAATTCAGAGCATATTTATCGTAACTCAAGCGTCACTGTGATTATACAAAATATAGTTAATGTTTTAACAGTTTATCAAAAGGTTTATGTCTACAATCCAAGCATCCTACGTAAGGTTTCACAATTTACACATATATAAAATCCGCTTTCCTGCCCGCGGCTCGAGGCGCCGTCTGCGGATCAAAGGAGAGAGTTTACGACTATGCTTCTAGCCTGCAAGGAACACACGTATACAACGAAGCCATCTGTCCTGCACAGATGAAGCGAGTATTTTCTCATTTTAAACTATGGCAAAGCAAAAACCTTTTTATTAACTATGAAATAACATTTTCGAACAGCATTTATAACATAGCTTATGCAGTAATACATCAGTCAAACGACATTTATAACAGAGCTTATGCAGTAACAAATCTGCTACCTGACATCCCTTCCTCTTGTCTCGTCGAGACAAAGTATCTCAAGAGACAACATGCCGCATCGGGCTTTATTGAAAGACAATCGTGTAATGCGGGTATCTCCCAAGGGCATACCGTGTGCCCATAGCGCCTCGCCCGTGCATTTGGGGAACGTGTCGTGTGGTGCGTGCTTGGAACCTGAGGGCTCAGAACATGAAAGTCCATTAACGTTTCGGATCCACAACGAAGGCGTCTGGTCCAGATGAGGTTCTGCCCCGCCAGGGGGCCCACTACCTCCCCTGCGGAACTTGCTCCCCCCACCCTTTGCAGACGCGGTCCTTGCAGATCTTCGAAGTTAATCAACGATCATGCCCATGAGATCTCTCACGTGCTGCTGTTCTGGGGAATACATAATGTTGTCAGTATCTTGTGTCTCATGTTCCTGGTCAGGGTACAGAGCGTTAAAATCCGAATCACTTGAAGCAAAGAGATCCGAAACATTTGAAGCAAAGAGAGCGACTTCCTTTATGTCAAAGTCTCCCATGGACGCCTGGTCGGCTTGCGGGTCTAGGATATCCACATCGGGTCCCTCGACTGCCAGACCCAGATACATATATATATACATACGTCCATGGAATTAATACCAGGTGGGGTTAACTCAGTCTGTCCTCCTTCTGGGGTCGGTGAAATGAGTACGAGGGCACTGGTTCCACTCTCAAGGAGGTTGGTGGCAGGATTTGCACTCCGGCCGCCATATATACACACCTCATTCTGGAGCACACACATTGGTGTCTGTTGGGATGGTGCTGAGGAATCATCCAAGGACGCAGCGACGTGCTGATCCAGCGTACACTCCCATATGTATGTGTATATATATATATATATATATATATATATATATATATATATATATATATATATATATATATATATATATATATATATATATATATATATATAATATAATTATAAAATTGAAATCTTGCGTGTTTGTATGTAACATTCGATCGGTCCGGGGGCGTGGCTTACCCCTTTGAGAGAGTAGTAATATCCACCATTTTATTAACTCGCATAGCTTTGAGGCGTTTTGTAGGCCCGTGGTGTCTTGCTCTCTCTCTCAGTTTTATTTCAAATCAAATTCGATATATCATTTCGTTTTTCACAGTCGCTAACATAGTTTTAGACTCGGTTGAAAAAAAACGGGAAGAAAATCCGATGAAAGTTTCCGTTTATAGAACGAAATGAATTCTGAAAGGCTTGTATCTTCAAGGCCATTGAGTCTGTCTCACGCCTTTATCTTCAATGTAAGTCGCCATCTGATTTCATTTTTACCGATGGTTTTAGACTCGGTAAAAGAAATAATTGAGAACATTCACGCACACACGGGAAATTGCAGATATATTTTAAAAATCGCGCCACGTTGATATACGAAAATACACCGCCTAAAATAACAGGCATACAGTATATATCTTCGTTATTTCATTCAACATTATTACCCAGAAGTAAAATATGTTTCAGGAAATTACCGAGAGATATTTCTTCGATTTTTTTTATGACTTATATGCGCATACACTTTAAATAGGTTTATTTGAAATCTTTAATTTTCACAATGTAATTTATTTGTCATTTGATAATCGGCAAAACGATAGCACAAGCACAATACTATTTGCAGGAAGAATGTCGTATCAACCCTCCGACGGCGCTACGGACGCAGACAACGAATCACACCTCACGTCTATGGACGCGAATAGCAACATCCGCACGAATCAGTCATCAATGATTTTCATTGACGCGCCTGGAGGCACAGGGAAGACGTTTCTTATTAACCTGATTCTCTCTAAAGTGAGAGCGAGTGGAGAAGTTGCCCCCTGCGGTGGCCTCATCTGGCATAGCTGCTACCCTCATGCCTGGTGGAAGAACAGCACACTCAAGGTTCCAAATCCCTCTGACACCGAGGGAAGATGGCGTATGCAACATCGATAAAAATTCCACTATCGCAGACCTCTTTCGAAGTACAAAACCCATCGTGTGGGATGAGTGTCCTATGATCAGGAGAGAGAGTTTCGAGGCTGTGGATCGCACGTTGCGTGATGTATGTGACAAAGACGAGCCTTTTGGAGGGATCTTGACGATATGCTGTGGTGATTTCCGTCAACGTGATCGGAGATAAGGGCCGAAATCACGTGTCACAGGTAAGTGATTTAGAACGCTGGAGAGGTGAGCCTTATGGCTTGCTGGCCCAAATAATCTCCCTGATGATGTCCAGCGTTCGCTTTAGTTCTATTCTCATATCTATTCAAACTGACATTGACCCAACGGGTCATGGGTCGTCTAGGGGTAGCATCATCATCATCATCATTGGCTGAGGGGTCACATCATTGGCTGAGGGGTCACATCATTGGCTGCGGGGTGGCATCATTGGCTGAGGGGTCTTCTCCTCACTGCTCATTACTAAAAACTGCTCTTCTATGTGAGGATTGATAAATAAAAGCAATTAGAACCAGTAAATTTAGTTTTATATGGCATTTTGCCTCTCTATTAGAAAGTGTGAGAAAATTATATATCTTCACCATAGGTTGACCTTTGACCCCCACTGTAACCATGGTAACCCCTTAATTATATATAATAACATTGACCCAACGTGTCATGGGTCGTCTAGTATATATATATATATATATATATATATATATATAACTGTAAGAACTAGGAGAAACTCCAAAGTATGAGCAGGGCGTCTCATTTGTATTGAATAAATAATCGTTAGATTAAATAAGACGCGGACGTAGCTTCAGGACGTCGATCTTTAATTGTGAGGTCTTATTTAAAGATCTTATTAATTTAAAGGTCTTAGTAATAATTAAAGATCGACGTCCTGAAGCTACGTCCACGTCTTATTTAATCTAACGATTATATATATATATATATATATTGTTACAGATCGCGGATTAAGATGTTAGTTACCGAGCGGTTTGGTATTGCCGCGACCTAACAGGATCCCTGGCTCACCCGATTCACCCAGGACTTTGGCCGTATCGCACCACAGCTGCTCAATGAGGGAAAAGACAAAAACGACGGTTGGAGGGAGAGGGAGGTCCAAGGGGGTCCCGCAGCACCACCGGCGCGTTTAGTAGCCGCCGTTCCTCTTCGGCCCTGCTCCAAACCGCCGTTCAGGCCCCCTTTGGCTGTTGGGTGCTCCTGCTGCTGCGGCCTCCGTCCGCTGCGTTCCCAGGACTTGTCTGGTCCAAACCCTCAACTCTTTCTTGTTTCTCTCACTGCTCACCACCGACTCCGCACCGCAACCAACTGACCACCGACTCCTTATCAACGCAACCGACTCAGACCAACTCAGACCAACTCCTTGCGACCAACTCCTTGTGCATCCCTGACCAACTCCTTGTGCATCCCTGACCAACTCCTCGTGACCACTTCCGTTTTGCGCCTTTTATAGCGCCTCCAGCGATTACGCCCCCGGCGTTTTGGACACGCCCATCGGGGTGCTCACCTCGGCCCTGGTTGGTCGCGCGACCCTCGGGCTCCGCCTTGGATGACGACGGGCGGGCACGCCCCTCCTCCCCTCTGACGAGGTGGAGACACGCCCTTCTTCTCCGACTCAAAGCACATGGTCAATGGCGGTTATTGGAGGGGAGGTGATTGTGAATCGAGGGCTCAGCAATGACGAGAGGGGATGTAATATGGAAATGGAGGTTTTGGGGATGGGAAGGAAAGGGAATCTATTCTCTTTCACTGGTGCAATGGAGTATTTCAATTAATGGAAGACACAGCCTTACGCTAATACACATAATAAGGGTATAACTGTCAAAAAAAAGATATATCGTGTCCTGCATGTATGTTTTATGGACTAACTACGGGAACGCCCTTTGACCTTTTATACAACCACAACGGAGGGAGGAGGGGTGATATTTTACAACAACCTTTTACAACAACATTTTACCACAACAATAAAATAAAAAAACATTCTCATATCCACAACACTGCACCCTCCTCCCCTTAGGCACGTCCCGGGCCTATAACTTTTACCTTAGTGTGGCACGTAGGTGTAGTTCCCTCTACTTTTAACCTGACCCTGAGTGCGACAGTTTTAAAACATAAATAAATGTGTCCCGCTGCTCCATTGCACCCTGCCTAACAGACTTACGCCCACAGTTAACCGAATTGCGGAATGGTCTTCAAACTATACACTGACGGTGGGAAGCATTATTTACAATGACGCTATTTTTATTTACAAAACTAACCCAGGACCTGTGATTGTTCTTTCTGGGGGGGAGACAGTCTGCTCTGCATCGACGCACCATGAACGCACCCAAAAACGCACCAATACACACCCAAGCACCAATCGGTGCAGTCACCATTGTTCAATGAATAAAAATAAATTCAACAACCCCTAACCCTGCAGGTGGTCTCTTGCTCTTCGGCTCCCTCTGCTGGTTATTATTATTTCTTCCAGTTGTTGTCATTTTCTTTGCTTTTCTTACTGGCGGCCTATTTGCAATAAAGTGTGCCCCATGTGTCCCTTTTTTATTTGATTTTATTTATGGCCCACAGGGCCGACTAGTGTGGTTCACCTGTGGGGCATCGGTGCCCTGTGGCCAAGGTCCGCCAGCAAGATTTCGGGCCCTCATGGCCGGTTCCAGCAGAGGGGCCATGCCCCAAACCATGGGGTCCATAAGTGGTGCTCGGCCACAGACATGTGGTCCATAATGTGGTGCATCGATGCAGACAGCTGGTTCTGGGAATTTCGGGCGCACAATGGCCGACCCACGCACGCTCCCCTCGGCGCCCAACGGCGCACAGGTCATGTGGGAGACAAAAGAAAGACAATTGAGCGAGGGGTAAGGTCACAAGGGTACACGTCAATAAGGCAATGCAAGGCGAAATGCGTACGGAGGGCGAAGTGAGAAAGCTCGTCCCTACCGTACGTCACCCCCCTGTCACCTACCCTACCCTTGCCCTTACCCCATATGTACAAAAATCTACCCATTTACAAATTCGTCACGACTGTCACGTCTTCCCCATATTTCCCCTATACCAAATTCGTCTCCACAATCCCTCTACTTCAAAATTTGCCATCACCAATTCATCATCAATCCTCATAAGGAGGGAGAGATGGAATTACGCACAATGTCACACCCACGTCATGATGCGTCTCACAATCCAAACATTTGCATCATAAAAAATAATCAAAACATGGCATGGTGTGGTACCTGTCACCTCAGGTGAGTGGATGCAGATGGTGCGAGGAGATCCTTCATCCTAACTATTTTCTAAATGACTTTAACACACTTTACACTACCCGGGGTCTTTCCCTGCCAATCCATTGGCCAACTTACACTATGGGTTCTAATAACCAATTCCCATTGCCCAAACTGTGGTGCTTCTCAATTTGGGGTCTCACTCCCCCGATTCATCTCCCGGTGCCCTCGCACAATTTCTGGGCTGCGACGTGTAACTCTCCCAGCAGGTCTACCCACCTGCACACCTCCACCACTGTAGTTGCCACCCGAGCTTACCTAGCTCCTTACCCTAACCTATCTAACTGGGGCAGGCCCCTCCTGGCTCTGTCACCCCACTCGGTGCCCTCTGGCACTGGGCTACCCGGGTCCGTCCTCCGGATCCTCGGGCCCCATCCACAACAACTACTACCGGCTCCCAGAGCCCACCTGCGGCCTCACCTGGCCGACATCCTCACAGTGGTGGAGCGCCCAACCAACTACACACACTAACAGGCTACACGCCCAGCCATTTCCACGACACTAATGCACCCATCCAAATACCATTCTTTCACCTCGCACCACAGATGCCAATATCCAACCACAATTTACCTATACCCTCTACCTAACACTTGCACTACCCGCCCCGGGTATCCGTGATGGGGGTCCACTCTTCCCCCATTCACACCTTCGCACCATCCACTCCACTCCACAATTTCCACCATACTCACTCCACGACCATCCATTCCAATACTCCATACCATTTATTCCATACACCTGTCTTTCATTCACCTGTCGTTGCACACCTGTGCAATCCTACCTGGTGCCACCTGCACCCTCCTCCTCTTCCTGGACCAGTTGGTCAACACAACACACAATCACCACTACTCCCTCATACACTGCTCCACACACCTGTTCAGTTGCACACCTGTGCAATCACACCTGTTCAATCACACCTGTTCAATCACACCTGTTTTCAACCTCACACACACGGCATCATCTCAGCTAACTACTCCCCTCTGAAACTTGCGCTTCCCAGTCGTCCCTTTAAACTATTGCGCTCCCACGTCATTATAATCCACACTAATCTACCTGCGTCCCCACTACAGGTATCAGTCACTAACTAACCTTAACGTCACCTAATGTCATCTTCGCTAGATCCCTATCAATATCCTAACCCACCCGGGCTAGTTTTCACTGCCATCAACCCCATAGACTCTTGCTCCTTTGCCCCACCACGTGAGGGATGACAGAGTTGCCATCCCACCACATCGGGGCATCTCTCACTACCATCCCCCCAGTCCTCTGACGCTACGAGCCCCCGTCGCAAAAGGTACTGGGTCCTGCCTCGGCATCTAGAGCCGAGGCGATCCATGAGGGCGCCTGCTCGCCGGCATAAGGTCTTATCCGGTTGGCATGGACGATCCAAGGGGGGGTCCGTGGCCCCATTTTGATCTTAATGACCACGTCACAGATTTGCGACAGGACGACTCCTGGGCCTTGCCAGGGGGAGGTGTGTTTTGGGCACCTTCCCTTCCGCCTCCGGGTTTAAAGAACCAAATCTTCATCCCCGGAGCGTATTGACTCCCCTGGCTCCGGTCGTCGTACCTGCGCTTCATCTTGGCCCCCGCCAGATGGAGCTGGCGGCGGGCGAAGGCATGGACCCGCTCCATGCCTTCCTCCAGGTGACGTGCGTAACCCTCCCTCGGCGGTGTATCCGTGGTGTCTGGCACGGGACCGCATAGCAAGTCGGCGGGAGCCCGTAACTCCCGCCCATACATAAGCAACGCTGGACTGCATGCGGTGGCCCCGTGCTGGCTAGTTCGGTAGGCCATCAACAGGTACGGGAGATGTTCGTCCCAGTCATCCTGACGGGTGGTGGTGAACAATGCCAGTTGTTGTATCAATGTTCTGTTGAACCGTTCCACCATCCCGTCAGATTGTGGCCGCAAGGGCGTGGTTCTTGTTTTCCGAATTGACAGGAGTCTGCACACATCTTTTAGTAATTGGCTCTCAAAATTTCGTCCCTGATCGGTGTGCAGCTCCTGTGGAATCCCGTGCCGACATACAAATCCTTCTACGAAGGCCTGTGCTACCACCCCTGCTTCTTGGTTGGGGAGGGCATAGGCCTCCGGCCACTTGGTGAAATAGTCCATTACAACGAGGATATACTTATTACCTTGGCGGGTGCGGGGCAGCGGTCCTAGAATATCCATAGCCACCCGCTCAAGGGGGGCCCCCACCTGATGTAATTGAAGGGGGGCCCTCATCCTCCGTGCTGGTCCCTTTTTGGCAGAACAGGCGTCGCATCTCCGACACCAGTCCTGTATGTCGCGCCCCATATTCACCCAATAGAACCTCCGGCGGACCCGAGATATTGTCTTTGTCCTGCCCAAATGGCCGCCGGAGCGGGTACCATGCACCTGTTGCAATATGACGTTCTTGAATTTGTCAGGGATAGACGGGTCAATATATGAAAAATAAGGGCCTAACCCCAAAAAAAATTATAATAAAGGTTTTTTTGTTTTAGGTGTATCATTAGGTTGTACTAGACCCCTGAAAAAAAGTTTACCAAAATTTGACTCCGGGAAAGTGGTTAATTAGCATATTTTCAAAATGGCACCCCCAAAATTTTCAATGTACAGAAAAAAAATTTCTTGTTCAATTTAGACCCTATAAATGTATTACAAATAGATAGAAACATGGTTGCTTTACCTAATGAACACATCAGAAAATTTCTATGACGTCATTGTGACGTCATAATGACGTTGCTGTCTCAATTACGTCATATGATATCATGAATCATTACTGTTTTTCCTTACTACCAAGACTTAAATAAATATTTTTTGTTTCAGGATTTGAAAATGGATAACGGAGAGCTTGACGAAGACGTCTGCCCAATTTGCAAAGCGAGTTTGGAAGACGCCATGGACACTGATGTTTCCAAACTTTCAAGGAAGGGTGTTGAAAAAATCAACAAATCAAGCCAAGAAAGGGGTTGTGATGATGTTGTCGCAAGACCAAACCAACGAGTACACAAGAAATGTCGATCCTCGTGGACAAATGAAAAAGCAATCAAACAGGCTTTAAAACGTTCTTCTGAATCATCATCACCTGTAAAGAAGAAGAGCCGCCGTATTAGCTTAGGGCCATATGACCCTAAAAAGGACTGCCTCTTCTGTGCCCATGAAATTTCTAAGGGTACTCATGGACATGATGAAAGTGCCGGTAAGATTCTCACTGACTGTTTCCCTCAGACGATAGTTAAACATTGCAAAGAAAGACACGATGATTGGGCGCATATTGTTCAGGGTCGAATTGAATATCTTGGTACAAATTTGCAAGCTTCTGACTGTGTTTACCATAAACGCTGCAATACCTACTTTCGATTGGGGCAGGAAATGCCAGACCAGTTTCGATCAGAGGCAGTGCAAAAACCAAAACACATCGGGCGGCCCACAAACGAGGACCAGCGACAAGCATTTGTGACAGTTTGTGAATATTTGGAAAGCAATGATGAAGAACAAATTACGATATCTGAACTTGTGAGCAAAATGGGTGAATACTTACTTGAAGAAGACTCTGTGCCATATGGAAGTCAATATTTGAAGCAAAAACTGATAGAACGCTACAATGATTCTATATGCATAGCGGAACTAGAAGGGCTTCAGGATATAGTGACGATGAGGGGGAAAACTGCAAAAATACTTCGTACCTATTTCGAGACTTCAAAAGATGGTGATTCCGAAAGTCAGAAACGTGCAATCATTGCTACAGCTGCCAAGCTCCTGAAGTGCGATATCAAGACTGAAATCCCATCAGTCACTGATCGATATCCTTCTTCGCAGAGCCTCAAACTAGACACTACATTAGATTACTTGCCGATTTCACTGCGTACCATGTTGAATAAACTGTTTGTGGGGACAGATAAAGATGAAAAAGTTGCTGCTATCGGGCAGTCAATAATACAAGGTGTTCGCCCGCGGGCACTTGTAGTGCCACTTCAAATAGGACTTGCTACTCAGCTACACCATGTCTATAAGTCACGATTTCTCATTGACACCTTGTCTGTGATGGGGTTTAGCTCTTCTTATGGGGAGGTGCAGAGATTCTTGCAAAATGCTGCTGATGTGGTTGCACCAGAGTTACTTGGGAAAGGATCATCTGGTACAGTATTATTCGCTGCTGATAATGTTGACCACAATATCATAACTCTGGATGGAAAAGGAACCTTCCATGGAATGGGAATGGTGGCAGCAACAACACCAGGACAGGTGACAACCCATGTTGTCAATAGGAAAAACGTTTCCAAATTGAATGTGAAAGAAATGTCACGGGTTGATATCATTGATTTATCGCTTCTCCACATTTGCACGTCGAAACATTATGTTTGAAAAACTTCCAGAACTTCACTGTCCTGTCCCAGTTGTAGACATTCTATGGGAGCTCTCATTCTGTTTCCACATGGACACACCCAACTGGCAGGGAATGATGAACATAGTTCATAACGTATCTGACCACCCTGGAAAATCATCTGTCACATTCCTACCAATGATCGACATGTATCCAAGTGAGCCAACTTGCATACTCTCCACACTTAGTTTCATTTGTGACATGACAATGGTATGTGACAGTCATAACTTAAAGGCTCTTAGTGGTTTCTGACATTCAGTGTGTTATGGACGAGTTTGATTTCATTGCCTATTTCTGTAAGGACAACCAGCTGACATGATATTTCCCTTCATATGGTCATACGGTGATGCAGGGATTTGTTCCTAGGTTGCATGGTGTCATGACGTCACTACCAATAACCATGTATTATTCACAGACCTTTCAGAAAATACTGTATTGTATAGGCAGATCAAATTTTCAAAATTTTTTTTTCACAAAGTGTGTATTTGTTGAAAAAAGTTGATAAAAATGCATGTATTATTCATTGTCGTCATCATTGACGTCATAATGACGTCATAGAAGTTTTCTGATGTGTTCATTATGTAAACCAACCATGTTTCTATCTATTTGTAATACATTTATAGGGTCTAATTTGAATTATAAAAAAGTTTCCTGTACATTGAAAATTTGGGGGGGGTGCCATTTTGAAAATATGCTAATTAACCACTTTCCCGGAGTCAAATTTTGGTAAACTTTTTTTCAGGAGTCTAGTACAACCTAATGATACACCTAAAACAAAAAAACCTTTATTATAAATTTTTTTGGGGTCAAACCTTACATTGACCCGACTAGGACTATCACCAGCCAGGAAGTTCTATCAGAGGGAACCTCCACCCACTTGCGATACAAGATGTTGCCTTTCAATTCCAGGGTCTGCCACTGAGCCCAATACGCCTTTGTTTGCGCCCCGAGGGGGGTGACCTCTTCCCCCTTTGGTCTTTGCCCCAATTTGACCCAATTGAACACTGGCCCCAGGACAGGATCCTCCTCCTGGGCCGTGCTCCATGCCAAATCTCCAAATTCCTCGTCCGCGGTTAGTGGCAAAATTGGCCCTCTCACCCGGGTTGCCCGGACGACGAGAATCGGGGCAGAATCGCCCAATTGCTCCCTCTCCTCGTGTCTCGCACAAAATTTACAGTTTTCCCCCAGACAAGGACGCCGAGAGAGTGCGTCCGCATTACCATGGGCCTTCCCGGCCCTATGGGCCACATCAAAATCGTACTGCTGCAACTTTTCCAACCACCTTGCAATTTGGCCCTCCGGTTCCTTGAACCGAAGGAGCCATTGCAAGGAGGAATGGTCAGTTCTAACCAAAAATTTCCGACGGGTGGAAATGGTTCATGGCAGCCAGCATGGCCAATAACTCTTTGCGAGTGACGCAATAATTTCGCTCGGGCCTACTTAAGGCCCGACTATAGTAACCAATCACTCTCTCCAGGCCCTCCTGTGTCTGAGACAAAACTGCGCCCAATCCTTCCTGGCTCGCATCCGTGTCCAGGGTAAATGCCCCGTCACTAGTGGGGTAAGCTAGAAGGGGTGCGGATGTTAGACACCCCTTCAATTTTTGGAAGGCCTCGTGGCACTCCCGTGTCCAATTAAATCGCGTCCCCTTCTCCGTAAGCCGGTGGAGGGGACGGGCCAACTCCGCAAATTTCGCCACAAAGCGCCGGTAGTAGGAGCAGAGTCCCAAAAATCCCCGCACCTCCTTGATGGTACGTGGTGCGGGCCACTCCTCTACCGCTTTAATTTTGTCTGGGTCCGTTTTTACCCCCTCGCGGCCGATCACGTGACCTAGATAGGCCACCTCTCTTGCAAACAAAGTGCACTTACTCGGGTTCAGCTTCAACCCTGCCTGTCTGAGGCACCCGAACACCTGGTCCAAATTAGCTACTGCCTGGGGGAACGTTTTGGCATGTACTAGGACGTCATCCAGGTACACCAGGCATGATTGCCATGGCATGCCGCCTAGTACATGTTCCATCAATCTTTCAAAGGTGGCGGGGGCGTTACACAAACCAAACGGCATCACAGTAAACTGATACAGTCCCTTACCTGTGGAAAATGCCGTTTTCTCCTTCCCTGCCCTATCCATTTCCACCTGCCAATACCCACTCTTGAGGTCCAAAGTCGAGAACCAATTTGAGCCCGCAACGGCATCGAGGGTGTCATCAATTCTTGGCAGGGGATATGAGTCCTTGAGTGTCACGTTGTTTAGCTGGCGATAGTCCACGCAGAACCGCGTGGTCCCATCCTTCTTTTTGACCAGCACAACAGGTGACATCCAAGGACTTCCCGAGGGCTCGATCACGCCTGCGTCGAGCATTTTTTCAACCTGCTCGTCAGCTTCCGCCCTCTTGCTCCAAGGGAGCCGTCGGGCGGCCTGACGAATAGGCCGGGCCTCACCGGTGTGGATCTGATGTTTCACCAGGCCCGTACGTCCAATATCCTCGGTGGACAGGGAGAAGAGGTCCAAATGGGACCCAACCAGTTTGTGTAAGGCCTCCCTCTGGGTACCTCCCAACTCTACACTACTACGATTTACCATCTCGCAAATGGGATCGGGCCAATTCCTAGAACTTATTGAAGGCTCCCCCTGGGGCCGGCTCGGCTGGACGTTCTCGCCCCTCACTGACGCGATTTCTCTAACTGGGGTGCAGCCAGCTACCTTCGTGCCCCTCACTATAGTGCGTGGTTCTGTGCTAATATTAATTACTCGGACGGCCACCACCGGCCCGTCCGTTTTTACAAGGGTACGGCCCACGATTAAACCAGGTATGGATAGCGCTGCCACCGGTTCGACCAGGCCGCAGGATTCCTGCCATGTCGGGCGAGCTGACCATCGGGCCGGCACGATGGCCTCGGCCCCTGGAGGGATGGTCACGGCCTCAGGAGCCTCCAGCTCCACCCTCTCGGCCGTGCTCACCCCCTCCAATGGTAGCTCCTCCACTCCCCATCGCAGGATCCCCCGACTCAAGTCGATTTTACAACCGCTGGCAGTCAACAAATCCAACCCTATTAAGCATGGGTCGCACACCTCCGCCACCCAAACCTCTATCTCTTGCTTTACCGATCCCAACTTGAGGGTCACAAAACCACGCCCTATGATCGGAGCCGTTGCCCCGGTAGCCAACTGCAAACTATGATTTTCCAGACGCTGGATTTTACCCCAGCCGTCTGCACTCGAATTAAGGACCACGGGGCTGATGATCGTGGCGCTGGCTCCCGTGTCCACCACGGCGTCTACCCCCACGCCGGCAATTTTGCACCGAATTGTCAAACTACCCGTCCCAATTCGGCCACAATGAATGACCTGTCGCGTCAACGAGGGCTTCTCCCCATCCCCTACTGCCGAACACCGCCCTGCATGCCCGGCACGTTCTAGTTTCCCGGGCCCTGGCGGGGGGGTGTCTGAGGTCGGCTAGGCCGATCTATACGGGGCGGAGTTGAGGGCATCGGTTGGCGGGAAACGTCCCGGCGCGGAGCTCGACACTCCCATGCACGGTGACCCATCCGAGCACAATTATAGCACCTCACCTGGTAAGGTGCTTGCCTCCGGTATTCCAAATTCCCCCCCCTGTATGTCCGAATTGGGGTACTCTGTCGTGGACTACCGGGTGCCACCGCTGGGGCCGCCTGCCATGGTCCAGGTCCCGCCAGGCGCCGATCCACTAACCTCCGGACCATGCTCTCCAGGTCAGGGCCCCCGTCGGGGGCGGGCCCCCTTGGGGGGCCGCCCCCCATCACGGGCCCCATCTGACGCACCGCCACTGCGTGGCGCTCGCCTCCCCGGGCCAGGGGCCTCGCTGCTTCCCAACGGGCTGCAGCGTCGGCCGCCTGACTCATGGTTTGCGGGCGCCACATGGCGAGCTGTTGCCGGAGCTCCAGATCCGGAAGGGCCTGAATAAAGTGATCCAGCGCCAGGCTTTCCTGGGAACTCGCTGCCATGTCCGCGTGTGCAATCCCGACCGCGCGGCGAATATCGTGAGCAAGTTCCCCGATGGTCTCCTGGGGCTTGCGTTTTCGCTGCGCAAGTTGGGCTTTAACAAGCTCGCTTTGCTGTTCAATGCCGAACCGATTAATTAATGCCGCACGGAGAGCTGGCAGGGTGAGAGCACCCGGTGGTAAAGCCGTCAGCACCTCCGCCGCCGCACCGCGCAGTGCCCCCACCAGGTGTACTCCACCTTCGTCCGGATTCCAACCGTTGCCTTTACACACATACTCAAACTGCGCCAGGTACGCCCTCAAATCACTCTTGCCGTCATACGGCGCGAGTGGGACCTTGTGGGCGCCCGAAGGTCGGACCCCGCGCGTCACTCCTTGCGGGATCAACGCGGGACCAACCCGTTCGGGCTCCCACAGTACGTTATTCCCGGGGGGCTCCCGCGCGTCCCCCGTCCCTCCAAACACTACCCCTCCTGGTGTCGATGCCTGGGTCGCCCCTCCGCAACCCGCTACCCACGCCATACCCCCACATCCTTGCTCACCAGCACCCCCCTCACTCCCCATAGCCACACCTCCTTGCACACCTCCCCTGTCCATCCACTCCGGACCAGTCATACATCTTACCATTGGTCCCTCACGAACACCCGGGTCTACACCACCCCCCAAGCCGACTGAATCTCCCCTCACATCATATACATTGCCACTCACCTCCGTACTTCGTCGTCGCACCTCCTCTGCCACCTGCAAACTTTTTATTTGGTTAGTGAGCACCTCATCATGATTTGAACACAGACCTTGTACATATTCCATGACTTCCTCCTTTATCTCCCTCTTAGTTTCCCTCCGTCTCTTCTTAATTTCACTCACCCCCTCTTCCACCTCCTCTAATTTTTCCTTTACCTCCTTCATCTCCCGGTGCGCCCCCTCTATCTCTTCCTCTAACGCCACCTTAACCGTTTCGATGTGCGTCCTCACCTCTCGGTCCTTCGTCTCCATCACTTCTGTCACCTCCTCCAACTTCTTCGTCAACCCCTCATGTACCATCTGACATTCCTTTTGTGTTGCTATTAATTCGTTTTTAATGTCCTTTTGTGTCGCTTTCAAACCCCCGATGATTGCAGTGTTCTTTTCCACTTGGTCCGCTAGTTCCCTTTGTCCGACTGTCAGCTGTTCTACTCCCTTCGTCAGATCTTCTATTCCCCCTTGTAACTTAGCCGTATTATTTCTCACCTCTTTCTCTATACGCTTTTCACCTCGCTTTACCTCCTCGCGTAGCCCCGAAACCTCCTCACCCACACCTCGTCGTATCTCCTCTTTCATCTCCCCCATCTCTTTTGTAGATGCCACCCTCATCTGTCCCAATTCATCCCTCTGAGCATCCAGTTTACTTTCTAACCCGATTTGCACCTCCTCTATCTGCTCTCCCATTTGTTTGATTTCCCTGGCAGATTGTTCCCCTATTTCCCGCAATTTGTCCTCCATCCTATTTTCTAACCCCATTAACCCATTTTTCACCCCCTCTAACTGATTCTCCTGGGCAGCCATTCTATTTTCCACCCCCGTTAACCCATGTTTTAATCCCTCACCGGTACCCCTCGCTTCGTCCCTCATTACTCCCAATTGCTCACTCTGAGCATCCATCCGGTTCCCCATTACCCCCATTTGGTTTCCCAAGTCATTCCTCAGGTCTTCACTTGTCTGGACCATGAGCGCCTTTATTTGTTCCATAAATAGGCCCCAATCCATCGGCGGCGCTGCTACGGTCACGGGCGCGGCTAAATTTGGCGCCACAATAATCATGTGCGCGAGGCCGCCATTTTGTGCGTCTGATACTCCCTCAACCGCCTCCTCATTGCTCCCCTCCATTTGATCCTGGGTTACTCCTAACCCCTCTTCTAGCTCTCCCACCGGCATCCCGTCGCCTTGCCCAGCCATGGCGCGATTTCAAAATTCGGGTTTTGCTTTAAACAAAACAAATTTCGGCAGCTCGTAATTTTGACCAAATTTTTTTTTTTTTTTTTTCTCAATTCGTTTTAAAAATTTGGTTCGGGCCTCGAATCCCACTCCCAGACACCAATTGTTACAGATCGCGGATTAAGATGTTAGTTACCGAGCGGTTTGGTATTGCCGCGACCTAACAGGATCCCTGGCTCACCCGATTCACCCAGGACTTTGGCCGTATCGCACCACAGCTGCTCAATGAGGGAAAAGACAAAAACGACGCAATGTAAAGAGGAAAACGAAGGCCAAGAAAGGTTTGGAAATACGACTGAATTTATTGACTATTTACACACAAGCAAAAAGGAACAATCAAGTTTATTTACAACACATAAGACGCAGGTGACACAGTGCAAATTTTAGCTTACCTACAGACTTAATTAAATACCCAGGGACAGAACAAACAAAACAAACTCACGTATACAAGAAGGGTGGAAAGGCAGGAGGTGGATGGTTGGAGGGAGAGGGAGGTCCAAGGGGGTCCCGCAGCACCACCGGCGCGTTTAGTAGCCGCCGTTCCTCTTCGGCCCTGCTCCAAACCGCCGTTCAGGCCCCCTTTGGCTGTTGGGTGCTCCTGCTGCTGCGGCCTCCGTCCGCTGCGTTCCCAGGACTTGTCTGGTCCAAACCCTCAACTCTTTCTTGTTTCTCTCACTCCTCACCACCGACTCCGCACCGCAACCAACTGACCACCGACTCCTTACCAACGCAACCGACTCAGACCAACTCAGACCAACTCCTTGCGACCAACTCCTTGTGCATCCCTGACCAACTCCTTGTGCATCCCTGACCAACTCCTCGTGACCACTTCCGTTTTGCGCCTTTTATAGCGCCTCCAGCGATTACGCCCCCGGCGTTTTGGACACGCCCATCGGGGTGCTCACCTCGGCCCTGGTTGGTCGCGCGACCCTCGGGCTCCGCCTTGGATGACGACGGGCGGGCACGCCCCTCCTCCCCTCTGACGAGGTGGAGACACGCCCTTCTTCTCCGACTCAAAGCACATGGTCAATGGCGGTTATTGGAGGGGAGGTGATTGTGAATCGAGGGCTCAGCAATGACGAGAGGGGATGTAATATGGAAATGGAGGTTTTGGGGATGGGAAGGAAAGGGAATCTATTCTCTTTCACTGGTGCAATGGAGTATTTCAATTAATGGAAGACACAGCCTTACGCTAATACACATAATAAGGGTATAACTGTCAAAAAAAAGATATATCGTGTCCTGCATGTATGTTTTATGGACTAACTATGGGAACGCCCTTTGACCTTTTATACAACCACAACGGAGGGAGGAGGGGTGATATTTTACAACAACCTTTTACAACAACATTTTACCACAACAATAAAATAAAAAAACATTCTCATATCCACAACAATATATATATACAGACTTGGCATTTAATATGGAATATTTTTTTTGTGGGGGTGAATTTCTTTTCAAGATGTCTTAGAACCAAAAGTTCATTGGAATTATGTTGAAATTATTCTAGATTTTGTTAATGTGACCTTTAAAAGAAACAAAAACCACATTTGACATTTCGAAACAAATAAATTGATCCTTGAAAGTGATGTAAACTGGTATCAAACTCAATTCGCGTACAGTACTGCGTTAAACTTCTGTATGTTTTCCAGAAGTATCTCTTTATTTTGCACATTAGCCAAAATTTTTTTATAACAAAAACAAAAGTTAAATTACGACTGGGATTACGGACAGTAAAATTACAGTTCAGTACTTCGTGTATCCCCCACCAGCATTCAGGAGAGCACGTACACGTTGAGGCATGCTGTTCACGAGATTTTCCAAGGTTTGGACAGGAATCACTTGCCATGCAGTGACAATAGCCTGCTGCAATTCACGCACAGAGGGCGGCTGCTGGTCCAAGTTGTAAATTTGACGCGTTAATTCTTCCCACAAGTTCTCTATCGGATTCATATCCGGGGACCTGGCAGGCCACTCCATATGCTCTACACCATGGTCAGCAAGAAAGTGTTGGATCATGCGAGCACGATGAGGCTGTGCATTGTCATCTTGGGAGACAAAGTTTCCTCGAAAGGCTGCACGAGCAAATGGAAGCAATGTTTCTTCCAGAATGGCCCTGTACTTGAACTGGTTCAGGTTTCCATTCAGAACAACCAGGTCAGTTTTGCCCTGCATGAAAAGCAGCCCAAACTGTCACCCCACCACCTCCAGGTTGGACTCTTGGCACTATACAATCTTTGTTGTAGGCTTCATGCACTTGTCTGCGCACTCGGACGCGGCCATCTTGATGATAGACCAGAAATCTAGACTTGTCACTGAAGATCACGTGATTCCAGTGTCCTGGCTGCCATTGACGGTGCTCTCTGGCCCACTGCAATCGGCGCTGGTGGTGTTGTCTGGTCAGGCGTAGCTTTCTCAGGGGACGCCTAGCACGAAAGCCTGCTTGAACCAGTCGTTGGTTGACTAGCCTTCTGGATACAGGCACATTTGTCAGTTGCTGCCACTCAGCCCTAAGCCGATTAGCTGTCTTGGTATGGCCATTGCTGACTACCCGGTGCAGCTGGCGATCATCCCTCCTTGTCGTTCTGCGGGGACGTCCTGGCCTCGGTATTGGAGTAGGGACACCCCTCTGACCATTTCGTTTCAGTATCTTTGACACCTGACCTTGAGTGATGCCATACTGCCGAGCAATAGCATGCTGTTTCATGCCGTAATTTCGTAAAGCCACCACTCCATGACAAACAGCATTGTGGAGTTTACGGACTATCTCCAGAGGAAGCGGCAATAACTTTTGGAGACGTGCAGCAGTTGTTTTCCACTAATACAGAACGCAACAACCCTTATATACCCAATTGTGAAGTCAATCATCAAATGTACCTGTCCGTACATTTTGCCACGCCACTTGTGATATAATCCTGTTGTTGACTTCTTGCTGCGACAGACAATCAGTGACATGGTTCTTTTAACAAATAAATCACCAAAGTGTAAAAGAAACTCACCAGATTGATATACTGAGGAAAGAACACGTTGAGGCATGTTTTTACTTTAACCTTGTTAAAGTGAAAGAAGTCTCCAAGAACCCCAGAATGTCATCACGGGACCTACAGGTAGCTCTTGCCACTGTTGATGTCAAAATGCATGAGTCTACCATTAGAAAGAGGCTGCACAAACCTTTTGTCCGCCCCATCCTTCCCTTTCTCCGAGCTATTCTGAAATCTCTGACACACCTTCAACAGCTCTCCCTACCTCTTCCACCTCTTCCACATCTTACCCTACCCCTCCTCCCCCCTGTTCTGTATCTGATGCTCCCCCTTCCTCTTCATTAACGGTATGGACCTCAAACATCCGGGGCCTTCGTTCAAACTTCACTGATCTCTCCATACAGGTTGCTTCTGTCAAACCAGACGTGATCTGCTCAACAGAAACTTTCCTCCTTCATGATGCCTCTGATTCCTTAGTATCTCTCCCGGGCCACTCCCTCCTCCGGTATGATAGACCTGAGCCTCGTCCTGGAGGCGGGGTTGCTATCTTTATCAAAAACTCTCTTCCTCACTCGCCCTGCACTGCACTCTCTCCACCTCACCCCCAGGAATACCTCTGGCTACGGCTTCCCCTTCGCTCCCACCTCTTGTTCATATGTGTGTTGTACCGTCCACCAAACAGTGATGACTCCATCTACATCTCGCTGTCTGATAATATGGACCAACTTCTATCTACTCATCCCAACTCTCTCTTCCTCATATGTGGTGATTTCAACTGTCATCATGCCAGTTGGCTGGGTGTGGGTACCTCTCTCACCAGCCATGGCTCCTCAGCAAAGGACTTCTGCGACTCACTGGGACTGACACAATCTGTCAATTTCCCGACCCGGATCTCAGTCAACGGAACATCTTCTCTTCTGGACTTGGTTATGACTAACTTCCCTGAAAATGTCTGCTGCTCTTCTGCTCCAATCGGATCATCTGATCATGTCCTTGTTAAAGTGGACATCTCTCTGACCATCCTCAGGGAGCCTGCTCAGCGTCGACGAGTCTGGCATTTCACTCAGGCCAACTGGCACGGTCTTCAAGCAGCCATCAATCATCTGGACTGGTCTCCCATCTCTACCACCTCTGACATCAACTCATCCTGGGAATTCTTCCAAAGTAAATTGCTCTCTCTCATGCACAGATTTATCCCATCTCGTCTTCAGTTGTCATACCCTTCCTCCCGTCCATGGTACATGGAATCTTGTGGTGAGGCTGTTGCCCAGAAACAACTTGCCTTCGTCTCCTGGAAAGCAAATCCAACGGAAGGAAATCTCATTTCCTTTCACAAAGCCCGAAACAAGTGTGTGTCCACCCTCAGGAGAGCCAGGAAACAATATCTCTCCGTTCTCAAGACCGAACTCTCTTATCTGTCTCCCTCTTCCAAATCCTGGTGGCGTCTGGTCAAATCCGTTTCTGGTGTTTGTTCCCCCTCCATCCCCTCCCTTACCTCAAATGGCTACACAGCTGACTCTGCACATGAAAAAGCTGAATGCCTCAACTCTGTGTTTGCCTCTAAATCTTGTGTCCCAAACCCATCCCTCTCTGTACCCACCATACCCAGTCGTACCCTGCTGCTCCTGGACTCCGTGTCCTTTCCTCCTGACAAGGTGGAAAAGTTTCTGTCAACCCTCGACTCTGATTCTGCAACTGGACCCGGGGGCATCAGCCCACAGGTCCTAAAATCCTGCTCTGCCGCTCTATCTCACCCTCTCTCTGTTCTCTTCACCCTCTCTTTTGCTCAAGGTCAACTGCCATCTGCTTGGAAATCAGCCAACATCACCGCTTTGCACAAAAAGGTGCAAAAACAGATCCTAGCAACTACAGACCAATCAGCCTTCTCCCAATTATCAGCAAAGTCATGGAATCCATCATTGCTTCGGATATGAAATCTTTCCTCTTCTCCAATGGCTTGATCTCTGATCATCAATTTGGTTTCAGACCAGGTCACTCTACTCTGGACATGCTGCTTCTGCTGTCTCAACAATGGATGGAGGTCCTCAATGCCAAACAGGAAATTAGAGCCGTCTCCCTCGACATATCACGTGCCTTCGACACGGTCTGGCACCCCGCTCTGCTCACCAAATTCTCCTCCTTTGGTATCCATGGAAATCTCCACGCATGGCTGGCGGACTTCCTCTCTAGTCATCGTCAACGTGTGGCCCTGAATGGGTTTCTCTCATTTCCTCTTCCTGTTCAGGCTGGAGTTCCCCAAGGCAGTGTTCTGGGCCCCGTGCTTTTTCTGGTCTTCATCAATGATCTCTCTGACTCTCTTGAAAATCCTCTCTATCTCTTTGCTGATGACTCCACTCTCTGCCGCTCCATTCCTCTTCCCTCAGATCGGCAGTCTGCAGCCTCCTCACTCTCTGAAGACTTGGACAAAATCACAGACTGGTCAAACAAGTGGAACATGTCTTTCAATCCTGACAAATCTCACACTCTTACTATGTCTCTCCGAAAAGATCGACTGGACAACCCTCCCATCTACTTTCTCAACAATCCTCTCCAAGAAGTTCTGTCGCTCAAGCTTTTGGGTCTCACTATCTGCCATGATCTTTCTTGGGAAAACCACATTTCCAAGCTGGCCTCCAAAGCCAGTCGCCGACTGGGCATCCTCCGTCGTGCGAAGTCCTTCCTCGGCACACCTGAGTCCTTCCTCGGCACCTCTTCACCACATACAAGGTTTTCATCCGCAGCTCAATGGAATACTGTTCTCCCCTCTGGGCCGGTGCTCCTGCCTCACACCTAGCTCGTCTTCATGCTGTTGAAACCAAAGCTTTCAGAATTATTGGAATCTCCCGCGATGAAGCTATCTCTGAGGGCCTTTCACTCACTCACCGCAGGCAGGTAGGCGGTCTTTCTGTCTTCTACCGACTCCTCTCCGGCCTTGCACCCCCAGCTCTCTCTGTGCTCTGTCCCCCAAATATTCCTACAGGTCGCACAGGATCTGCCAGCAACCCTCTGATGGTTAAACTGCCGAAATCTCGGCTCTCTGCTCACCTTCACTCTTTCATTCCTCTTTTCTCCCGCCTCTGGAACAAACTCCCTCACTCCCTTCAATCCCACTCCTCCCTCCAGGTCTTTAAAATAGCTGTTCACCACCATCTCTTATCTTCCCCCATCCAAAACCTTGATCTTTTCTACCCCCGCTAATTCACCCCAGATCCACCTTGTTTGAAATTCCAACTTCTTTCCTGGAAGTCCTGGCAGTGTCCATATGTTTTATACCTCTCCCACCGCCCCCTTCCCATGCCCCCCCCCCCAAAGCCCTCGCCCTCTCTCAGATCTCTCGATGTCTCCATGTCTCTCGGTCCCTGCTCTCAAATGTTGTGTTTGTGTCCTTCCCCCTCTCTCCCCATCTTGTCTACCGCTCCCGATGTTATATGTTTTATGTGTCGGTTTGTCTTTCTGTGTGATTAATGTTCGCTCTTTCACGAGCCTCGATCTTGTATACAAAAAAAGAAAAAAAGAAAAGAAAGTAAACCCGTCAAGAAAAAAAATAATTCCATATTAAATGCCAAGTCTGTATATATATATATATATAGATGTATATATATATATATATACATACAGTCACGTGAAAAAGTAAGTACACCCCATGTAAAGTTTTGACTTTTTCAACATATTTCAACATACAGCTATTTGATCTTCATCTATCTATAATTCCAGTAATCTCTGTGTGTGTGTTTGTCTGTGTGTATGTCTGTGTGTCTGTGACCGCTGTTTCTCGACAACCACGGGTCCGATATACTTTAAACTTGCCAGGTATATTGCTGGGGACCTGAGGATGTGCCTTTTCAAGGTTTCATATTAATCGGAGAAGTAGTTACCGAGCTATGTCCAAAAAACGATTCAACCAATCAGAGAGCAGCGAGCTATCACGTGTGCCGAACGTGCCGAACAGACTCTGCCTCGGACGGCACATTTGAGAGCGTATTCATTTATTTCACGTTGGCAAACTATGTTGGCGTTAAACTATCTATCTATAATTCCAGTAATCTCTGTGTGTGTGTTTGTCTGTGTGTATGTCTGTGTGTCTGTGACCGCTGTTTCTTGACAACCACGGGTCCGATATACTTTAAACTTGCCAGGTATATTGCTGGGGACTTGAGGATGTGTCTTTTCAAGGTTTCATATTAATCGGAGAAGTAGTTACCGAGCTATGTCCAAAAAACGATTCAACCAATCAGAGAGCAGCGAGCTATCACGTGTGCCGAACGTGCCGAACAGACTCTGCCTCGGACGGCACATTTGAGAGCGTATTCATTTATTTCACGTTGGCAAACTATGTTGGCGTTAAACTATGTTTTAAAACTAATTAAAACTAATTTGCGATTCATCGTAACTGCGATATGCGATCTTCCGGACAGTCAAATGAGGACGTCACTTCCGGACTTACGGATAGTCATAGTGACGACGTACTGATGCTGAACGTGGCGAGCAGACGCTGTAAGGTACGATCGATTGTAGTACACGTTTATAATAACTCTGCCGATACAGGCCCGATTAACTGCAGCGCCATCCGAGCTGCGGCGTCGGGACGATACATTCATTGTACGGTCACATCACGCACTTACGGGCACGCCCATGGGCCCATGGGCACGCCCAGACATTTTTTTTTTTTTTTTTGGCAAGGAACGGGCACCCACGTACGGGCACGTCCTAGTTTCAACAATATCGATAGATGAAGGTGATATAATATAACAAATATCATGAAACATTTACATTTTGTAGTTCATTGTATAATTTAAATAAACATGAATGCAAATTTCGCATGTGGAAAAAGTAAGTACACCCCTGCATTTATCACTACTTCAAATACTTAAAATTAGAATCAGGTGCACCAGCTCAGGTTCAAATGATTAGAACATCCTCAGAGAGGATCTTGGAGGAACCTGTCTTCTTTAAACCTCAGACATTTAGTTTGGTTTGCTCTTTGTTGTTGAAGTGTGCGGTGTCACCATGCCTAGATCAAAAGAGCTCTCCGAGACCTTCAGAAAGAAGGTTATAGATGCATACGAGTCTGGGAAGGGATTTAAAAAGATCTCCAAACAATTTGAAATCAATCATTCGACTGTCCGGAAGATCATCTACAAGTGGAGAAGATTCCAAACAACTGCCAACTTATTCAGGCCAGGCCGCCCAGCAAGTTCAGCCCGAGAGCAGACCGGAAGATGCTGAAAGAAGTCTCCAAGAACCCCAGAATGTCATCACGGGACCTACAGGCAGCTCTTGCCACTGTTGATGTCAAAATGCATGAGTCTACCATTAGAAAGAGGCTGCACAAATCTGATCTACATGGGAGGTGTGCCAGGCGGAAACCTTTGCTGTCCAGAAAGAACATCGGGGCAAGACTAAAGTTTGCCAATGAACACCTAGGCAAAGACCAGCACTTCTGGAACAATATGCTCTGGACAGATGAGTCAAAGGTAGAGCTATTTGGCCACAGTACCAGAAGACATGTTTGGTGAAAACCAAAGACAGCTTTTGACCACAAGAACCTGATACCAACTGTAAAGCATGTTGGTGGAAATATTATGGTTTGGGGCAGCTTTGCTGCATCAGGGCCTGGGCAGCTCACCATCATAGAATCCACTATGAATTCTTCATTGTACCAGAGGGTGCTGAAGGATAATGTGAGGCCATCTATCGGAAAGTTGAAGCTCAACCGAAGGTGGACCTTGCAACATGTCAATGACCCTAAACATACCATTAAATCCACCAAGGAATGGCTGAAAAGAAGGAAATGGAGGGTTGTGCAATGCCTAAGTCAAAGCCCGGATCTAAATCCATTCGAGATGCTGTGGGGGGATTTGAAACGAGCTGTGCATGCAAGAAACCCCCCAAACATTGCACAGCTGAAAGAATTCTGCACGGAGGAGTGGGCAAAAATTTCTCCCAGTCGATGTCAGAGACTGGTAGACAGTTATAAGAAATGCCTACTTGAGTTTGTTTCTGCCAAAGGGGGCAATACCACCTATGAGATAGAGCCAAGGGTGTACTTACTTTTTCCACATGCGAAATTTGCATTTATGTTTATTTAAATTATACAGTGGACTTCAAAATGTAAATGTTTCATGATATTTGTTATATTATATCACCTTTATCTGTCAATATTGTTGAAATGAAGATCAAATAGCTGTATGTTGAAATGTGTTGAAAAAGTCAAAACTTTAGATGGGGTGTACTTACTTTTTCACGTGACTCTATATGTATATATATACATACATACATACACATACACTACATGAGCAAAAGTATGCGTGGATTCGGCTATTTCAGCCACACCCATTGATGACAGGTATATATAATCAAGTACACAGCCATGCAATCTCCATCGACAAACATTGGCAGTAGAATGGGCCGTACTGAAGAGCTCAGTGACTTTCAACGTGGCACCGTCATCAGATCCCACCTTTCCAGACAAGTCAGTTTGTCAAATTTCTGCCCTGCCAGAGCAGCCCCGCTCAACTGTAAGTGCTGTTATTGTGAAGTGGAAACGTCTTGGAGCAACAATAGCTCAGCCATGAAGTGGTCGGCCACACAAGCTAATAGAATGGGACCGCCGAGTGTTGAAGCATGTTGGGTGTAAAAATTGTTTGTCCTCGGTTGCAGCACTCACGACCGAGTTCCAAACTGCCTCTCTAAGCAACGTCAGCACAAAAACTGTTCGTCTGGAGCTTCATGAAATGGGTTTCCATGCCCAAGCAGCCACACACAAGCCTAAGATCATGCGCAATGCCAAGCATTGGCTGGAGTGGTGTAAAGCTCGCCGCCATTGGACTCTGGAGCAATGGAAACGTGTTCTCTGGAGTGATGAATCATGCTTCACCACCTGCTGGTCCGACGGACGAATCTGGGTTTGGCGGATGCCAGGAGAACGCTACCTGCCCGAATGCATAGTGCCAAATGTAAAGATTGTTGGAGGAGGAATAATGGTCTGTCGCTGTTTTTCATGGTTCAGGCTCGGCCCCTTAATTCCAGCGAAGGGAAATCTTAACGCTCAAATACAATGACATTCGAGACGATTGTGTGCTTCCAAATTTGTGGCAACAGTTTTGGGAAGGCCTTTTCCTGTTTCAGCATGACAATGCCCCAGTGCACAAAGCGAGGTCCATACAGAAATGGTTTGACGAGATCGGTGTGGAAGAACTTGACTGGCCTGCACAGAGGCCTGACCTTAACCCCATTGAACACCTTTGCGATGAATTGGAACGCCGACTGCGAGCCAGGCCTAATCACCCAACATCAGTGCCCGACCTCACTCCTGCTCCTGTGGCTGAATGGAAGCAAATCACCCGCAGAAATGTTTCAACATTTAGTGGACAGCTTCCCAGAAGAGTGGAGGCTGTTATAGCAGCAAAGTGGGGACTAACTCCATATTAATGGCCATGATTTTGGAATGAGATGTTCGAGTGTGTATATATATATACAGACTTGGCATTTAATATGGAATATTTTTTTTTGTGGGGGTGAACTTACTTTTCAAGATGTCTTAAAACCAAAAGTTCATTGGAAGTATGTTGAAATTATTCTAGATTTTGTTAATGTGACCTTTAAAAGAAACAAAAACCACATTTGACATTTCGAAACAAATATATTGATCCTTGAAAGTGATGTAAACTGATCTCGAACTCAATTCATGGACAGTACTGTGTTAAACTTCTGTACGTTTTCCAGAAGTATCTCTTTATTTTGCCCATTAGCCAAAAATTTTTTTTAACAAAAACAAAAGTTAAATTACGACTGGGATTACCGACAGTAAAATTACAGTTCAGTACTTCGTGTAACCCCCACGAGCATTCAGGAGAGCACGTACACGTTGAGGCATGCTGTTCACGAGATTTGCCAAAGTTTGGACAGGAATCGTTTGCCATGCAGTGACAATATCCTGCTGCAATTCACGCACAGAGGTCGGCTGCTGGTCCAAGTGGTCGATTTGACGCGTTAATTATGCCCTCAAGTTCTCTATCGGATTCATATCCGGGGATATATATCTATATATATATATATATATATATATATATATATATATATACATATATATATATATATATGTATATATATATATATATATATATATATATATATATATATATATATATATATATATACATACACACATACAATATATACATACATACATACATACACACACACACACACATATATATATATATATATATATATATATATACATATATATATATATATATATATATATATATATATATATATATAAAAATATATATATATATATATATATATATTGTTGTGGATATGAGAATGTTGTTTTTTTTTATTGTTGTGTAGTGAATAGTTGTAAAATGTCACCCTCCTTCCTGCATTTGTTGTTGTATAAAGGTCAAAGGGGCGTTCCCGTAGTTAATTCCATAAAACATACACGAAGGACACCATATATCCCTGTTCAATAGTTATATCCTTATTATGTGTATTAGGCTAAGGATTTGTCTTCCATTAATTTGACACTCCATTGCACTGCATTAAATAAAGTAGATCCCTCCGACATGGCATCTTCAAAGTGCCAGGTTTGCCAGGTTTGCTGAAATTGAACCATCAAGGAGGTGCGGGGATTTTTGGGACTCTGCTCCTACTACCGGCGCTTTGTGGCGAAATTTGCGGAGTTGGCCCGTCCCCTCCACCGGCTTACGGAGAAGGGGACGCGATTTAATTGGACACGGGAGTGCCACGAGGCCTTCCAAAAATTGAAGGGGTGTCTAACATCCGCACCCCTTCTAGCTTACCCCACTAGCAACGGGGCATTTACCCTGGACACGGATGCGAGCCAGGAAGGATTGGGCGCAGTTTTGTCTCAGACACAGGAGGGCGTGGAGAGAGTGATTGGTTACTATAGTCGGGCCTTAAGTAGGCCCGAGCGAAATTATTGTGTCACTCGCAAAGAGTTATTGGCTATGCTGGCTGCCATGAACCATTTCCACCCGTACCTGTACGGGCGGAAATTTTTGGTTAGAACTGACCATTCCTCCTTGCAATGGCTCCTTCGGTTCAAGGAACCGGAGGGCCAAATTGCAAGGTGGTTGGAAAAGTTGCAGCAGTACGATTTTGATGTGGCCCATAGGGCCGGGAAGGCCCATGGTAATGCGGACGCACTCTCTCAGCGTCCTTGTCTGGGGGAAAACTGTAAATTTTGTGCGAGACACGAGGAGAGGGAGCAATTGGGCGATTCCGCCCCGATTCTCGTCGTCCGGGCAACCCAGGTGAGAGGGCCAATTTTGCCACTAACCGCGGACGAGGAATTTGGAGAGTTAGCTTGGAGCACGGCCCAGCAGGAGGATCCTGTTCTGGGGGCGGTGTTCCAATGGGTCAAATTGGGGCAAAGACCAAAGGGGGAAGAGGTCACCCCCCTCGGGCCGCAAACAAAGGCGTATTGGGCTCAGTGGCAGACCCTGGAATTGAAAGGCAACATCTTGTATCGCAAGTGGGTGGAGGTTCCCTCTGATAGAACTTCCTGGCTGGTGATAGTCCCTGACAAATTTAAGAACGTCATATTGCAACAGGTGCATGGTACCCGCTCCGGCGGCCATTTGGGCAGGACAAAGACAATATCTCGGGTCCGCCGGAGGTTCTATTGGGTGAATATGGGGCGCGACATACAGGACTGGTGTCGGAGATGCGACGCCTGTTCTGCCAAAAAGGGACCAGCACGGAGGATGAGGGCCCCCCTTCAATTACATCAGGTGGGGGCCCCCCTTGAGCGGGTGGCTATGGATATTCTAGGACCACTACCCCGCACCCGCCAAGGTAATAAGTATATCCTCGTTGTGATGGACTATTTCACCAAGTGGCCGGAGGCCTATGCCCTCCCCAACCAAGAAGCAGGGGTGGTAGCACAGGCCTTCGTGGAAGGATTTGTATGTCGGCACGGGATTCCACAGGAGCTGCACACCGATCAGGGACGAAATTTTGAGAGCCAATTACTAAAAGATGTGTGCAGACTCCTGTCAATTCGGAAAACCAGGACCATGCCCTTGCGGACACAATCGGACGGGATGGTGGAACGGTTCAACAGAACATTGATACAACAACTAGCATTGTTCACCACCACCCGTCAGGATGACTGGGACGAACATCTCCCGTACTTGTTGATGGCCTACCGAACTAGCCAGCACGGGGCCACCGCATGCAGTCCAGCGTTGCTTATGTATGGGCGGGAGTTACGGGCTCCCGCCGACTTGCTATGCGGTCCCGTGCCAGATACCATGGATACACCGCCGAGGGAGGGTTACGCACGTCACCTGGAGGAAGGCATGGAGAGGGTCCATGCCTTCGCCCGCCGCCAGCTCCATCTGGCGGGGGCCAAGATGAAGCGCAGGTACGACGACCGGAGCCAGGGGAGTCAATACGCTCCGGGGATGAAGATTTGGTTCTTTAATCCCCGGAGACGGAAGGGCAGGTGCCCAAAACTCACCTCCCCCTGGCAAGGCCCGGGAGTCGTCCTGTCGCAAATCTGTGACGTGGTCATTAAGATCAAAATGGGGCCACGGGCCCTCCCTCGGATCGTCCATGCCGACCGGATAAGACCTTATGCCGGCGAGCAGGCGCCCTCATGGATCGCCTCGGCTCTAGAGGCCGAGGCAGGACCCAGTACCTCTTGCGACGGGGGCTCGTAGCGTCAGAGGACTGGGGGAATAGTAGTAAGGGATGCCCCACGTGATGGGATAGCAACTCTGCCATCCCTCCCGGACGGGGGCAAAGGAGCACTAGCTTATGGGGTGTATGGCAGTGAAAACTAGCCCGGGTGGGTTAGGATATTGTGTGTAGGGACCTAGAAGATGACATTAGGTAACGTTAAGATTAGTTAGTGACAATGACACCTGTAGTGGGGACGCAGGTAGAGTAGTGTGGATGATAATGACGTGGGAGCGCAATAGTTTAAAGGGGTGACTGGGAAGCGCAAGTTTCAGAGGGGAGTAGTTAGATGAGATGATGCCGTGTGTTTGAGGATTGAACAGGTGTGCAACTGAACAGGTGTATGGAGCAGTGTATGAGGGAGTAGTGGTGATTGCGTGTTGTGTTGACCAAATGGTCCAGGAAGAAAGGAGGGTGCAGGTGGCACCAGGTGAGTGCACAGGTGTGCAACAACAGGTATGGAGAATGGTTGTGTGGAATAAATGGTATGGGATATATGGCGTATTGGGATGGATGGTCGTGGAGTGAGTATGGTGGAAATTGTGGAGTGGAGTGGATGGTGCGAAGGTGTGAATGGGGGAAGGATGGACCCCCATCACGAATACCCGGGGCGGGTAGTGTAAGTGTTAGGTAGAGGGTACAGGTAAATTGTGGTTGGATATTGGCATCTGTGGTGCGAGTGGAAGAATGATGTTTGGATGGGTGCATTAGTGTTGTGGAAATGGCTGGGCGTGTAGCCTGTTAGTGTGTGTAGTTGGTTTGGGCACTCCACCACTGTGAGGATGTCGGCCAGCTGAGGCCGCAGGTGGGCTCTGGGAGCCGGTAGTTGTGGATGGGGCCCGAGGATCCGGAGGACGGACCCGGGTAGCCCAGTGCCAGAGGGCACCGAGTGGGGTGACAGAGCCAGGAGGGGCCTTCCCAAATTAGATAGGTTAGGTAAGGAGCAGGTAAGCTCGGGTGGCAACTACAGTGGTGGAGGTGTGCAGGTGGGTAGACCTGCTGGGAGAGCTACACGTCACAGCCCAGAAATTGTGCAAGGGCACCGGGAGATGAATCGGGGGAGTGAGACCCCAAATTGAGAAGCACCACAGTTTGGTCAATGGGAATTGGTTGTTAGAACCCATAGTGTAAGTGGCCAATGGATTGGCAGGGAAAGACCCCGGGTAGTGTAAAGAGTGTTAAGGTCATTTAGAGGATAGTTAGGATTGGAGTCTCCTCGCACCATCTGCATCCACTCACCTGAGATGAGGTAACTCCACACCATGCCATGTTTTATTATTTTTCATTAATGCAAATGTTTTGGATTGTGAGACGCATCATGACGTGGGTGTGACATTGTGCGTAATTCCATCTCTCCCTCCTTATGAGGATTGATGATGAATTGGTGATGGCAAATTTTGAAGTAGAGGGATTGGAGACGAATTTGGTGTAGAAGGGAAAGATGGGGAAGACAAGACGTAGTGACGAATTTGTAAAGGTGTAAATTCTGGTAAATATGGGGTAAGGGCAAGGGTAGTGTAGGTGACAGGGGGGGTGACGTACGGTAGGGACAAGTTTTTCTCACTTCGCTCTCCGTACGCACTTCACCCTGCATTGCCTTTATTGACGTGTACCCTTGTGACCTTACCCCTCGCTCATTTGTCTTCCCCCCTTTTGTCTCCCACTTGAGGACCTGTGCGCCATTGGGCGCCGAGGGGAGCGTGCATGAGGTGGCCATTGTGCGCACGAGATTCCCAGAACCAGCATGCATTGCGTTGATGTACCACTTTATGGACCGCTGTTCTGCGGCCAAGTACTACTGGATGGACCCCAGGTTCTGGGGCAGGGCACCTCTGTTGGAGACCGGCCATAGTGGCCAGGGAATCTTGCTTGCGGACCTCGGTAAGGCGGCACCTATGCCAAACAGGTGGACCACCCTTAGTTGGCCCCTGCGGCCCTAAATAAAAATGAACACAAGTTGTGCTTTTTATTATTTCCAAGTAGGCCGCATGAAGCCAGAAGACGTCGGGAAGAACATCGGCCCAGCAGAGAAAGAGAAGACCACCACCAGTTGTTTTGTTGTGTTTATTATGAACTGTGGTGACTGTGCACCGAGTGGTGCTTTGTGGTGCTTTTGGGTGCTTTGGTGGTATTGGTACTGGTGCATCGATGCAATGCGTGCTGTCTCCTCCCTCCCAACAGGAATTTCTTTTTCTTGTTCCCTAAAAAGAAAAAAAAAAACACAGGTCCTGGGTTGCGTTGTAAATAAGAAATAACGTCACTGTAAATAATGCTCCCCACCGTAAATGTATAGTTTGAGAACAATTCCGTAATTCGGTTAGCTGTGGGCTTGAGTCTGTTAGACAGGGTGCAATGCAATAGGGGGACATACTTATTTGTGTTTTAAGATTGTCACACTCAGGGTCAGGTTAATTGTAGAGGGAATTACACCTACGTGTCACACTAAGTTAAAGTTTTGTAGGCCCGAGGTCGGGCCTGAAGAAAGGAGGGTGCAGTGTAACGAATTTGAGAAGAGTAACGGTTTTGAGAAGTGTGACAATTTTGGAGAAAGTGTAACGAATGTGAAAAGTATGGTTTTGTTGTGTGTAACACCCTCGTAATGTAAATAATGGTCGCAGCCGTCCTCCTAGTTAATTCCATGAAACTTACACACAGGCCACGATATATCTTTTTAAATAGTTTATTTCCTTATTCTATGTAGGCTAAATATGTGTTTCCCACTAGATTGACTCTGCATTGCATCAAACGAAATAAAGCGTAGGCCCCTCCGATGATCCATGGCAGCTCAAGTGCCAGGGATTCCCCCACTTGAGCTTTCACAGCAACCGTTTATTGCAGTACTGAACTGCTGTGCAACGTGACGGCGCATTACGTGCAGCTGCTGACCGGTTTTCGCCATTTGCGGCCATTACGAACAAGGGGAGTGGCTAGAGAAGACGGGTCGCCCCCCTCGTCATAGGGGGGAGGAGTAAGTCGGCCCCGCTCATCCAACCCAGAACAAGGGGTTTGGCTAAGAGAGGGCGGAGCGGGAACCCCCGAGAAAGTGCGCGAAGGTTAGGTGAGGAGACCAATATAAGCCGCCGCGGGACGCACTCCACGCTCCAGCTCTGACCCCGTCCTCTTGCTCTGACTCCGTCCTCTTGCTTGCTGTCGCTCGTTGTTGCTGGGGAGAAGGAAGACGCCTGAACGAGCAGGTGTGTGCGAGCCATCGTGCGACCAGCTGCGCTGCAGCTAAGGGGGCAGCTAAGGGGCCGCAGGCCACGAAAAGGACGCGCCAGGCAGCAATCGACGCTGGACCCTCCATTGCCTCCCAAAACAACCATCCATCCTCAAGCCATACCTGCCTGCAATATCCCCCGTGTAAGTGTGAACGTCTTCTGTCCTAATCGTTGTCCTGGGGTTAAGTAAATTGACTAGTATAAGCTAACGATTCACTGTGTGACTGCTTCTTCCATCCATTGCTTGTAAATAACTTTGATCGCTCCTTCTTTTTGCTTGTGTGTATAATAAATCCTGTTATTCCTCCGTACTCTGTCTTCTTCTCTCTTCCTTATCTTTCGGTCGCTTTAGAGGTTTCCCGATTGGATATCTGTGGTGCGATCTGGTCAACGTTGGGGGAGTCGGGCCAATTGGGGATCCTGTAACGGTCGCGGTGGACCATCCGCTCGGCCCATAATAACATCTAAACCGCGTCCGTAACAATTGGTGTCGAGGAGTGGGATACGAGGACCGAACCAAATTTTTAAAACGTATAGGAAAAAAATTTTTGGTCAAAATTACGAGCTGCCGAAATTTTGTTTTATAAAACCCGAATTTTGAGATCGCGCCATGGACAATCAAGGCGATCGGATGTCGGTGGGGGAGATAGACGGGTTAGGGGTAACCCAGGACTTAGGGGAAGAAAGGGAGGAGGAGAGCAATGAGGTGGTTGAGGGTGTATCAGACGCACAAAATGGCGTCCTCGCGCACGAGGTTTCGGGCGCACAAGATGGCGTCCTCGCGCACATGGTTGTTGCGGCACCAAATTTAGCCGCGCCCATGGTCGCGTCAGCCGAGCCAGAGATGCCAGAGTACATGCGAGTCTTTATGATTCAAATGATGGCAAAAATGGAAGTAATGAGGGACGAAGCGAGGGCTCAGAGTGAGCAATTGGGGGTAATGAGGGACGAAGCGAGGGGTACCGGTGAGGGGTTAGACAATAATTTTAAGGGATTAGACAAGAAATTTGGGAAGTTAGACGACAAATTTGAGGGGTTAGACAACGGGATAAAAGAGGTGAAAAATGGGTTAATGGGGTTAGAAAATAGGATGGAGGACAAATTGCGGGAAATAGGGGAACAATCTGCCAGGGAAATCAAACGAATGGGGAACCAGATAGAGGAGGTGCAAATCGGGTTAGAAAGTAAACTGGATGCACAGAGGGATGAATTGGGACAGATGAGGGTGGCATCTACAAAAGAGATGGAGGAGATGAGAGAGGGGATACGACGAGGTGTAAGTGAGGAGGTTTCGGGGCTACGCGAGGAGGTAAAGCGAGGTGAGAAGCGTATGGAGAAAGAGGTGAGGAATAATACGGCTAGGTTACAGGGGGGCATAGAGGGTCTGACGAAGGGAGTAGAGCAGCTGACAGTGGGACAAAGGGAACTAGCGGACCAAGTGGAAAAGAACACTGCAATCATCGGGGGTTTAAAAGCGACACAAAAGGACATTAAAAATGAATTAATAGCGACACAGAAGGAATGTCAAATGGTACATGAGGGATTGACGAAGAGGTTGGAAGAGGTGACAGAAGTAATGGAGACGAAGGACCGGGAGGTAAGGACGCACATAGAAACGGTTAAAGTTGCGATGGAGGAAGAAATAGAGGGGGCGCACCGGGAGCTGAAGGAGGTAAAGGAAAAATTAGAGGAGGTGGAAGAGGGGGTGAGTGAAATTAAGAAGAGACGGAGGGAAACTAAGAGGGAGATAAAGGAGGAAGTCATGGAATATGTACAAGGTCTGTGTTCAAATCATGATGAGGTGCTCACTAACCAAATAAAAAGTTTGCAGGTGGCAGAGGAGGTGCGACGACGAGGTACGGAGGTGAGTGGCAATGTATATGATGTGAGGGGAGATTCAGTCGGCTTGGGGGGTGGTGTAGACCCGGGTGTTCGTGAGGGACCAATGGTAAGATGTATGACTGGTCCGGAGTGTATGGACAGAGGAGGTGTGCAAGGAGGTTTGGCTATGGGGAGTGAGGGGGGTGCTGGTGAGCAAGGATGTGGGGGTATGGCGTGGGTAGCGGGTTGCGGAGGGGCGACCCAGGCATCGACACCAGGAGGGGTGGTGTTTGGAGGGACGGGGGACGCGCGGGAGCCCCCCGGGAATAGCGTACTGTGGGAGCCCGAACGGTTTGGTCCCGCATTGATCCCGCAAGGAGTGACGCGCGGGGTCCGACCTTCGGGCGCCCACAAGGTCCCACTCGCGCAGTATGACGGCAAGAGTGATTTGAGGGCGTACCTGGCGCAGTTTGAGTACGTGTGTAAAGGCAACGGTTGGAATCCGGACGAAGGTGGAGTACACCTGGTGGGGGCACTGCGCGGTGCGGCGGCGGAGGTGCTGACGGCTTTACCACCAGGTGCTCTCACCCTGTCAGCTCTCCGTGCGGCATTAATTAATCGGTTCGGCATTGAACAGCAAAGCGAGCTTGTTAAAGCTCAACTTGCGCAGCGAAAACGCAAGCCCCAGGAGACCATCGGGGAACTTGCTCACGATATTCGCCGCGTGGTCGGGATTGCACACGCGGACATGGCAGCGAGTTCCCAGGAAAGCCTGGCGCTGGATCACTTTATTCAGGCCCTTCCAGATCTGGAGCTCCGGCAACAGCTCGCCATGTGGCGCCCGCAGACCATGAGTCAGGCGGCCGACGCTGCAGCCCGTTGGGAAGCAGCGAGGCCCCTGGCCCGGGGAGGCGAGCGCCACGCAGTGGCGGTGCGTCAGATGGGGCCCGTGATGGGGGGCGGCCCCCCAAGGGGGCCCGCCCCCGACGGGGGCCCTGACCTGGAGAGCATGGTCCGGAGGTTAGTGGATCGGCGCCTGGCGGGACCTGGACCATGGCAGGCGGCCCCAGCGGTGGCACCCGGTAGTCCCCGACAGAGTACCCCAATTCGGACATACAGGGGGGGGAATTTGGAATACCGGAGGCAAGCACCTTACCAGGTGAGGTGCTATAATTGTGCCCGGATGGGTTACCGTGCATGGGAGTGTCGAGCTCCGCGCCGGGACGTTTCCCGCCAACCGATGCCCTCAACTCCGCCCCGTATAGATCGGCCTAGCCGACCTCAGACACCCCCCCGCCAGGGCCCGGGAAACTAGAACGTGCCGGGCATGCAGGGCGGTGTTCGGCAGTAGGGGATGGAGAGAAGCCCTCGTTGACGCGACAGGTCATTCATTGTGGCCAAATTGGGACGGGTAGTTTGACAATTCGGTGCAAAATTGCCGGCGTGGGGGTAGACGCCGTGGTGGACACGGGAGCCAGCGCCACGATCATCAGCCCCGTGGTCCTTAATTCGAGTGCAGATGGCTGGGGTAAAATCCAGCGTCTGGAAAATCATAGTTTGCAGTTGGCTACCGGGGCAACGGCTCCGATCATAGGGCGTGGTTTTGTGACCCTCAAGTTGGGATCGGTAAAGCAAGAGATAGAGGTTTGGGTGGCGGAGGTGTGCGACCCGTGCTTAATAGGGTTGGATTTGTTGACTGCCAGCGGGTGTAAAATCGACTTGAGTCGGGGGATCCTGCGATGGGGAGTGGAAGAGCTACCATTGGAGGGGGTGAGCACGGCCGAGAGGGTGGAGCTGGAGGCTCCTGAGGCCGTGACCATCCCTCCGGGGGCCGAGGCCGTAGTGCCGGCCCAATGGTCAGCTCGCCCGACATGGCAGGAATCCTGCGGCCTGGTCGAACCGGTGGCAGCGCTATCCATACCTGGTTTAATCGTGGGCCGTACCCTTGTAAAAATGGACGGGCCGGTGGTGGCTGTCCGAGTAATTAATATTAGCACAGAACCACGCACTATAGTGAGGGGCACGAAGGTAGCTGGCTGCACCCCAGTTAGAGAAGTCGCGTCAGTGAGGGGCGAGAACGTCCAGCCGAGCCGGCCCCAGGGGGAGCCTTCAATAAGTTCTAGGAATTGGCCCGATCCCATTTGCGAGATGGTAAATCGTAGTAGTGTAGCGGCTACCGCTGGGTTTTCACAATCGCCTTGCACCTATCAAGGACGCGGAGCGATCACCATGCCGGGCTCGTCCAGGACGCCCGGGCAGGCCCGCGCTCAACTTGCCAGGCCGCAGCCAGGACGCTGGGCCACGCCCCCTCTCGCCTTTCCTGGGCAAACGCTCCGGGATAATATGTATATATATTGCTGCCCGATAAACGGGCTTTTCAGAGTGCCTGAGTGTTTGGTTTGATTAAAGCAACTCGGATGAATTCCAGCTTTTTGTCGCGTCCATTCTTCCGATCGACGTGGGAGCCCCAGCTCCTTCATTGGTGACCTACCGACATGGACACGGCAGTCGCCCTTAAACTGCCTACCTTCTGGGAGGCTCACGCGGCGGTTTGGTTCGCACAGGCGGATTCCCTGTTCACCCTGCGAGGCATCACGGCCGACGACACCCGCTTCCACCATGTGGTAGCAGCGCTCGGTTCGGCCACCGTGGCCCGCGCCCTGAGCCTCCTCGAGAGCCCGCCAGCTCGGACAAATACGGCGCGATTAAGAAGCTTCTCCTCGACGCTTTCGCCCTCCCATCGGCGGAACGCGCACGGCGCCTGCTCGACCTGCCCGAGCTCGGCGACACGCGCCCTTCCGAGCGAATGGACTACATGCTTTCACTGCTCGGCGAGCACTCTCCGGCATTCCTGTTCCGGGAGCTGTTCCTCCGTCAGCTGCCTAACGCAGTACGCCTCGCCCTGGCAAGCATGACGATCACAGATCCCCGGGCCCTTGCCAGAGAAGCCGACAAGATCTCCGCCGCAGGACAGCGCATCGCAGCGGCGACATGGGACCCACCGCCGTCCGACGCAACACCCATGGCGCCCGAGCACCCGGCACGGTCGACGACCGAACTGCCGACGCAATTGGCGGCCGCTACACCGAGCCGACCACCTCCAGCACGACGACCGGGGCCTCCACCTGACCAAGCGTGGTGTTACTATCATGCCAGGTTCGGACAGAAGGCCCGGACATGCCGACCCCCGTGCACCTTCGGCAGGCCGGGAAACGGCCGGGCCGGCGTTCATTACCAGCCATGAGCGCCGGCCACACGGGCAACTTACTGTTCATCACGGATAAAGCGTCCGGACGGCGCTTCCTGTGCGACACCGGCGCCCAACTGAGCGTCATACCCGCCTCTGACCAGGACAGGCAATCCGTGGTTTGCGGCCCCTCCTTAGTTGCGGGCAACGGATCGACCATCCGCACCTTCGGCCCGCGCAACGTCACCCTCTGCTTCGGCGGCCAACGTTTTGCTTGGACGTTTGTAACCGCAAACGTGCCCATGGCTCTGCTAGGCGCCGACTTCCTCTGCGCACACGGACTGCTGGTGGACGTCCAACGGCGTCGTTTAATCAACGCCGAAACCTTCAGCTCCCTGGTATGCACATTGAGCAGCTCCGTGCCGACCGAGCTGGCATGCGCCGTCCCGGCGGCGAACGAGTTTGCTCGCCTGCTCACGGAGTTCCCGGCCCTCACGCGGCCGACGTTTTCGGCCGTCGCAGTACGGCATGGGATCGAGCACCACATACCAACCATGGGCCAGCCGGTCTACGCCAGGGCCCGCCGCCTCGACCCAGCCAAGCTCGCCGTGGCGAAGGCCGAATTCGACGCGTTGGAGCACCTCGGCATCGTGCGGCGCTCCGATAGCGCGTGGGCCTCGCCACTGCACATCGTGCCAAAGCCGGGGGGTGGATGGCGCCCGTGTGGCGACTACTGCCGTCTCAATGACGCTACCACCCCCGACAGGTACCCGATCCCGCATATCCAAGACTTCTCCGCCCGTCTGGCGGGACGGGTCATTTTTTCGAAAATTGATCTCATACGGGGATATCACCAGGTACCTGTCAGGGCGGCCGACGTCCCTAAAACGGCAGTCATCACGCCGTTCGGCTTATTCGAATTCTTGCGGATGCCGTTTGGTCTCAAGAACGCGGCTCAGGCGTTCCAGCGCTTGATGTACGGCGTGCTGCGTGACCTGCCGTTCCTTTTCGTTTACCTGGACGACATCCTCGTCGCCAGCACGTCCCGGGCCGAGCACCTCCTCCACCTCCGAACACTGTTCGGGCACCTCAGCGAGCACGGCCTCATCATCAACCCGGCCAAATGCCACTTCGGCAAGACGGCCGTTGATTTTTTGGGCCACCACATCACCAAGAACGGGGCCGTGCCGCTGCCAACCAAGGTCGAGGCCATCACCACGTTCCCGCGTCCCCGCACCATAAAGGCCCTGCAGGAATTCCTGGGAATGGTGAATTTTTATCACCGCTTCGTGCCCCGCGCTGCTCAACTCATGCGGCCCCTCTACGAAGCCCTCCGGGGCAAGCCGGCCAAGCACGACATCGCCTGGTCCGCAGCAATGGATGCGACCTTCCAAAGCTCAAAGCGGGCCCTCACCGACGCAACACTGCTCGCTCACCCGGTGCTCAACGCTCCCATCGCCCTCACCACGGATGCCTCCGACTACGCGGTGGGCGCCGTACATGAGCAATGGGTGAACGGGGTTTGGCAGCCACTCGCTTTTTTCAGCCGGCAGCTCCGGCCGAACGAGCTCAAATACAGCACGTTTGACCGGGAGCTCCTCGGTCTACACCTGGCCATCCGCCATTTCCGCCACCTCCTGGAGGGCCGACCTTTCATGGCGTTCGTCGACCACAAGCCGTTGGTTTACGCCATGGCCAAGGTCACAGAGCCGTGGTCGGCCCGCCAACAGCGCCACCTCTCCGCCGTGTCGGAGTTTACCACGGACATCCGGCACGTCGCCGGCAAAAACAACGCCGTGGCTGACTGTCTTTCCCGGGCCAGCGCGAACGCAGTCCACCTGGGCGTGGACTTTGCGCTTATGGCGGCGGACCAAACCACCGACACCACGGTGCAGGCCCTCCGGGCGGCGGCCACGGGCCTCCGCCTGGCCGACATCCCCTTCGCGGACACTGTCCTGCTCTGCGACGTCTCCCAAGGCCAGCCTCGCCCCATCATGCCCGTCACCTGGCAACGCCGCATCTTCGCCTCCCTCCACGGCCTTTCCCACCCGGGCCGGAAAGCTTCCCAGAAGCTGGTGTCGGCGCGATTCGTCTGGCACGGCCTTCGTCGGGACGTCCGCGATTGGACCAGCACCTGCACGGCCTGCCAACGGGCCAAGGTCCACCGACACACCCAGGCCCCGCTGGCACCTTTCACCGTGCCCGAACGACGTTTCGACCACGTCAACGTGGATCTGGTGGGCCCCCTCCCCCCGTCACGTGGGTTCACACACCTGCTCACCATGGTGGACAGGACCACCAGGTGGCCGGAGGCCGTTCCCCTCGTCTCCACCACCACCGCCGACGTGGCGCAGGCTTTCATCGCCACCTGGGTCGCCCGCTTCGGCGCACCGGCGGACATCTCGTCAGACCACGGACCACAGTTCACCTCCGAGCTGTGGGGCGCGGTCGCCCGCAACCTGGGGGTCAAGCTCCACCGTACTACGGCCTACCACCCCCAAGCAAACGGGTTGTGCGAGCGATTCCACCGCTCCATGAAGGCCGCGCTCATGGCCGGCCTTCAAGACGGCGGTTGGGCCGACCGGCTGCCGTGGGTCCTTTTGGGCCTCCGCACGGCCCCCAAGGAGGACCTCCAGGCATCCACCGCCGAGCTTGTCTATGGCCAGGCGCTACGCGTCCCGGGCGAATTCGTGCCCGACGCTACCAGTCCCTGGTCCGCAGCTCACCAGCGCTCGGACCTCCAGGAGGCCGCCCGACGGTTTGCCCCCATGCCAACATCCCACCACGGTGACCCCCAGTCCTACATCCCCCCAGCACTTCGCACAGCGGAGTATGTTTTTGTGCGTCACGACGCACATCGGGGGCCACTCCGGCCGCCGTACGACGGGCCCTTCCGGGTGCTGCGACGGGACGACAAGTCGTTCGTCATCGACATCGGCGGCAGGTCGGACCGGATTGCGGTGGACCGCCTCAAGCCGGCGCACGTGGACGTCGACCACCCACCACGGGTGGCCCTTCCGCCGCGGCGAGGCCGCCCCCCGTCCACGGTGCCCCCCACTCGACCGCCCACCACCACACCGGACCCCCTCCCACGACCCGCCAGGGGTCGCTTCAGCCGGGTCATCAGGACCCCCCTCAAATTGACCCTGCCGGTGCAAGTCGATTCTGGGGGGACGTGTGTAGCGGCTACCGCTGGGTTTTCACAATCGCCTTGCACCTATCAAGGACGCGGAGCGATCACCATGCCGGGCTCGTCCAGGACGCCCGGGCAGGCCCGCACTCAACTTGCCAGGCCTCGGTCGGGACGCCCGGGCATGCCCGGGCAGGCTCGCCCTCAACTTGCCAGGCCGCAGCCAGGACGCTGGGCCACGCCCCCTCTCGCCTTTCCTGGGCAAACGCTCCGGGATAATATATATATATATTGCTGCCCGATAAACGGGCTTTTCAGAGTGCCTGAGTGTTTGGTTTGATTAAAGCAACTCGGATGAATTCCAGCTTTTTGTCGCGTCCATTCTTCCGATCGACGTGGGAGCCCCAGCTCCTTCAGTAGTGTAGAGTTGGGAGGTACCCAGAGGGAGGCCTTACACAAACTGGTTGGGTCCCATTTGGACCTCTTCTCCTTGTCCACCGAGGATATTGGACGTACGGGCCTGGTGAAACATCAGATCCACACCGGTGAGGCCCGGCCTGTTCGTCAGGCCGCCCGACGGCTCCCTTGGAGCAAGAGGGCGGAAGCTGACGAGCAGGTTGAAAAAATGCTCGACGCGGGCGTGATCGAGCCCTCAGGAAGTCCTTGGATGTCACCTGTTGTGCTGGTCAAAAAGAAGGATGGGACCACGCGGTTCTGCGTGGACTATCGCCAGCTAAACAACGTGACACTCAAGGACTCATATCCCCTGCCAAGGATTGATGACACCCTCGATGCCGTTGCGGGCTCAAATTGGTTCACAACTTTGGACCTCAAGAGTGGGTATTGGCAGGTGGAGATGGATCGGACAGGGAAGGAGAAAACGGCATTTTCCACAGGTAAGGGTCTGTATCAGTTCACTGTGATGCCGTTTGGTTTGTGTAACGCCCCCGCCACCTTTGAGCGATTAATGGAACATGTACTAGGCGGCATGCCATGGCAATCATGCCTGGTATACCTGGATGACGTCCTAGTACATGCCAAGACCTTCCCCCAGGCGGTAGCTAATTTGGACCAGGTGTTCGGGTGCCTCAGACAGGCAGGGTTGAAGCTGAACCCGAGTAAGTGTACTTTGTTTGCAAGAGAGGTGGCCTATCTAGGTCACGTGATCGGCCGCGAGGGGGTAAAAACGGACCCAGACAAAATTAAAGCGGTAGAGGAGTGGCCCACACCACGTACCATCAAAGAGGTGCGGGGATTTTTGCGACTCTGCTCCTACTACAGGCGCTTTGTGGCGAAATTTGCGGAGTTGGCCCATCCCCTCCACCGGCTTACGGAGAAGGGGACGCGATTTAATTGGACACGGGAGTGCCACGAGGCCTTCCAAAAATTGAAGGGGTGTCTAACATCCGCACCCCTTCTAGCTTACCCCACTAGCAACGGGGCATTTACCCTGGACACGGATGCGAGCCAGGAAGGATTGGGCGCAGTTTTGTCTCAGACACAGGAGGGCGTGGAGAGAGTGATTGGTTACTATAGTCGGGCCTTAAGTAGGCCCGAGCGAAATTATTGTGTCACTCGCAAAGAGTTATTGGCTATGCTGGCTGCCATGAACCATTTCCACCCATACCTGTACGGGCGGAAATTTTTGGTTAGAACTGACCATTCCTCCTTGCAATGGCTCCTTCGGTTCAAGGAACCGGAGGGCCAAATTGCAAGGTGGTTGGAAAAGTTGCAGCAGTACGATTTTGATGTGGCCCATAGGGCCGGGAAGGCCCATGGTAATGCGGACGCACTCTCTCGGCGTCCTTGTCTGGGGGAAAACTGTAAATTTTGTGCGAGACACGAGGAGAGGGAGCAATTGGGCGATTCCGCCCCGATTCTCGTCGTCCGGGCAACCCGGGTGAGAGGGCCAATTTTGCCACTAACCGCGGACGAGGAATTTGGAGAGTTAGCTTGGAGCACGGCCCAGCAGGAGGATCCTGTTCTGGGGCTGGTGTTCCAATGGGTCAAATTGGGGCAAAGACCAAAGGGGGAAGAGGTCACCCCCCTCGGGGCGCAAACAAAGGCGTATTGGGCTCAGTGGCAGACCCTGGAATTGAAATGCAACATCTTGTATCGCAAGTGGGTGGAGGTTCCCTCTGATAGAACTTCCTGGCTGGTGATAGTCCCTGACAAATTTAAGAACGTCATATTGCAACAGGTGCATGGTACCCGCTCCGGCGGCCATTTGGGCAGGACAAAGACAATATCTCGGGTCCGCCGGAGGTTCTATTGGGTGAATATGGGGCGCGACATACAGGACTGGTGTCGGAGATGCGACGCCTGTTCTGCCAAAAAGGGACCAGCACGGAGGATGAGGGCCCCCCTTCAATTACATCAGGTGGGGGCCCCCCTTGAGCGGGTGGCTATGGATATTCTAGGACCACTACCCCGCACCCGCCAAGGTAATAAGTATATCCTCGTTGTGATGGACTATTTCACCAAGTGGCCGGAGGCCTATGCCCTCCCCAACCAAGAAGCAGGGGTGGTAGCACAGGCCTTCGTGGAAGGATTTGTATGTCGGCACGGGATTCCACAGGAGCTGCACACCGATCAGGGACGAAATTTTGAGAGCCAATTACTAAAAGATGTGTGCAGACTCCTGTCAATTCGGAAAACCAGGACCACGTCCTTGCGGCCACAATCTGACGGGATGGTGGAACGGTTCAACAGAACATTGATACAACAACTAGCATTGTTCACCACCACCCGTCAGGATGACTGGGACGAACATCTCCCGTACTTGTTGATGGCCTACCGAACTAGCCAGCACGGGGCCACCGCATGCAGTCCAGCGTTGCTTATGTATGGGCGGGAGTTACGGGCTCCCGCCGACTTGCTATGCGGTCCCGTGCCAGATACCATGGATACACCGCCGAGGGAGGGTTACGCACGTCACCTGGAGGAAGGCATGGAGAGGGTCAATGCCTTCGCCCGCCGCCAGCTCCATCTGGCGGGGGCCAAGATGAAGCGCAGGTACGACGACCGGAGCCAGGGGAGTCAATACGCTCCGGGGTTGAAGATTTGGTTCTTTAATCCCCGGAGACGGAAGGGCAGGTGCCCAAAACTCACCTCCCCCTGGCAAGGCCCGGGAGTCGTCCTGTCGCAAATCTGTGACGTGGTCATTAAGATCAAAATGGGGCCACGGGCCCTCCCTCGGATCGTCCATGCCGACCGGATAAGACCTTATGCCGGCGAGCAGGCGCCCTCATGGATCGCCTCGGCTCTAGAGGCCGAGGCAGGACCCAGTACCTCTTGCGACGGGGGCTCGTAGCGTCAGAGGACTGGGGGAATAGTAGTAAGGGATGCCCCACGTGATGGGATAGCAACTCTGCCATCCCTCCCGGAGGGGGGCAAAGGAGCACTAGCTTATGGGGTGTATGGCAGTGAAAACTAGCCCGGGTGGGTTAGGATATTGTGTGTAGGGACCTAGAAGATGACATTAGGTAACGTTAAGATTAGTTAGTGACAATGACACCTGTAGTGGGGACGCAGGTAGAGTAGTGTGGATGATAATGACGTGGGAGCGCAATAGTTTAAAGGGGTGACTGGGAAGCGCAAGTTTCAGAGGGGAGTAGTTAGATGAGATGATGCCGTGTGTTTGAGGATTGAACAGGTGTGCAACTGAACAGGTGTATGGAGCAGTGTATGAGGGAGTAGTGGTGATTGCGTGTTGTGTTGACCAAATGGTCCAGGAAGAAAGGAGGGTGCAGGTGGCACCAGGTGTGAGTGCACAGGTGTGCAACAACAGGTATGGAGAATGGTAGTGTGGAATAAATGGAGTATTGGAATGGATGGTCGTGGAGTGAGCATGGTGGAAACAATGGAGTGGAGTGGATGGTGCGAAGGTGTGAATGGGGGAAGAGTGGACCCCCATCACGAATACCCGGGGCGGGTAGTGTAAGTGTTAGGTAGAGGGTATAGGTAAATTGTGGTTGGATATTGGCATCTGTGGTGCGGGTGGAAGAATGGTGATTGGATGGGTGCATTAGTGTTGTGGAAATGGCTGGGCGTGTAGCCTGTTAGTGTGTGTAGTTGGTTTGGGCACTCCACCACTGTGAGGATGTCGGCCAGGTGAGGCCGCAGGTGGGCTCTGGGAGCTGGTAGTAGTTGTGGATGGGGCCCGAGGATCCGGAGGACGGACCCGGGTAGCCCAGTGCCAGAGGGCACCGAGGGGTGACAGAGCCAGGAGGGGCCTTCCCCAGTTGATAGGTTAGGTCAAGGAGCAGGTAAGCTCGGGTGGCAACTGCAGTGGTGGAGGTGTGCAGGTGGGTAGGCCTGCTGGGAGAGCTACACGCCCCAGTCCTGAAATTGTGCAAGGGCACAGGGGGTTGCATCGGGGGAGTGAGACCCCAAATTGATGAGCACCACAGTTTGGTCAATGGGAATTGGTTTTTAGAACCCATAGTGTAAGTTGGCCAATGGATTGGCAGGGAAGACCCCGGGTAGTGTAAAGTGTGTTAATGTCATTTCGAGAATAGTTAGGATTAAGAATCTTCTCGCACCATCTACATCCACTCACCTGAGGTGACGTAACTCCACACCATGCCATGTTTTATTATTTTTATTGTGCAGATGTTTGGAATGTGAGATGCATCATGACGTGGGTGTGACATTGTGCTTTGTTGTTCCATCTTTCCCACCTTATGAGGATTGATGATGAATTGGGTCATGGCAAATTTTGGTTAGAGGGATTGTGAAGACGAATTTGGTGTAGGGGAAATATGGGGAAGACGTGACAGTAGTGACGAATTTGTAAATGTGTAGATTTTGTAAATATGGGGTAAGGGCAAGGGTAGAGTAGGTGACAGGGGGGGGGGTGACGTACGGTAGGGACGAGCTTTCTCACTTCGCTCTCCGTACGCACTTCGCCTTGCATTGCCTTGTTTGATGTGTACCCTTGAGACCTTACCCCTCGCTCATCTGTCTTTTCCCCCCTTTGTCTCCCACATGAGGACCTGTGTGCCACTGGGCGCCGAGGGGAGCGTGCGTGAGTCCGCCATTGTGCGCCCGAAACTCTCGGAACCACAGCTGTCTGCATCGATGCACCACCTCATGGACCACATGTCTGTGGCTGAGCACCACTGATGGACCCCATGGGTTGGGGCATGGCCCCTCTGCTGGAACCCGCCATGAAGGCCCGAGATCTTGCTGGCGGACCTTGGTCACAGGGCACCGATGCCCCACAGGTGAACCACACTAGTCAGCCCTGTGGGGCATAAATAAATAAAAATGGACACGTTGGGTGCATTTTATTATTGCAAATAGGCCGCCAGCAAAGAAGATGACAACCACAGGAAAATAACAATAGCCAGCAGAGGGAGCCGAAGAGGAAGACCAGCACCAGGTTTTGTTGTTTTTATTTTTATTCATGAACAGTGATGACTGTGGACCGATTGGTGCTTGAGGGTGCTTTGGTGCGTTTTTGGGTGCTTTCATGGTGCATCGATGCAGGGCAGACTGTCTCCCCCCCCCCAAAAGAACGATCACAGGTCCTGGGTTAGTATTGTAAATAAAAGTAGAGCCATTATAAATAATGCGCCCCCACCGTAAATGTATAGTTTGAAGACCATTCCGCAATTCGGTTAGCTGTGGGCGTGAATCTGTTAGGCAGGGTGCAATGGAGCAGCGGGACATATTTATTTATGTTTTAAAACTGTCGCACTCAGGGTCAGGTTAAATGTAGAGGGAACTACACCTACGTGCCACACTAAGGTAAAAGTTCATAGGCCCGGGGCGTGCCTAAGGGGAGGAGGGTGCAGTGTTGTGGATATGAGAATGTTTTTTTAAATTATTGTTGTGTCGTGAATAGTTGTAAAATGTCACCCTCCCTCCTGCATTTGTTGTTGTATAAAGGTCAAAGGGGCGTTCCCGTAGTTAATTCCATAAAACATAGACGAAGGACACCATATATCCCTGTTCAGTAGTTATATCCTTATTATGTGTATCAGGCTAAGGATTTGTCTTCCATTAATTTGACACTCCATTGCACTGCATTAAATAAAGTAGATCCCTCCGACATGGCATCTTCAAAGTGCCAGGTTTGCCAGGTTTGCTGCAATTGCCAACTGCATTTGGGCGGTTTTCTTCATTCGCCATTGCTGCCCTTTGGCTGGGGCTAGCTCGAATCACCCCAATACCACCATTGGCCACGAGGTAAGGTCGGGGAAGAAAGGCATGTCTCCACCTCGTCATAGAGGGGAGGAGTGAACCAGCCCTTGCCGACCAACCCAGAACGAGGGGTTGGCTTTAGAGGGTGGAGAAAGAACGTTTGGGGGAGGTTCGCAAAAGGGTCAAGGGTGGGGCTTATATAACCCGAGGAAGACGCCCCCAGAGAGAGTCGAGGAGGGAGGAGATCAGAAGACAGACAAGCCAAAAAGAGAGTCCTGGAGTTTGTGAGAGAGGGAGAGAGAACCCATCACGCCAGACCCCCCACCAGCAGCGTTGGCTCCACCAAGCAGCTCCGACCCATTACCCCGCGCACACGACAGGATCGGTGGCATCGGCGGCCGTCGAGGTCCAGCCCGACGTCCCGTGCGGGATCAAGCTCCAGCCAGCTCCGTGCCTTCCTCCCCCTCCAGCCACCCACCTCCTTCCAGCCAATCCACTCTGCAATTCCCCATGTGAGTCCGTCTTTGTTTGTTCTGTCCAGCGTATAAGTTAAGCCTGTTTAGATAAGCTAGCAAATTTCACTGTGTCACCTTTCCTCTTCTGTATTTTATTTTATTATCCTTCCTTCTCCTTGGTTTCTTTGATTGTGTAAATAGTAGGAATAAATTTAGTAGCATTTCCAACCTTTTTGCTTTGGTGTTCTTCTTCTTCACATCCTTCGCTGTAGTCTTTTCCCCATTGAATATCTGTGGCGCGATTCGGCCAACGTTCAGGAATCGGGTTAGTCGGGGTGACTGTTCGGGCGCGGCGGCCATCCGCTCGGCAAACAACATCCTCGCCGCGGTCCCGTAACAATATATATATATATATATATATATATATAGATACATATATATATATATATATATATATATATATATTGTTGTGGTTTTGAGTTTGTACAGTGAGTCTAATAAAGGTTAAAATTTTCCCCTCATAGTTAGTCACACATGCAACATGTAGCCTCGCGATAGTATAGTTATGTCTTAGTATTTGTAAGCTTAGTCCTTTTCCTATGTTCGTTCTGCGTTGAGTAGAGTCAGGGGAATAAGCCCTACTTCTACCGACTTTCCAGCTTCCCTAAGCCTCATGCCCCTTTGCGCTAACTTTGGTTAATTTTGGGCGAATTAACACAAGGCAGGCTAGGATCGTCGGGGCGGAGTCGAAGGCGGAGCGGCAGAAGCGCTGAGGGTAAGCACGAGCCGCCAATCACGGCTCAGAGGCGGTGGCGTTGCATTACAGGGCGTGGTGAGAAGGTTCGAGAGGGTGCCAGAAGGTTCGGGGGCGTAGCTATAATACCCGCTGCACAAAGCCCCCGAGAGGACTCGCGCGAAAAGGATTGATGAAAGGACTCGCGAGAGAAGGACTGAAGCGAAGGACTTGCACTCGATAGGACTAGCACGGGAACACTGATGAGCGAAGGACTCGCGAGAGAAGGACTCGTTGAAGAGAACTCGCGCGCACTAACCAGCTTGGAGGGATCAAGGAAGAGGAGTTGTGAGCGTCCGAGAACTGTACAAGATATGCGGGTGAAGCCCGACGCGCATGAACCAAAAGACACGCTTTTATAAGTGATGCTCGGTTGAGGTTGAGGCTGATCGCTATGCAGTGCATTAAGTCGCGCGAGTGAGGAAAACGGCTGTGTAATCGCCAGCCGCGCTGAAAGTCCCCGCATTTGCCGTTCTGCCTCATTATCTGCTTTGTTCGGGAGACGCGCTACGAGGTTCCTGCCATCGCCTGCTGCCATCTTCGCGGGACGTGTTGGGACCATGGAGAGCCGGACGGGGGCCGTCTCTGGACGACCACGTCGACGCGTTGGCTGAAAATCTACCCATCTGCAATTCCCTGTGTGAGTGTGAACGGGCCCAAGTCCGGGCTATAAGATAAGATTGTCTAAGGCTGCTCTGTGTCTCTGCGTCCCCGATCATTGTACATACGTGTGGGAATAATTAAACCTGTGTTCTTCCTTTCTTGCATTCGATCGTTTCTGTGGTTTCTTCATTGGCTAAGCGTGGTACGAATAGGATCGCTCAAATCGGGTTCCACTAACTAAGACTGCATGGACCACGTGGTACTCAATCCGCTCGGCGTACTCAAATGACACGTGGTTCGTGCGAGGCTTGCTTCCTTGCTTCCGTGGCGGCGCAGGGAATTAGGTACGAGCGAGAATTGGTCCCGAGACCCTACTCTGCGTTTGCCCGGAAGGGACGTGTCAAGCCTCGGTTCCGCCAAGCCCAGAAAGAACAAGGGGATTAATCCCTCCCTTGGTAAGGGGAAGAAGGGCGGCGAAGAACCGCAAAAATTGGTGTCAGGTGTGGGATTTGGAACCCTAATCAATTTTTTTTGGACGAATTGGCTCCAAATTACGAGCGACTAAAATTGAGTTTTTAAAATCCAAATTTGTAATTCGTACTATGGCTAGTCAAGACGGTCGAATGCCGGTGGGGGTAGAAATAGATGAAAAATTAATGACCCAGGACCCACAGGAAGACCAGGAGAGACAGTTGGTAGTGGAAGCAGAAAAGGGTGCGGCAGCTGGTAAAGAAAATGGCGGCGCCTCGCACGTGACGACGAGGGCCGCGCCCGCTGTACCAACGGTTAAAGACATGCAGTTATTCATGACTCTATTTAAGGAAGAAATGAAAAAAACGGAATGAAAAAATAGACATCCGAGGGGAGATGTTTAAAGAGATGGGGGACGAATGGAAAAGGGAAATAATTGACGCCCAAAAGAATGACATAAATAAACTCAATGAAAGAGTGGACACCCGAGGGGAGACATTGGAGAAAATGAGGGTGGCGTCGGAGAAAGAAATGAAAGAATTAGGGGGGAACATTGGGTGCATGTTGAGCGAGGAGGTCGCATTGGGACACGACGAGGTAACGCGGTGTGAGGAGCGCGTGGAGAGCGAGCTTGGGCAGAGCCCAGCTAAATTGTCCGAGGGAATAGAAATCGCGACACGGGGTGTGGAAAAACCAATGGCCGCCAAATTGGACAAGGAAATTTTATGCGCGCCGGCAGTCGTCGAGGAAATGATTATAATTGAAATTGAAGAGACAGTAGAATCAAGAAATATGTCGCGGGAGGAAGAGATGGAATTTGCACAAAGTTCGTGTTCGCATAATGATGCTGGGCTTGCTAACAAAATGAAAGGTTTGCAGGTGTTGCCAGAGAAGAAGGTCCCCAAGGTGAGTAGGAGTGTGTTTAGCGGGAAAAGGGTTTTGGCGCGCTTGGGGGGATCGAGACGAAACCCGGGCGGTCGTGGAAGTTCCATGGTGCGGTGTACGAGGGCGAATGGTGCGCGTGAGAGAGAAGTGTGCACCGGAGCACGAGTGTCTAGCAGGAGAGTGTGTTACAGAGTGTGCGATGGCCGAGGAGAGTGAGAGAGAGAATGCACACCGGAATGTGTGCAGGAAGAGTGTGTTACAGGAGAGTGCGTGAAGGAGTGCACACCAGAGCGTGTTATTGGGTGTGTACCAGGAGAGTGCACACCCGTGGACGTTACGGAGAACGTAACGGAAGAGTGTGCGCGAGGATGTGCGATGGCCGATTGTGTTACGGAGTGTGTAACAGAAAAGTGTGCAGTAAAGGAGTGTGTGGAGGAAAAGTGTGAAATGAAGTGTGTGAGGGGCGTGAGTGTGCCTGGGTGGTGTGCTCCAGAGTGTGCTATAACAGAGAGCGAGAAAGAATGCACACCGGACCGTGTGCGGAAAGAGTGCGCTGTAACAGAATGTAGGGAGTGTATGGGAGGGGCTGGGACGTCTAGGTGTGCAAGTGAGGAGTGGGTCGCGTGTGGTGAGAACGCGGCTCAAGCATCGACACAGACCGGGGTAGCGTTTAGCACGATCGATAGCCGACGTGAGCCCTCGGTGAGTTGTGTGCTGCGGGGATCGGCAGGGATCGATGCCGCGGCGGTTTCACAAGGACCGTCATGGACGATTCGTGCCGGACCCCGCCCTGTATGGTTGGTGCTGCGCCGTGGCAGTAAAGGCGAACGGCGAAGTTCAAGGGGAGGTAGGAGAGTTCGGAGCCGCGCCACCTGGCGGGTGCGGTGCTCCGACCGTGGGCGGTTGGCCCATCGTGCGTGGGACCGCGAGGCTCCGCGCAGAGATGGAGCCTTGAACCTCGGCCCTTCCATGCCTCCTCCCCTGGATTGAAAATGCCGGACGGACCCAACCTACAGGAGACAAACTGATCGAATGGATTGCTCGGCCTCTCGAGGTCGAGCCGTAATGACGATGTATTTCCACACGGAGAGGCTCCAGTGTAGTGGACGAATGGCAATAGTGTTGGGGAATGGTACCCTGCGTGGGGGAATGGTAGTTTTACCATTCCTCACCCCGGGGCCCATGAGCATTAGATTAGGGGGATGGCAGTCATAAGCACATGGGGGGCCAGCCATGGTTACCTCCATGGGGCACCGAAGCTAGCCGAGGGAGGGCTAGGATAATTGATAGGAAATTAGATGACAGTAGGGACATGAGATTTAAGTACTGACATTTGTACGGTAGTGGGGACGTAGAGAGATTAGGTGGATGTTAATGACGAGGGAGTGCACAGTGTAATGGGAAGACGGGGAAGCACAAGTGTTAGGGGAAAAGCCGTTAGCTAGATGATGCTGTGTGTGTGAGGATTGTATGATGAAATAAATGGAATTGTGTTGTGTTTGAGGAAAAAAAGGTGTGTGAGCACAAAAGGTGTGCGAGAGAAGTGGTGTACGAGACAAAAGGTTTGCGAGATAATTGGTGTGTGAATAAATGGTGTGGAATGCTTGGTGTGGAATGCTTGGTGTGGAATAAAAGGTGTGGAATGCATGGTGCGAAGGAGTGAATGGGGGGAGATGGACCCATTCACGAATGCCCGGGGTGGGTCGTTTAAAGTCAGTTAGTAGGCTTAGGTAAATTGTTTGGATATTGACACCTGTGGTGCGGACAGTGACAACGTAGTGCTTTGGAGGGTGCATGAGTCAGTGAATGGCTGGGCGTGTGGCTTAATTGGCGAGTATGTTTATTGGGGCACTCCGCCACTGGTAGTTTGTCGGACAGGTGAGGTCGCAGGTAGGCTCTGGGAGCCAGTCAGAGTAGTCGTGAGTTGTTCAGTGGGGCCCGAGGATCCAAGGGAAGGACCCGGGTAGCCCAATGCCAAGGAGGGCATCAGAGGGGTAAAGTGCCAGGAGGGGCCTTAACCAGTTTAGGTAGTCGCAGGAGCAGGTAAGCTCGGGTGGCGACTTCAGTGGCGTAGGTGCGCAGGTAGGTAGACCTTCTAGTGGAGCCACATGACCCAGCCCCGAAATTGTGCAAGGGCACAGTATGAAAAATTGGGGAGTGAGACCCAAATTTGGATGGCACCGCAGAGTGGTCAATGGGGAATTCGGTTATTAGAACCAAATAGTTTAAAGATGGCCAATTGGCAGGGCATGACCCCGGGTAGTTTAAAAGTTAATGTCATTAGAGTAGTTAGGATGAGGAATTCCCTTTGCGCCATCCACATCCATTCACCGAGGAGAATGAAGCTCCACACCAGGACTCTTTGTGAACTGTTGAGTGTGTAAGACACATCATGACGTGATGAGACATTGTGGTTGTTCCATTCCTTCCTTCCTGGGAGGGATTGGGAGACGAATTTGGACTAGAGGGGGATATGGGAGACAAGACGTAGAGACGAATTTGAATTTGTAAATACAGGAAAGGGCTAGGGTAGTGTAAGCTGACGTTGGGGGGTACGGATGGTTAGGGACGAGCTTGCTCTGCTCGCTCTTCCGCGCCCCTCATGCTGCATTACCTTGTATTGCTGTGTACCTTTGTGCCCTTTCCGCTTTGCTGGTGGTGCTTTGTCTCCCCCCCCACCCCAGGACCATTTTGGAGGTGGAACTGTGCAGCTGCACATTGCTACACCTGTGCAGCACCCCTGCTGCACTTTGCTACACCTGTGCAGCTGAACTGCATGGCACTTTGCTGCTGTATCCTTTATTGTAACTTTGCTGCACCTGTGCAGCACTTGCTACCACAAACACTTTGCTGCACATTATCACATTACACTTATGGACCACAAGTTTTGTGGCCTTACACTTCTGCTGTGCAGCACTTTGCTGCAAACTCACCTTGCATCTTCGGACCACTTGTTTTGAGTGGCATCAATGTCACGCAGTTGGACCACATAGGGTTGGCCCTGCTGGCAAATAAACGAACACACTTGTTGTGCTTTTTTTTTTTTTTTGTGTGCTCGGGACTAGAAGATTGTAAGTTTATTTAGCCCCGAAGAGCAGGAATGGCCTGTATGCCGGTCCGGGGGCTTGCTGGTTTGATATGCGCACACTTAAGATACAAGATGCAAGACACCAGCAGCAAATGAAATGTGAATTTTTGAGTGTGTTGTTGTGCTTTGCTGTGCTTTTTCTCCCCTCCAATCTTCTTTCCAAAAAGGACAGGTCCTGGGTCATAGAATTGTAAATAAGGTTAGGTTTCGTGCTTGTATATAAAAATGCTGCCCACCGGCTTTATGTTTAGTTTGAAAACAATTCCGCAATTCGATTAATTGTGGGCGTAATTCTGTTAGTTAGCTACTCAACACAGTAGGTGGGACATATTTAGTGTTTTAAAACTGTCGCATACACGGGTTAGAATAAATGTTAGGGGGAACCACATCTATATGTCACACGTGAGTAAAAGTTAGTCCCAGATCTTTCTCAAAACCGGTCGTTCCAGTTTTTGTAGGTTCGACTCGGGGACAAGTCTGACGAGGGAGAGGGGCAGTGTTGCGGTTTTGAGTTTGTACAGTGAGTCTAATAAAGGTTAAAATTTCCCCCTCATAGATAGTCACACAAGCAACATGTAGCCTCGCAATTGTATAGTTATGTGTTAGTATTTGTAAGCTTAGTCCTTTTCCTATGTTAGTTCTGCGTTGAGTAGAGTCAGGGGAATAGGCCCTACTTCGACTGACTTTCCAGCTTCCCTAAGACTCATGCCCCTTTGTGCTAACTTTGGTTCATTTTGGGCGAATTAACACGAGGCAGGCTAGGAGGGTCGGGGCGGAGTCGAAGGCGGAGCGGCAGAAGCGCTGATGGTAAGCACGAGCCGCCAATCAGGGCTCAGAGGTGGTGGCGGCGGCGTTGCGTCACAGGACGTGGTGAGAAGGTTCGAGAGGGTGCCAGAATGTTCAGGGGCGTAGCTATAAAACCCGTAGCGCAAAGCCCCCGAGAGGACTCGCGTGAAAAGGATTGGTGAAAGGACTAGCACGGGAGGACCTAAGCGAAGGACTAGCGCGGGGAAGCTGATGAGAGAGGGATTTTGCACCAAAGGACTCACGCAAAAAGGATTGATGAAAGGACTCGCGAGAGAAGGACTGAAGCGAAGGACTTGCACTCAATAGGACTAGCGCGGGAACACTGATGAGCGAAGGACTCGCGAGAGAAGGACTCGTTGAAGAGAACTCGCGCGCACTAACCAGCTTGGAGGGATCCAGGAAGAGGAGTTGTGAGCGTCCGAGAACTGTACAAGATACGCGGGCGAAGCCCGACATGCATGAACCGATAGACACGCTTTTATAAGTGACACTCGGTTGGGGTTGAGGCTGATCGCTATACAGTGCATTAAGTCATGCAAATGAGGAAAACGGTTGTGTAATTGCCAGCCGCGCTGAAAGTCCCGCATTTGCCGTTCCGCCTCATAATCTGCTTTGTTCGGGAGACGCGCTACGAGGTTCCTGCCATCACCTGCTGCCATCTTCGCGGGACGTGCTGGGACCATGGAGAGCTGGACGGGAGCCGTCTCTGGATGACCACGTCGACGCGTTGGCTGAACATCTACCCATCTGCAATTCCCTGTGTGAGTGTGAACGGGCCCGAGTCCGGGGACTAAGATAAGACTGTCTAAGGCTGCTCTGTGTCTCTGCGTCCCCGATAATTGTACATACGTGTGGGAATAATTAAACCTGTGTTCTTCCTTTCTTCCATTCGATCGTTTCTGTGGTTTCTTCTTTGGCTAAGCTTGGTACGAATAGGATCGCTCAAATTGGGTTCCACTAACTAAGACTGCATGGACCACGTGGTACTTAATCCGCTTGGCGTACTCAAACCACACGTGGCTCATGCGAGGCTTGCTTCCTCGCTTCCGTGGCGGCGCAGGGAATTAGGTATGAGCGAGAATTGGTCCCGAGACCCTACTCTGCGTTTGCCCGGAAGGGATGTGTCAAGCCGCGGTTCCGCCAAGCCCAGAAAGAACAAGGGGATTAATCCCCCCTTGGTAAGGGGAAGAATGGCGGCGAAGAACCGTAACAATATATATATATATATATATATATATATATATATATATTTATATATATATATATATATATATATATATATATATATATATATATATATATATATATATATATATATTGTTACTGATCGCGGTTTAGGATGTTGTTTGCCGAGCGAAGGCTCCGCGACCGAACAGTTGTTCCCCGACTCACCCGATTCACCCAGAACTTTGGCCGTATCGCACCGCAGCTGCCCAATCTGGAAAAGACTAAAACGACGAATGCAAAGAGGAAAAGGAATAAGACGAGAAGACGGACAGAAGAGTAATGGGATTTATTATTTACACAAGCAAAAAGAAAGCAGTCACATTTATTTACAACACATAAGACGCAGGTGACACAGTGCAAATACTAGCTTATACAGACTTAATTAAATACCCAGGGACAAAACACACACTAAACAAACACACGTACACAAGAAAGGGTGGAAAGGCAGGAGGTGGATGGCTGGAGGGAGAGGAAGGTCCAAGGGGGTCCTGCAGCACGATCGGTGCATTTAGCAGCCGCCGTTCCTTCGCGGCCCTGCTCAAAACCGCCGTCCAGGCCCCAAGCGGTTGTTGGGTGTTGTTGCTGCTGTGGCCGCCGCTTGCTTTGCCAGGACTCGTCTGACTCGTCTGGTCCAAACCCTCAACTCAACAACACTCTTGCACGTCTCCCTGTCCAACCACTCTTTCTCTCTTGGTCCAACCACTCTTTCTCTTTCTTGGTCCAACCACTCTTTCTCTCTCTTGGTCCACTCACTCCTCACCACCGACCACTCAACGCAACCAACGCAACCACTGACCACCACAACGCAACCACTGACGACCAAAACCACACAGCTCAGCTCTGCTTCTTGGACCCTCTCTCTTCTCAACTCCTGGTCCACTCACTCCTCACCACCGACCACCCCACGCTTCTTGCGCGCGCGCCTTTATAGCGCCTCCGGCGATCAAGCCGCCGGCCTTCAGGACACGCCCATCGGTGTGCTCACCTCGGCCCTGGTTGGTCACGCGACCCTCTGGCTCCGCCCTTGATGACGACGGGCGGGCACGCCCCTCTTCCCCGACCCGAGCACATGTTCAATGGTGGTTTTGGAGGGGATGTAATTGGCAATCGAGGCTTGGCAATGACGAAAGGGGATGTGAAAGGAAATGGAGATTTTGGGGATGGGAATGAAAGGGGGTCTATTCTCTTTCACTGGTGCAATGGAGTACTTCAATTAATGGGAGACACAGCCTTACCCTAAAACACAGAATAAGATATAACTATCGAACAGGGGTATTCTATTATTGGCTGACGTGTATGCTTGTGGACTAATTATGGGATGCCCTTTCACCTTTACACAGCTCCGGAGGCAGGGGGCACAGAATAAACAATACTAATAATAATAAAGCACACAATCAAAAAATATACAGTCTCATATCCGCAACACTGCACCCTCCTCCTCTTAGGCACGGCCCGGGCCTACAACTTTTATTTAGTGTGACACGTAGGTGTAGTTCCCTCTACTTTTAACCTGACCCTGAGCGTGACAGTTTTAAAACATAAATAAATGTGTCCCGCTGCTCCATTGCACCCTGCCTAACAGACTTACACCCACAGTTAACCGAATTGCGGAATGGTCTTCAAACTATACACTGACGGTGGGGAGCATTATTTACAATGACGCTATTTTTATTTACAAAACTAACCCAGGACCTGTGATTGTTCTTTCTGGGGGGGAGACAGTCTGCTCTGCATCAATGCACCATGAATGCACCCAAAAACACACCAATACACACCCAAGCACCAATCGGTGCAGTCACCATTGTTCATCAATGTTCAATCAAAATAAAATCAACAACCCCTAACCCTGCAGGTGGTCTCTTGCTCTTCAGCTCCCTCTGCTGGTTATTATTATTGTCTTCCAGTTGTCATTCTTTCTTTTTCTTACTGGCGGCCTATTTGCAATAAAGTGTGCCCAACGTGTCCATTTTATTTTCTTTATTTATGGCCCACAGGGTCGACTACGTGTGGTTCACCTGTGGGGCATCGGTGCCCTGTGGCCAAGGTCCGCCAGCAAGATTTCGGGCCCTCATGGCCGGTTCCAGCAGAGGGGCCATGCCCCAACCCATGGGGTCCATAAGTGGTGCTCGGCCACAGACATGTGGTCCATAATGTGGTGCATCGATGCAGACAGCTGGTTCTGGGAATTCCGGGCGCACAATGGAGGACTCACGCACGCTCCCCTCGGCACCCAATGGCGCACAGGTCATGTGGGAGACAAAAGAGACAATTGAGCGAGGGGTAAGGTCACAAGGGTACACATCAATAAGGCAATGCAAGGCGAAATGCGTACGGAGGGTGAAGTGAGAAAGCTCGTCCCTACCGTACGTCACCCCCCTGTCACCTCCACTACCCTTGCCCTTACCCCATATTTACAAAATCTACCCATTTACAAATTCGTCACTACTGTCACGTCTTCCCCATATTTCCTCTATACCAAATTCGTCACCACAATCCCTCTATCCAAAATTTGCCATCACCCAATTCGTTTGATTTCCCTGGCAGATTGTTCCCCTATTTCCCGCAATTTGTCCTCCATCCTATTTTCTAACCCCATAAACCCATTTTTCACCTCTTTTATCCCGTTGTCTAACCCCTCAAAATTATTGTCTAACTTCCCAAATTTCTTGCCTAACTCCTCAAAATTATTGTCTAACTTCCCAAATTTCTTGTCTAACTCCTCAATTTGATTTCCTAGTCGTTCCCCCATTCTGTTTTCCATTTTCTCACTATCAGCCCTCCTTCTGTCTTCCATTTCCTCACTATCAGCCCTCCTTCTGTCTTCCATTTCCTCCATTTCCCTGGCTCTTTTTTCGTTGTCGCACTTCGACTCTGCCATGTATTCGCTAAACCGTGCCATGAACTGCTGCATGTCAAACGGCTGCATGTTAAAGCCCGCTGATACAGCGGGCTCGGCCACCCCGCGCTCGTGCGAGGCGCCTTTTTGCGCGCCTGAAACCTCGTGCGCGAGAGCGCCATTTTGTGCGTCTGATACCCCCTCAACCGCCTCCTCATTGCTCCCCTCCATTTGATCCTGGGTTACTCCTAACCCCTCCTCTAGCTCACCCACCGGCATTCGATCGCCTTGACCAGCCATGGCGCGATTTCAAAATTCGGGTTTTGTAAAACAAAAGCAATTTCGGTACTTTGTAATTTTGAGCGCGTTAAGCGCGCTTCGGGTCCGATCTCACTTCCTGACACCAATTGTTACTTAATAACACAATTGGTGTTCCAAAATTTGGGCCTAACAAATTTAGTCCCAGGTCCGAATCCCAACTCCTGACAACCAATTGTTACTGATCGCGGTTTAGGATGTTGTTTGCCGAGCGAAGGCTCCGCGACCGAACAGTTGTTCCCCGACTCACCCGATTCACCCAGAACTTTGGCCGTATCGCACCGCAGCTGCCCAATCTGGAAAAGACTAAAACGACGAATGCAAAGAGGAAAAGGAATAAGACGAGAAGACGGACAGAAGAGTAATGGGATTTATTATTTACACAAGCAAAAATAAAGCAGTCACGTTTATTTACAACACATAAGACGCAGGTGACACAGTGCAAATACTAGCTTATACAGACTTAATTAAATACCCAGGGACAAGACACACAGAACAAACTCACGTACACAAGAAGGGTGGAAAGGCAGGAGGTGGATGGCTGGAGGGAGAGGAAGGTCCAAGGGGGTCCTGCAGCACGATCGGCGCGTTTAGCAGCCGCCGTTCCTTCGCGGCCCTGCTCAAAACCGCCGTCCAGGCCCCAAGCGGTTGTTGGGTGTTGTTGCTGCTGTGGCCGCCGCTTGCTTTGCCAGGACTCGTCTGACTCGTCTGGTCCAAACCCTCAACTCAACAACACTCTTGCACGTCTCCCTGTCCAACCACTCTTTCTCTCTTGGTCCAACCACTCTTTCTCTTTCTTGGTCCAACCACTCTTTCTCTCTCTTGGTCCACTCACTCCTCACCACCGACCACTCAACGCAACCAACGCAACCACTGACCACCACAACGCAACCACTGACGACCAAAACCACACAGCTCAGCTCTGCTTCTTGGACCCTCTCTCTTCTCAACTCCTGGTCCACTCACTCCTCACCACCGACCACCCCACGCTTCTTGCGCGCGCGCCTTTATAGCGCCTCCGGCGATCAAGCCGCCGGCCTTCAGGACACGCCCATTGGTGTGCTCACCTCGGCCCTGGTTGGTCACACGACCCTCTGGCTCCGCACTTGATGACGATGGGCGGGCACGCCCCTCTTCCCCGACCCGAGCACATGTTCAATGGTGGTTTTGGAGGGGATGTAATTGGCAATCGAGGCTTAGCAATGACGAAAGGGGATGTGAAAGGAAATGGAGATTTTGGGGATGGGAATGAAAGGGGGTCTATTCTCTTTCACTGGTGCAATGGAGTACTTCAATTAATGGGAGACACAGCCTTACCCTAAAACACAGAATAAGATATAACTATCGAACAGGGGTATTCTATTATTGGCTGACGTGTATGCTTGTGGACTAATTATGGGATGCCCTTTCACCTTTACACAGCTCCGGAGGCAGGGGGCGCAGAATAAACAATACTAATAATAATAAAGCACACAATCAAAAAATATACAGTCTCATATCCGCAACATATCCGTTTGCCCGGAAGGGATGTGTCAAGCCGCGGTTCCGCCAAGCCCAGAAAGAACAAGGGGATTAATCCCCCCTTGGTAAGGGGAAGAATGGCGGCGAAGAACCGTAACAATATATATATATATATATATATATATATATATATATATATATATATATATATATATATATATACATACATATACACATACATACATCTATACATATACACATACATATACACATACATACATATACACATACATATACATATACATATACAGACTTCGCATTTAATATGGAATATATATTTTTTCTTGACGGGTTTACTTTCTTAACTCAGTATATCAATCTGGTGAGTTTCTTTTACACTTTGGTGATTTATTTGTTAAAAGAACCATGTCACTGATTGTCTGTCGCAGCAAGAAGTCAACAACAGGATTATATCACAGGTGGCGTGGCAAAATGTACGGACAGGTGCATTTGATGATTGGCTTCACAGTCGGGTATACAACGGTTGTTGCGTTCTGTATTAGTGGAAAACAACTGCTGCACATCTCCAAACGTTATTGCCGCTTCCTCTGAAGATGGTCCGTCAACTCGACAATCCTGTTTGTCATGGAGTGGTGGCTTTACGAAATTACGGCATGAAACAGCGTGGTATTGCTCGGCAGTATGGCATCACTCAAGGTCAGGTGTCAAAGATCCTGAAACGAAATGCTCAGAGGGGGGTCCCTACTCCAATACCACGGCCAGGACGTCCTCGCAGAACCACAAGGAGGGATGATTGCCAGCTGCACCGGTTAGTCCGCAATGGCCGTACCAAGTCAGCTAATCGGCTTAGGGCTGAGTGACAGCAACTGAAAATGTGCCTGTATCCAGAAGGCTAGTCAACCAACGACTGGTTCAAGTAGGCTATCGTGCCAGGCATCCCATGAGAAAGCCACGTCTGACCAGACAACACCGCCAGCACCGATTGCAGTGGGCCAGAGAGCACCGTCAATGGCAGCCAGGACACTGAAATCACGTGATCTTCAGTGACAAGTCTAGATTTCTGGTCTATCGTCAATATGGCCGCGTCCGAGTGCGCAGACAAGTGCATGGAGCCTACAACGAAGATGGTATAGTGCCAAGAGTCCAAGCTGGAGGTGGTGTGGTGACCATTTGGGCTGCTTTTCATGCAGGGGGCAAAACTGACCTGGTTGTTCTGAATGGAAACCTGAACCAGTTCAAGCACAGGGCCATTCTGGAAGAAACATTGCTTCCATTTGTTCGTGCTGCCTTTCGAGGAAACTTTGTGTTCCAAGATGACAATGCACGGCCTCATCGTGCTCGCATGATCCAACACTTTCTTGCTGACCGTGGTGAAGAGCATATGGAGTGGCCTACCCTGTCCCGGATATGAATCCGACAGAGAACCTGTGGGCAGAATTAACGCGTCAAATCGACAACTTGGACCAGCAGCCTGCCTCTGTGCGTGAATTGCAGCAGGCTATTGTAACTGCATGGCAAGCGATTCCTGTCCAAACCTTGGCAAATCTCATGAACAGCATGCCTCAATGTGTACGTGCTCTCCTGAATGCTCGTGGGCGTTACACGAAGTACTGAACTGTAATTTTACTGTCCGTAATCCCAGTCGTAATTTAACTTTTGTTTTTGTGAAAAAATTTTTTTGTCAAATGTGTAAAATAAAGAGATACTTCTGGAAAACGCACAGAAGTTTAACACAGTACTGTCCATGAATTGAGATCGATATCAGTTTTCATCACTTTCAAGGATCAATTTATTTGCTTCGAAATGTCAAATGTGGTTTTTCTTTCTTTTAAAGGTCACATTAACAAAATCTCGAATAATTTCAACATAATTCCAATGGACTTTTGGTTCTAAGTCATCTTGAAAAGTAAGTTCACCCCCACAAAAAAAATATTCCATATTAAATGCCAAGTCTGTATATATATATTGTTACGGTTTTCCGCCGCCCTTCCTACCCTTACCAAGGGAGATTAAGCCCCTTGTTCTTTCTGGGCCGGCGTAACCGAGGCTTGAAACGCCCCTTCCGAGCAAACGCAAGGTAGGGTTTCGGGACCAAGTCTCGCACATACCTAAATACCTGTGCCGCCACGGAAGCGGGGAAGCAAGCCTCGAACGACCCGCGTGTAATTTGAGTACACCGAGCGGATTGCGTACCACGTGGTCCGTGCAGTTTTCCAGTAATGGAACCCGATTCGAGCGGTTCTATTCGTACCACGCCTAGTCAATGATGGACGGGACGAGACGGTCGAATAAAGGAATAACAGGATTTAATTACTATTATTTACACAATGTACAATTTAGTAGAAAGCAGACACAGAGCAGAACTTAGTCAGTGTTATATTAAACCCAGACACGGGCCCGGTCACACTCACAAAGGGGAATTTCAGGCAGGATGATGTTCACGTGCTGCCTTGGTCATCCAGGATGTCAATATCCATACAAATTTACCTGAGCCCTCTACCTGACTTTACACTACCCCCCCCCCGGGCTTTCGCGAATGGGTTCCACTCTTCCCCCATTCAGTCCTTCACACCATGCATTCCACACCTTTTATTCCACACCAAGCATTCCACACCAAATATTCCACACACCATTTATTTTGCACACCTTTTTTCATCGCACACCTTTTGTGCTTACACACCTTTTTCCTCGCATACCTCAAACACAGTTCCATTTGTCTTCCACACACAATACCACTTATTTTACTCACACAATTCCTCACACACACACACAGCATCATCTATCTAACTGCTTTTCCCCTAAAACTCGTGCTTCCCGTCTTCCCTTTCCACAATGCACTCCCTTCGTCATTAACATCCACCGAAGCTACCTGCGTCCCCACTGTAGGTACAATGTCACTACTTAAATCTCATGTCTTCTAAAGTCTTCTAAATTCCCTATCATTATCCTAGCCCTCGCTCGGCTAGCTTCGGTGCCTCATGGAGGTGACCATCGCTGGTCCCTCCATGTGCCTAACACTGCCATCCCCCTAATCTAATGCTCATGAGCCCTGCCCATGTGAGGAATGGTTAAACTACCATTCCCCCACATAGGGTACACTATCCTCATTCGTCCACGAAACTCAAGCCTCTCCATGTGGAAATACATCGTCACAGCTCGGCTTTGAAAGGCCGAGCGATCCATACGGTTGGTTGGTCGCCTGTATGGGGTGTCCGTCCGGCATTTTCTATCCATTGAAGGAGGCATGGATGGGCCGAGGTGCAGGGGCCCATCCCTGCGTGGGGCTTTGCGGTCCCACGCACGATGGCCCAACCGCCCACGGTCGGAGCACTGCACTCGCCAGGGTGCGCGGCTCCGAAATCTCCTACTGCCCCTTGAACCTCGCTGATTGCCTTTGCCGCCGCGGCGTGGCACCAACCATCCAGGGCGGGGGCCGGCACGGGTCGTGCACGGCGGTCCTTGTGACACGCCCGTGGCATCGATCCCCACCGGTCCCTGTCACACACAACTCACCGAGGGCTCACGTCGGCTATCCGTCATGCTAAACGCTACCCCGGTCGGTGTCGATGCTTGAGCCGCGTTCTCACCACTCGCGACCCACTCCGCACTCGCACACCCAGGCGTCCCTGCGCCTCCCATACATTCTGTTACCGCATACTCTCCTTCCACATCCTCTGGTGTGCATTCTCCCTCGCACACCGTACTCACACCTGCACACCTAGGCGCACTCACACCCCTCACACACTTCAGGATGCACTCTTCTTCTACGCACTCTTCTGCAGCACAATCGAACACCCCCGGGTGTGCACTCCTGCACACACTCTGGTGTGCACTCCTGCACACTCTCTGTAACACACTCTCCCCGCACACAGTCTGTAACACCCACGGGTGTGCATTCTCCCCTTGCACACCCAATCATCACGCACTTTTTTTCCCCACTCCTTCGCACACTCTGTAACACACTCTCCCGTTACACTCTCCATCACCGCACACTCTGGCGCACATTTTTCTCGCACACCCGCGCTCCGGTGCACACTTTTCTCTCACACGTGCAACAGCCGCCCTCGTACACCGCACAATGGACCTTCCAAGACAGCTCGGGTTTCGTTTATGTCCCAAGCGCGCCAAAAACCTTTTTGCGCCAAACACATTTGTGCCATTAATTCTACTCACCTTGGGGACCTCCTTGTCCGCCAACACCTGCAAACTTTCCATTTGGTTAGCAAGCCCGGCATCACGGTGCGAATACAGACTTTGTGCAAATTCCATCTCTTCCTCCCGCGATATATTTCCTGATTCTACTGTCTCTTCAATTTCAATTATAATCATTTCCTCGACGACTGCCGGCACACATAAAATTTCCTTGTCCAATTCATTTTCTATCTCTGCCGTCTCTTCGGCCCCAATTGTTCCTTCAATTTGAATTATTTCTTCGATTCTAATTATTTCTTTTTCTACCTCGACCGTCGGCGCCCATAAAATTTCTTTTTTTGATTCAACCCTCGTCGGATCCTCTACACTCCGTGTCGCTATTTCATTATCCCCGGTCAATTTGGCTGTGCCTCGCTCAAG
>NC_136261.1:189430674-189450674 GCF_964187855.1 Myxine glutinosa
GGAAATTTTAACCTTTATTAAACTCACTGTACAAACTCAAAACCGCAACACTGCCCCTCTCCCTCGTCAGACTTGTGTATATATATATATATATATATATATATATATATATATATATATATATATATATATATATATATATATATATATATATATACATATATATATATATATATATATATATATATATATATATATATATATATATATATATACACAGACTTGTTATTTAATATGGAATATTTTTTTTTTCTTGACTTGGGTTTACTTTCTTAACTCAGTATATAAATCTGGTGAGTTTATTTTACACTTTGGTGATTTATTTGTTAAAAGAACCATGTCACTGATTGTCTGTCGCAGCAAGACAACAGGATTATATCACAGGTGGCGTGGCAAAATGTACGGACAGGTGCATTTGATGATTGGCTTCACAGTCGGGTATACAAGGGTTGTTGCGTTCTGTATTAGTGGAAAACAACTGCAACTGCACGTCTCCAAAAGGTATTGCCGCTTCCTCTGGAGATGGTCTGTCAACGCGACAATGCTGTTTGTCATGGAGTGGTGGCTTTACGAAATTACGGCATGAAACAGCGTGCTATTGCTCGGCAGTATGGCTTCACTCAAGGTCAGGTGTCAAAGATCCTGAAACGAAATGCTCAGAGGGGTGTCCCTACTCCAATACGGAGGCCAGGACGTCCACGCAGAACCACAAGGAGGGATGATCGCCAGCTGCACCGGTTAGTCCGCAATGGCCGTACCAAGTCAGCTAATCGGCTTAGGGCTGAGTGGCAGCAACTGACAAATGTGCCTGTATCCAGAAGGCTAGTCAACCAACGACTGGTTCAAGCAGGCTATCGTGCCAGGCGTCCCCTGAGAAAGCCATGCCTGACCAGACAACACCATCAGCGCTGATTGCAGTGGGGCAGAGAGCACCGTCAATGGCAGCCAGGACACTGGAATCACGTGATCTTCAGTGACGAGTCTAGATTTCTGGTCTATCGTCAAGATGGCCGCGTCCGAGTGCGCAGACAAGTGCATGAAGCCTACGACAAAGATTGTATAGTGCCAAGAGTCCAAGCTGGAGGTGGTGGGGTGACCGTTTGGGCTGCTGTTCATGCAGGGGGCAAAACTGACCTGGTTGTTCTGAATGGAAACCTGAACCAGTTCAAGTACAGAGCCATTCTGGAAGAAACATTGCTTCCATTTGCTCATGCAGCCTTTCGAGGAAACTTTGTCTTCCAAGATGACAATGCACGGCCTCATCGTGCTCGCATGATCCAACACTTTCTTGCTGACCGTGGTGTAGAGCATATGGAGTGGCCTGCCATGTCCCCGGATATGAATCCGATAGAGAACTTGTGGGCAGAATTAACGTGTCAAATCGACCACTTGGACCAGCAGCCGACCTCTGTGCGTGAATTGCAGCAGGCTATTGTCACTGCATGGCAAGCGATTCCTGTCCAAACCTTGGCAAATCTCGTGAACAGCATGCCTCAACGTGTACGTGCTCTCCTGAATGCTCGTGGGGGTTACACGAAGTACTGAACTGTAATTTTTCTGTCCATAATCCCAGTCGTAATTTAACTTTTGTTTTTGTTAAAAAAATTTTTTGGCTAATGTGCAAAATAAAGAGATACTTCTGGAAAACGTACAGAAGTTTAACACAGTACTGTCCATGAATTGAGTTCGATATCAGTTTACGTCACTTTCAAGGATCAATTTATTTGTTTCGAAATGTCAAATGTGGTTTTTGTTCCTTTTAAAGGTCACATTAACAAAATCTAGAATAATTTCAACATAATCCCAATGAACTTTTGGTTCTAAGACATCTTGAAAAGTAAGTTCACCCCCACAAAAAAATATTCCATATTAAATGCCAAGTCTGTATATATATATATATATATATATATATATATATATATATATATATACAGTGAACCCTCGTTTATCGCGGGGGTTACGTTCCAGAACCCCCCGCGATAAACGAAAATCCGCGAAGTAGCGACCATTTTTTTTTTTTTTATATATATATATATTTTAAAGCATTATGAACTCCCCACACTCTTATTAACCTTTCCCATACTCTTATAAACACTTCCTATACTCTTAAACACTTTTTACACTCTTAAACATACGTAATTTTAACAACATATAAAATTCTAATGGGTACTCACCATTGAAGATACTGTAGCTACCCATGGGTTCCCCAAGCAAGACCAGCATCAGAATCTCCTTGCTCCAGCCGGTGACGTCACCGGCGGGGATTCCCGGCGCGAGAGTGGCTGGTCACGTGACCGCTAAAGCGTGCCGCGCTTTGCGGGTATAATCAGCTACACCTGTTGATCACGTGACCACCGATTCACCGAAGCACGCCACGCTTGAGAGGCGTGGCTTTCGGTTTCTGGTTGTGCTTTATAATGCAGCCCGATAAATGGGCTTTTCAGTGTTCCCGAGTTGGTTTTGAGAATAAATATCTTCTCGGACGAGTTTGTGTCTTGCCCGTCATTTCGTCCGTATCAAGCAAGAGCCCCGGCTCTTCAATACTACAACTTGCGTGATGAAGATGATGATGAATTAGCTGTGCAGTACTGATGACGATGAAGGTGATGACGATGATGAATGTACTGGCGTTTTCCATACGCACGACTCTTTGTCTACCCTTCTACTGTACACTATGTACAGTATTTTATTTCTTGTAATATGTTTTAAATACTGTATTTTTCTTATTTCTTTACGTTTTTTAATTTTTTAGGCTAGAAAATGCTTATTTTACCACAAAAATATTTAAAATAATAGTATATAAAAATACATTTATACCGCAAAATCCCGCGATATAGCGAAAAATCCGCGATATAATTTTACATATACTAGCGAGAAAAAACCGCGATGTACCGAATCCGCGAAAAGTGAACCGCGATATAGTGAGGGATGACTGTATATATATATTGTTACTGATCGCGGTTTAGATGTTACTTTGCCGAGCGAAGGCTCCGCGACCGAACAGTTGTTCCCCGACTCACCCGATTCACCCAGAACTTTGGCCGTATCGCACCGCAGCTGCCCAATCTGGGAAAAGACTAAAACGACGAAGTGCAAAGAGGAAAAGGAATAAAACGAGAAGACGGACAGAAGAGTAATTGGATTTATTGTACACACAAGCAAAAAGAAAGCAGTCACGTTTATTTACAACACATAAGACGCAGGTGACACAGTGCAAATACTAGCTTATACAGACTTAATTAACCCAGGGACAGAACAAACAAAACAAACTCACGTACATAAGAAGGGTGGAAAGGCAGGGGGTGGATGGCTGGAGGGAGAGGAAGGTCCAAGGGGGTCCTGCAGCACGATCGGCGCGTTTAGCAGCCGCCGTTCCTTCACGGCCTTGCTCAAAACCGCCGTCCAGGCCCCAAGTGGCTGTTGGGTGTTGTTGCTGCTGTGGCCTCCGCTGCTTTCCCAGGACTTGTCTGACTCGTCTGGTCCAAACCCTCAACTCTTTCTTGGTCCACTCACTCCTCACCACCGACTCCTCACCGCAACCAACGCAACCAACGCAACCACTGACCACCACCACCGACTCCTCACCACAACCAACGCAACCAACTGACTACCAACTGACCACACAACGCTTCTTGCGCGCGCGCCTTTATAGCGCCTCCAGCGATCAAGCCGCCGGCCTTCAGGACACTCCCATCGGTGTGCTCACCTCGGCCCTGGTTGGTCATGCGACCCTCTGGCTCTGCCCTTGATGACGACGGGCGGGCACGCCCCTCTTCCCCGACCCGAGCACTTGTTCAATGGTGGTTTTGGAGGGGAGGTAATTGGCAATCGAGGCTCGGCAATGACGAAAGGGGATGTGAAAGGAAATGGAGATTTTGGGGATGGGAATGAAAGGGGATCTATTCTCTTTCACTGGTGCAATGGAGTACTTCAATTAATGGGAGACACAGCCTTACTCTAAAACACAGAATAAGATATAACTATCAAACAGGGGTATTCTATTATTGGCTGACGTGTATGCTTGTGGACTAATTATGGGATGCCCTTTCACCTTTACACAGCTCCGGAGGCAGGGGGCGCAGAATAAACAATAATAATAATAATAATAAAGCACACAATCAAAAAAAATATACAGTCCTCATATCCGCAACAATATATATATATATATATATATATATATATATATATATATATATATATATATATATATATATATATATATATATATATATATATATACAGTGGTACCTCGGCTTACGAGTGCCCCAACGTATGAGTTTTTCGGGATACGAGCCGTCGCTCGGGCGGTTTGTTGCTTTGGGATACGAGCCGAGATCCGATGTACGAGCTCAAAAAATTTATTTTTTTGAATTTTCCGGTTGTGGCTTCCGGTTCCGGTCACGCGGTTATCTTGCCGTGAAAGCATCTCTGCTTGGATATAAAACACGCAATCGTCGAAATACATGAGCGAGGAATCTCCTTGCTCCAGCCAGTGACGTCATCGGCGGGGATCCCCGCCTCCAGAGTGGCTGGTCACGTGACCGCCAAAGCGTGTCGCGCGTGCGGGTATAATGAGCTACACCTGTGGATCACGTGACCACGGAAGCACGCCTCGCTTGAGAGGCATGGCTTTCGGTTTGCGTTTTGCTTTATAAGGCGCGATAAATGGGCTTTTGAGTGTTAGCGGTTCATGGCGTTGACGGTTCATGGCGGTTCATGGCGGTTGACGGTTCATGACGGTTCATGACGGTTCATGGCGTTGACGGTCAAAAACCCATTACATCAATTTTACCAGGCACTGTACAGTAAGTACAGTGGACACCAAATGCACGGTGGAAGGCTAGAAGTAGAAGATCGTCCAAGACAAGTGAGAATAAGCCATACTTTGGAGGAGATGACGTCATTCGCTGGTCCGATAACCAAAGATGTGGTATAAAAAACCAGGTGAGCTAACAATGCAGCAATGAAGGAATTCGGCCAAGGCACTGGCACACAACGACCTACCTACATCGAAAGACTCAATGCCAATGGTGACAGAAGCCAAGACGGCCGGCTTAAACACCGCCGAAAGACCACGGTGTACCAACTTACGATGCAGAACATCTTGCACTTAATATGATGACAACAGGTGCCATCCTCTGACGTACCATTCATTGCAGGTACAGGTACAGTACACGTGAGCACAGAGCAAAAGTTCACTGAAACCGAGATTAAGAAAAAAGAAAAAACACCTCGTGGTCCGTGCTCGATATCCGAGTTTCAATCTTTTCAAACACATGATGCTCTCGGTCACGGTATCTCCTGCGAGCTGCTTCTCCTTCAACCACACAAACAACAACTTCTCCATATCTTCATGGATAGAGGTCCGGAGCTTTGAAATAATCGTAACGCCCTTGGCTGGCGTTATAGCCTTTATGGACTCCTTCTGCTTCAAAATCGTACATATCGTAGAAGGAGTACGATCGTACTGCCTCGCCAAGTCGACAACACGCACACCTCACCTGGCATGCTCTTCTCCTCTGCTTAATAAAACCAGTTTATTTCTTTACATTCTCTTGTATTATGTACAGTATATACGAGGTCGTGCTTGTTTATACATTATTTGTTATTTATAAAGTACATTTTTGTTATTTAAAAGCACCTAACAAAAAAAATTGGTGTTTTTTTTTTGAGGCTGGAACGGATTAATAGCATTTCAATGCATTTGAATGGGAAAATTTGCTTTGACTTACGAGCGATTTGGCTTACGAGCTCCGTCACGGAACGGATTAAACTCGTAAGCCGAGGTACCACTATATGTCGGAACGGGACATAGAACTTGGGACTCAGAAGACTCAGAGAAAGGAGCAACGGATATATTTATTAGAACTCGTTTACACAAGCTTGCGGAAAACAGGATGTCGCAGGAAGCTCACACGAAATGACCAACACTACAACAAGGTGCTCTGAAATAATTCGATTTAAACTTGCTATATATAAAGAATATAGGGTGTGGCTTTAGCTCACAAGATACAGAGAAAGGATGGGCTCATTGGTCCCCCCACCATTAGTCCCATCCTGTTGTTCAGTTAGTTAAAGGAAGTTCATCCAAGGTTACTCATGGGTTAGCTCAGATAAGGAGATGGTCAGCAATATGTGGCAACATGTTTACAACTTTCTGTATAGAGACTTGGGTTGGGGAAGTACAAAGGGAGTGGACACTCATAAATGTGTCAGCCTACAGGATATTGGCAAAGTCTTGTGGGAGGCTGAGAGATAGCAGCTGCAACCAAGGCCAAAAAGGGGAACAAGGGATTATGCCAACACGGGGCAAGAGCTCACAAGCACAGAACTCCTTATTAGGGTATTACACATCCTCAATGCACAAGAAAGGACTAAGTATTTTAAAAGAATACAGCAATCAGTCAAAACAAAACATATAATTGGTTATACTTGGTAATTGGTAGAGCAGCAAGAATTAACAAAGGGGGAGGGGAATAACAGCTCTCCACATACCGCCCTTTTGGATCTAAGATACAACGTTATCTACGAGCCAATCAAAGGCCTTTATTTCAAACAAAGCAGAAACAAAACAAATCAGGAAAGTCATTCAACATATCACGCGAAGGCAGCCCAGTGAGCATGTAGTACCCAAAGCACTCCACATCGCACCCAGCAGGATGATTCGCGTCTGTATGTGAGTATGCAATGTAAGTCCGTAAAGACAGGGTGATCAAATGGCATGTAAAGTCCTCCAAGAGTAGTGAAATAGGCAGTGTCACTAAGCATACCACGCGAATGCAGCCCAGTGAGCATGTCCCGTACCCAAAGTACCACACATCGCACTCAGCAGGATGATCCGCGGGTATGTGGGTGTATGCGGGTGTATGTGGGTGTATGTGGGTGTATGAAGTAAATCAGGTGTAGGTGGGTGTATGATGTGAGACCGCAGAGGCATGAAGATCGAATAGCGTGTCAAATCCACAACGAAGACCTCTGGTTCCGCCGGGGTCCACACCCAGGAGGATCTCCCGACCCACCCTTTGACCACAGAGGTGCGGCCAGGACTCCCCCCCGACTGGAGCTCGCCCAAGCTTCCCCAGGTGAAATCCTTGTAGATCTTCAGCGCTCAATCGATATTCATGTTCATGAGGTCTCTTATATGCTGGTGATCTGGGGAAGACACAACGTCATCAGTATCAGGTGGCTTAAACCTATGGCCAAAAAACAAAGCATAACGGTCCAAAGGAGGGAGAGAAACTTCCTTTGGGTCAAAGTCGAGGTCGTCCGAGGCGATGCTGCTTCCACCGCCGTTATCCATGGACGAATCTTCAAGACAATCAGATTCGGAACTCAGAGTATCTCCAATGTTGAGTTCCTCACCATCCAGGCTTGGGGTTGCAGTTGGGTCCAAATCCAGGATTGGGTCAGTGACGTTTGACTCACTGTGAGCTTGTGAGACATAAAGGTGAGCTCGTGAAACATAAAGAGGCAAAGCCTGCATTGAGACATAAACATCAGTCGGGGACCCTTGCAAGTGGCCCACATCATCATCGGAATCATCATCAGTAACATTATTCTCAGGTGGCTTAGGCCTGCGGCGTAGGCGGCCAGCAACAGTCATAGCCTTACACATCGAGAAAAAACGAGAAGTCTCCCTTAGGTACTCGTTGGCGTCTGCATGCGACATGTTGGTGTCCAGAGTAATCGGCGTCCTGGCAGCCTGAAATGCTCTGAGGTCTGCAACTGTGTAATCAAAATCATTATCGGCAACATCAACAACGGAAGAACAATCTTCAGAAGCGGAGATCTCATTGTCGCGGCCCAGTGACTCGTTCGGGTCATCGTTCCAGGATCCGCGATCTGCAGTCACGTCGACGGCCGGAGTGTCATCTGGACCCACGGTCAGCTTATCGATCATCACCATGGCCTTTTCTGGTGTCGTCTTCAGTGTCCATCCTGTGGTAAACTTTCTCACACACGCAAGGACTAAAGCCTTGATTAGTACACAACAGACCATGATTCCAAGGACTATTGCCAAGGCGGTCAATATCCACTTTACTATCGTACCTGTCCATCCTTTAAACCAGTCAGTAAGCCACTGGTGGGAGGCTTCCCGATCCATTCGATCTTTTGTCAATATATGAGCACTTTCTCTTAACCTTATAATAGCAGCACTGACCCCTTGTGAAGGATCAGGAATAAAAGTACAACATCTACCCTTAATTATCCCACATACCCCTCCTCGTTCTGCCAGTAGCATATCTAACGCAACCCTATTTTGCATAACCATTGTACGCAGGTGGACAACCGTGTCCAACATTTCGTCATGTGCTGTAGCGGTGTCGTTGGCCACCCTTTCTAAGATTAACGCAATTTTGTCAATGCGGTAACTGTTCATGACCGTCCCAGCCCATGGGAAGAAGAAACTAACGGCTTTCTCCCAATCAGCGCCGTGTAAGGTGGTGGTGTCGTCGTCGTGCCAATAGGTGCTTCGTTGTGTCCTTATGAGTGCAGGGGTATTATGCAAGTGTTGTCGCATTTCCATTTCTGGGAAAACTGATCCTAAATAGCAAATTCCTCCCCAATTATCAGGTAAATACGGGTAAGCTTTGTTCCCGCATACAAACATGGTCCCGTGTGGAGCCACTAAATGGGTGGTCATGCAAGTGCGAAGGCCTGGGATAGTGTTTGTCCCATTTTCCCCTTCCCATGCCAACTGGAGGTGTGTGAGGTTATGTAAGTAGTGGGGCGGCTTAGCCCAAATATTCAAAAGAATTGTGCATTTTGTGAAACAAGCACCAAACTTAGCACAAATGTACATTAATATGTTGCGAACATTTTCAGATATTGGGCCACTTGAAATTCCGTAATTTTTTTTTTCAAATTTTTTCAAATTTCGTAATTTCAAATTTTTCGGGTGACACCGTCACAATTTCGGTCTTCGAGGCCGGCCGATAGGCAAAGTGTGACCGGAAGGGACGAGGTTCTCCTGACCACGTGGCCCTCGATCTGGGAAGCGAGAGGCGTTCCATTAGTGGACGCGCCCCTCACGCCCGACTTTTGGGCGGCCCCGGCAGGCCGTTTGTTTTGACGTTCCGTGACAGGCCCCGCACCCCCACCTCCGGGCCGACCGGAAGCTTGTGCTGAGTACATCATACCTGAACAACTCAGTGAGGCAGAACACAGCAGTGCACACCAGGGTGACCCCTTCAGTGCATAAACCAATTAACCTGTCCACTGCAGGGCATATAGAAATGAAGTTATTTTCTGCATATAATAATAATATAAGTTCAGTTCTATATAACAATTTCTGTTATCACCACTACCACTACAACTACCACTACTACAAGCTTTGTCTGGAATTTTGTGGACTAACAGACAAACAGACATACAGACAAGCTGGGATCAAAACATTACCTCCTTCCACCATTGAGTGTAGAGGTAAACATCATGGAAATTATATCATGCCCTAGATTTAATTCATGCTTACCCGTGTATTTGCTTCACTGGTTCAAAAGGTCTTTTGCATACATGTAATTCAGACTCTCGTCTTCATTGCTGACCACACAATGTTCGCAACATATTAATGTACATTTGTGCCAAATTTGGTGCTTGTATCACAAAATGCACAATTCTTTTGAATATTTGGGCTAAGCCGCCCCACTATATCGGCCGGCCTCGAAGACCGAAATTGTGACGGTGTCACCCGAAAAATTTGAAATTACGAAATTTGAAAAAATTTGAAAAAAAAAATTACGGAATTTCAAGTGGCCCAATATCTGAAAATGTTCGCAACATATTAATGTACATTTGTGCCAAATTTGGTGCTTGTATCACAAAATGCACAACAGGTTTGCTATGCTGCTACACTAAAGGGCGAACTTGTAACATTCACTAACAGCCTGTGTTTCCCTTCCCTAGGGTCCGCGGGGAGGGTATCTCTACACACGGATTTGCCTACCATTACTTGGCCCTTTCCTTCTAAGCAGAGGGCCCCCCTCGCCGGCTTGACCCAAACCGGCGCCGGACGTTCCTCAAAGTGTCGGGACTGGATGGGGGGGGAGTACTGAAAAACTCGTTTACACGCGGTTCCGTCAGAACCTTGGCTTGTCAGGGTTGTACTAATGCATTTGGTGTCTAGTGGCTTCGAGCACAAATCATTGAGTGATAGGGGTAACACTACCATTGGTATTCCTGCTGTGCTGGTGCGGGGAAGGTGCATACACATCCAACACCGTGTCCTATTCTGTACTGTGGCCATATGCCGTGCGACCTTCCAGTATGTGTTCTCCTCTGGCTTCCTTCTTACTTCCTGGGCAGGCGGGGTTTTAATGACGTAGGCGGCGCAACTAGGTCGGAAGTAGGGTTCAGTTCCATTTGGGATTAGCGTGCGAGGGGGCCATATTCCACATTCAAGTATCATTGTTGTATCCGGGCCAATGGGGGTATAATGCAATAAGAGGGTAGTATTCTCGATGCCCTCGCCCCATCGATATCCTGGGGCATATCGACTACTTATGTGCCCAGTGTATGTTTCATTTTCCACTTTCCTAACCTTAGACAGGACTAGGCGTGGTCTTGTCATGCGTGCCTGTGGTGTCTTATTGTGTACCACTATAGCTTCCACCCATCTTACAGATAACCACTTAAAGCGTGTTTCCAAGTTACAGCAATTCACCGCTACTTTGTCTCCCCAGCGAGCCGTTATATACTTGACGGGGTAGAGGGGAAATGCTGGATAGTTGTCGTGTCCTGGGTACTTGGGGAGGTCCTTTCTCGATAGCTCAAAGTGCAAGAGCCTATCTTTGGCAGGGGGTTTGAGGCAGCTACCCAGAATTCCCATCACCATGACCATCATCGCCGCCCTTAGGAGACTGTAGTGCCCTAGATGGTGCATTGTCTTCAGCAGTGTGAGGTGCGGTGTCTTGTGTGGCTTGTGGTGCGGGAATGGACAACTTACAATGGGTGGCGTGGATCCACGAAGGTTTACCCTCGCAGAAGACTGCCGTCGGTGTGACCAGTAGCACCTGGAATGGTCCCTTCCACCGTGGCTCCAAAGCAGCTTTGCGGGTGAAGTGCTTTACGAGCACCCAGTCGCCGGCTTGGAAGTCGTGGATGGCGTGGCCTATTGGTTCAGGCAGCGCCTCTCGTACTTGAGCATGGATGCTGCGTGCCACATTGGACAAGCCTATGCAAAATCTCAAAAGCATGTCATCCATCACCGGCAAAGCAAGGGTGGACATGTCCGTTGGTGCTGAGACGGGCAAGCTCATAGGTCGTCCCATTAATATTTCATGGGGGGACAGGCCCGTAGTGCGACCCGGAGTGGAACGGATGCTCATTAATGCAAGCGGGAGAGCCTCCGGCCACTTCAAGCCTGTGTCTGCGCAAAGTTTCGCTAGTTTATTTTTTAAAGTCTTATTCATTCGTTCCACAAGTCCCGATGACTGTGGGTGGTAAACGCAATGGAAGGACTGTTTCACGCCCAACGCCTTCAGGATGCCCTTGACCACCTGCGCCGTGAAATGGCCCCCTTGATCTGACGAAATTATCTGGGGGATGCCAAATCTGCACATAAAATCCCGCACGAGACGCTTCACTACTGTCGGGGCATCGGACTTGACGCATGGGTAAGCTTCGACCCATTTGGTGAACGTATCTACGATTACCAACACATAGCGAAACGACATGCTTGGTTCCAATTCTGTAAAATCGAACTCGATAGTTGCGAACGGCCCACTTGGCGCGGGCCGTCCCCCGTCATGTGCATGTCTCGGCGGCGCCCCTCTATTGTGTTGCTGGCAGACCACACACGATCGGCACACTTCGGATACAATCCCTGACAGTCCTGGCGCCGCCCAAGTGTAGTTTATCTGTCCCATCATCCCCCTCTGGCACACATGACCATTTTGATGTGCCATGCGTGCCAGCCAAGGCAGTAAGGCCTGGGGTGCTATAGGTTTTTCGTCAAGGGTCCACATTTCCCCTGGCCCAGGGTGTATCGCCCCTCGTTTGAGCCAGTCCTCGTGTTCGGCCGTCGGCGCAGCATTTTGCAAGTTTATGATATCGTCCTTAGTTGGTGTGGCGGGTGGTCCCACAGTCGGTATGTCAGCAATCTGTGCGGCTGTCGCCTTTGCTCGTGTCACCATCGGCATGTTGCGTTCTATCTGTTGGTTGGCGGCCTTTCCTGCCGCCTCGTCCGCCCTTGCATTGCCCCGGGCAACGTCAGTGTCCGCCCTTTGGTGGCCACGACATTTAATTACCGCGATAGCGCGAAGAAGTAAAATGCTTCGGAGAGCCCTTCTACCAACGCGCCATTCTTTATCACTGAACCGGCAGATGTGAGAAAACCTCTCATCTTCCAGATGGCCCCTTTATCGTGGACTACGCCGTGAGCGTAGGCCGAATCTGTGTAAATATTGACGGCAAGGCCTTCCGCCAAGCTGCACGCTCTGGTCAAGGCGCACAGCTCTGCCTGCTGTGCGGAAAATGTAGGTGGAAGACGCCCGCTTTCTACCGTCTCGCTATCTGAGCATACAGCGTACCCGGACAACAGGGACCCGTCCCATGCGCGCCTAGCTGATCCATCGACATAATATGTACAATCGGGGTAGTCTAGGGGATTGTCCTTTAAATCCGATCGCACCGTGGAGACTAGCTGCACAACGTCGGCGCACACATGGGGTTCGCCCTCCTCAGGGGTGGGCATCAGTGAGGCTGGGTTGAGTGTCGTGCAACGTTCGATCGTGATGTTGGCTGCAGTGATCAGTGCGGATTCGTATTGCATTAATCTAGTGTTAGACAAATGCTGTGTGCTTCGCTGTAACAACAGCGAAGTGACGCAATGCGGTACCCGTAGCGTTACTGGGTGTCCCATAACGATATCCGCTGTTCTTTCTACTGCGTACCTGGCCGCTGCCACGGCTTGCAGGCACACCGGAAACCCTCGTTCGACCGGGTCTAACTTTTTACTAAAGTAGGCCACCGGCCGCTCCTTATCCCCATGGGTCTGTGTCAAAACTGACTGCGCGAAACCTCCCACGGCGTGAGTGTAAAGGGTAAATGGTTTCGCATAATCCGGGAGTCCTAATGACGGTGCCGTGACCAACGCCTTTTTCAGCCCTACGAAACATCGCTTCAATTCATCCGTCCATACCAAGTCGTCCGGGGCGTTCGATTTGGTCGCCTCGTACAGTGGCTTAGCCAGCAGCGCAAAATCAAGTATCCAAGTGCGGCAGTATCCCGTCATACCTAGGAAGCGCAGCATTTGCCGTTGCGAGCATGGGCGAGGCATTTCCATGATAGCGGTCACCCGTCCAGCATCCAATTCTCGTTTCCCGTGCGAAATGGCGTGTCCCAAGTAAGTTACAACCTTCCGCACAAATTGAAGTTTTGGTCTGCCTACTTTGTGGCCTTTGGCCGCCAAGGCCTTTAATAGGGCCATGGAATCCTTTTCGCACGCCTCCTTAGAAGGGGAGCAAATCAACAAATCGTCAATGTATTGCAACAACACTGACCCTCCCGTCAATTCCACATCCGCCAGGTCGCGGTGCAGCGCCCGGGAAAACAGAATGGGGCTATCTGAAAACCCCTGAGGTAGTACTGTCCAAGTATACTGTCGCCCCCTATGGGTGAAAGCGAACAAGTATTGTGACTCAGCCGCGATGGGCACAGAGAAAAACGCAGAACAAAGGTCGATAACTGTGAAGTATGTTGCGTCCGGCGGGATTGACATCATAAGGGTTTCTCCATTCGGAACTAGTGGGTGTATGCCCTGTATCACCTTGTTCACCTCCCTTAAATCCTGTACAAACCTCCATTTGGCTTTCGTCGGCTTTTTTACTGGCAAAATTGGTGTATTACATGGACTGTTAGTTTCCACGATAATTTTCTGTTCCACCAGGGATTGAATTACTGGTGCTATGCCTACGTCGGCCTCGGGTCGTAGCTTATACTGTTTTACGTTTGGCAAGCGCATCCCCGGCTGCACTGATATCACTAGAGGTTCGGCGTCTCACATCCGTCCAACCTCATCATCGCTCTGAGGCCATAAATTGTCTGGCACCTCCGCTAGGAGGTAATCTGACTCACCCGGGTCCGTTAGCACTGCCCTCATGGCATAGGTGCCCTTAGGGGGCAACTCTGCTTCTTCGAACACTCCATCCCTCCGTTGTGTCTTAATGTCAATCGAGAACCCTTCACCATTTTTGAGCCGTTTCACAGTCCAGCGGCCCCTCTTAAACCAATAACCTTGTAAGGGAACTTCTCGTAACCGCCCCACCATCCAACCTACACTTTCCGGTGGCCAGCCCTTGGCAGTAGTGAGGGTAACATGGGCGGCCGCTCCTTCGGGGTATTGGGTCAACGCACGCTGACTCGCGGTTAGGATTACCTCGATACCTATCCCCTCACGGCCGATCCATATCCGTGATAAGTGTAGAGGCGTGCGCTCGCCCAGCTTTTCCTTAACCTTCTCTCAATAATTCTCGTCCTCGCCCTTTGCATCGTAATACGCCGTGCAATGGGGTGGATTATCCTTTAAGTGTTTTATCGAAATTTGGTGCAGTTGTAGCCAATCTCGCAGAACTGGACTGTCCAAACACACATTATCTATGATATGCGTCCAAGTAGCCAGAGCCCCTTTATCCAAGCACCACCAATACGCGGTGGGGCCGGGCCGAGACAATGCCATCATCAACGAGTCGTGTTTAGATTCCGCGACATCTACGAAAACTCCCTGCTCTGTACATGAAATTTGACAGCCCAATCGGCACAGTAAGTCCCGTCCCAACAAATTTGTTGGGGCGGTAGTGGTCATCAAGAAAGCATGTTTAGCCTCCAGCGGGCCGCATGTTACTCGCACTTCCTCCGAAATAGGAAGCGCTTGGGGTAAGCCCAAAACGCCCATTATTTGAACGTTCCTCGCCGTGGGGCGCAAAGATGGCAATTGCCCCTTGTTAATTGTACTGCGAGTCGTGCCTGTATTGACAAGAAACTCTAATTGTCGTCCGTCCACGTCCAACGTCAAGGTCGGTTCCTCTGCCGGTGTCATGGTCAAAAGAGGACACTCCTTGGGCGACCCGCCAGCGTCCCGTCAATAGGCCCCTCTATTGTCCTGGGGCGGAAACCCCTTACGAGCACTTGGGCAATCACGTCTCCAGTGTCCCATTTGCTTGCAATAAAAGCACGGTTCCTGCGGAACCGGCGGTGCGGAGGGCATAGGTCGTCCCTCTACAGCGCCCCTTCCGCCCAGCCGTCGGTCTGGCGGCCCCCACTGTGACTGGTTTACTGGTTGCCATTGCGGCGGACCCCGAGGCAGGGCCCAGTTCCCCCTTGGTCCATTCTGCATCCCACTATTGGGGGGTGGTCCAGGGGTTTGGAGAAGGGGTCTTGGTGGGTACCAAATTTGGGGAGGGGGCCCTGGTACGGTCCAAGTTTGAGGGTTTTGAGGAGGAGGGGGAAGGGGGGGGTGGTATTGTCCATTGTTGTCTTATCTCATCCATATTAATTCGTCCAAGGTCTTGGTCAGTACAACCGTCGCAGTCGTTTCCTTCGTGGTGGACCCACTCTCCGTTGGGGAATTGGCCCCTATAGAAAGGCCAACTCCCCCTCCCGTGGTCCTCATAACCCCGGACAGGCCCCCACTTCTGGCACTGATCGCGTATGTGGCTCTGACTCCGATCCCCCTTTTTATTTTGATTAAGTTGAGCCCGTTTCTCCTGGACATACATTTGCAATATTTCCTCCTTAATATCCTTCTTCTCCTCTAAGGAGGAGCCCGGGCATTGTTCCAGCTTGTCGCATAAATCGTTGGTTGTCATTCCCTTCCAGCCGAAAAGGACGGACTGTACCTGTTTCTTTAATGCCGGCCGAAGCCCCTCGATTAGATATTGGTTTACCAATGGTTGGGGTAGCCCTATCAGCTGCATCGGACCCAGTCCTCCCCAGCGCGCGATGGCCTTTTCCAACCTTTCCCGGTAATCTCCAATTGATTCTCCTGCCTTTTGTTTTATGGCCCCGATTTTTCCCCAGTCCGGACCTCCTGCTGGCAACAGCGCCAGCTCGATGGCATCTAGCAGCCGGACCTTCAGTTCCTCCCATTGTACTTGTGTTATCTGGCCCGCTCCTGCTGCCCTTGGATCGTCCATCGGCCACTGTGCTCTTTGTCTAGCCCTTTCCCATACCTTGGGTGGGAGCACGGATACTCCCATATGGGTTATGTCTCGATAGTCGCACTCGCCAACTAAAAACCAATTCGACATGGTTGGCACTATCTGTCGTGGGTCCTCGATAAGCAAATGTTGAATCCTTTCCCGCATTACTGTTAAAGCGGATTCTTTCCATGGTACCCTTTCTCGAACCCCCTGACCTTGAGCATTAACTCCAATAACTTGTAAGGGGCACAATGTTTTCCTTCCTGTTATTTCCTGACATTCCAATGGGGTAGTTTGTGAGGTCTCGTTCCCATTACAGCCTACCAGTGAGGGGTATAACCCATCCTGTCCTATCGGTGGTGGGAACCCTGCGATGTCGGTCCCGTTATCTATCCCGTTAGCCCCGAGCTGTGCAAACGGATTTCCCTGGCTCGGATGGTTCTGGGGGGTAACGACCTTCGTGCCGTGGGGTATCGGCCCCTGGGGTAACTGGGGCGCGATGGTAGCGGGGTTGCAGGGAGGTGGTGGCGGGAGCGCAGAAAGGATAGGTGGCGCCTGAAACCCCGGGACAGGGCTTAGGTCTGGGGCTGGGGAGGGTAGATTGGTCACTACCTCCCCTACCGCGGGGTCTGGATTTTCAACGAGCGGCATCAGTCGCGCGTTGGCCTGCCTCTCTAATTCTTTAACCGCTTCATCCTGCATTTTATTCGCCTGTTTCCTCAGGCCCTTGAGTTTTGATACCTCACCGGCCAAGCTGGCCTGTATCGACCTTGCGTGTCGCTTCATCGCTTCTTCCTTCCACCAACCAAAGACTTTCCAATAGTCCGGCGGGAAGTGTTTCGTGTCCTGTTCTAACTTTTCTAATGCCCCATACAACGCGTCCAATTTTTCCAGCGCAAAAGACCCTCCTTCGGGCCACGGTTCACCTAAATCCTTAGTCAGCGCAACCCATGACTTCCCTGGTCTCGCAGCGTCATAGCCATACCTCCGAAACATGAAAAATGCTGGGGTATTTCTGAGAGGTTCACCCGCCTTTACAGTCTTATTACCCATCCTAGGAAAATTTAGTTTACCGACGTAGCCTTGTACCCGTGAGGTTCGCCCGCCTCGCGAGGTACGGCCGTCTACCTAACTCTTGAGAGGCTCGTAGCCTTGTACCCGTGAGGTTCGCCCGCCTCGCGAGGTACGGCCGTCTACCTACTCTCCTGAGAGGCTCGCCCGCCTACACAGCTGTCTAACCTACACTTACTGTACTCTCCTGGCGTTCTACGCCCTTATAATACTTCTAACCTTACTTATGATTCCAATGTCTCCCGGGTAGGCCTCGGATTGGGACGCCGCCCTTATCCTTACCCTCACAACCCAGAGATCTATTACCCCTTACCCTCAGGCGCCCAACGTGGGGCACTTCCCCTTACGTAACGTTACCCTGACGAGTCCATAAACAGTCAGTTGCTCCGGGACCCAAGCGGTCCGTATTTAAATTTAGGTTCGTGGATCAGGTTCGAGCAGGGAACGGAACAAACGGCATCCGAGCAAGAGAGTGGGTTACAATTTGGACTGACCCCCAGGCTATAAAAGGAAAAACAAAAGAAAACCACAGCTCACCTGACCCGGATCAATTGCCAGCTGGTCTCACCACTCACTTGCCTGGGACCGCGTCCCGGACTGCACAGACTGATCCCACCGCTGCCACCATTTGTCGGAAGGGGACTTAGAACTTGGGACTCAGAAGACTCAGAGAAAGGAGCAACGGATATATTTATTAGAACTCGTTTACACAAGCTTGCGGAAAACAGGATGTCGCAGGAAGCTCACACGAAATGACCAACACTACAACAAGGTGCTCTGAAATAATTCGATTTAAACTTGCTATATATAAAGAATATAGGGTGTGGCTTTAGCTCACAAGATACAGAGAAAGGATGGGCTCATTGGTCCCCCCACCATTAGTCCCATCCTGTTGTTCAGTTAGTTAAAGGAAGTTCATCCAAGGTTACTCATGGGTTAGCTCAGATAAGGAGATGGTCAGCAATATGTGGCAACATGTTTACAACTTTCTGTATAGAGACTTGGGTTGGGGAAGTACAAAGGGAGTGGACACTCATAAATGTGTCAGCCTACAGGATATTGGCAAAGTCTTGTGGGAGGCTGAGAGATAGCAGCTGCAACCAAGGCCAAAAAGGGGAACAAGGGATTATGCCAACACGGGGCAAGAGCTCACAAGCACAGAACTCCTTATTAGGGTATTACACATCCTCAATGCACAAGAAAGGACTAAGTATTTTAAAAGAATACAGCAATCAGTCAAAACAAAACATATAATTGGTTATACTTGGTAATTGGTAGAGCAGCAAGAATTAACAAAGGGGGAGGGGAATAACAGCTCTCCACATATATATATATATATATATATATATATATATATATATATATATATATATATATATATATATATATATATATATATATATATATATATACGACCGGTCAAAAGTTTTAGAACACCTCAATTTTTCAGTTTTTATTGAAATTTAGGCAGTTTAATGTCCAGTGAGTAAACTCAAATGGTACAAAGGTAAGCAGTCAACTGCTCGAGGTTTAAAAAAAAGTTTAGGTCAGCAAAAACGGGAAAATAATGTAAATTGCACTGTTATATTGTAAAAAAAAAAAGGCCTTCTTCAGGGAACAAGTAATGGGTTAACAACTTGCAGCTGTTCTGCAGCAATGTAAATAAATTAAGCCTTGAAAGTTGATGCAAATAATTCCTACAGGTTTCCCAACCTCTGCTGATTAGTTGATTACAAACCCCCTGTCTGTATAAAAGTAGGATTGGAACAGGCTGTTATTACACCCTCTGAAGCATTAATTGGACAACTGGAGGAAACTCTGACTGGAAGAGGTCTGGCAGACCCAAAGCCACAACAGAATCAGAAGACAAGTTTATGAGAGTCAACGGCTTGCGTGATTGGCGGCTCACAGGGCAACAGCTTCAAGCACAGCTTAACACTGGTCGAAGTAAGCAAGTCTCAGTTTCAAATGTGAAGAGCAGACTTCGAGCTGCATGTTTGACAGGTCGAGTGGCAGTAAGAAAGCAATTGCTAAGATGGCAAAATAAGAAAAAGAGGCTTGCCTGGGCTATGAAACACCACCAGTGGACTACTGAAGACTGGAAGAAGGTCTCATGGACCGATGAATCAAAATTTGAAATCTTTGGTTCATCACACAGGGTTTTTGTATGCCGTCGAGTAGGCGAAATGATGGTTCCTCAGTGTGTGACACCAACTGTCGAACATGGAGGAGGAAGCGTGATGGTCTGGGGCTCTTTTGCTGGATCCAGAGTCGGCGACTTGCACAGAGTGACTGGCACCCTGAACCAAAACGGCCACCACAGCATTTTGCAGCGCCATGCAATACCCTCTGGTATACACGCCCAGTTGGTCAGGGGTTCATCCTACAGCAAGATAATGACCCTAAACACACCTCCAGGCTATGTCAAAACTACCTTCGAGGAAAAGAACAAGACGGGAGGCTTCAAATCATGGAATGGCCAGCACAGTCTCCAGACTTAAACCCCATCGAGCTGGTTTGGAATGAACTGGACAGAAGGGTGAAAGAAAAGCAACCTACAAGTGCAACACATTTGTGGGAACTTCTCCAACAGTGTTGGGAAGAACTTCCCGAACAATATTTGATTCCCATTGCAGAAAGAATGCCACGAGTGTGTTCGACGGTTATATCTGCAAAAGGTGGCCACTTTGCTGAGTCAAAAAATTTAATTAAATTTTGTTAAACAAAATGATTCTATGATTTCTTTTTATCTCCAATTGTTTATTTGTTCTATGCTTAATTACAGAGTACATT
>NC_136261.1:189453174-189498174 GCF_964187855.1 Myxine glutinosa
ACCAGGGCCGAGGTGAGCACCCCGATGGGCGTGTCCAAAACGCCGGCGGCGTAATCGCTGGAGGCGCTATAAAAGGCGCAAACGGAAGTGAGTAGTGAGTTGGTCTGAGTCGGTTGCCAGAGGAGGGTCAGTGGTTGCGTTGGTTGCGGTGGTAAGAAGTCGGTGGTGAGAAGTGGTGGCGTCGAGGGGTCAGTGGTTGCGTTGGTCGCGTTGAGTTGTCAATGGTGAGGAGACACCAGGGCCAAGAGAGAGAAGGTGCCAAGGGCCATTACCAGCAGTTGCGCCAGAGACGGCAGACGCGCCCTGAGCTGAGCCAGAGAGGCAGCGTTGACTCCACCAGGCAGCTTCAACCCGTTACCCCGCGGGGACCAAATAGCGGTGGCATCGGTGGCCGTCGAGGTCCAGCCGACGTCCCGTGCGGGATCAAGCCCGAACCATCTGCCCCAGCTGAACCTTCCCATTCCTCCTTCCAACATTCATTCCATTCCATCCTTCTTGTATACGTGAGTTTGTTTTGTTTGTTCTGTCCCTGGGTATTTAATTAAGTCTGTAGGTAAGCTAAAATTTGCACTGTGTCACCTGCGTCTTATGTGTTGTAAATAAAACATGATTGCTCCTTTTTTTGCTTGTGTGTGTAAATAATAAACCCCATTACTCGTCTGTACGTCTTCTCGTTTTATTCCTTTTCCTCTTGCATTGCGTCGTTTTTGTCTTTTCCCTCATTGAGCAGCTACGGTGCGATACGGCCAAAGTTCTGGGTGAATCGGGTGAGTCAGGGATCCTGTAACGGTCGCGGCAATACCAAACCGCTCGGTAACTAACATCTTAAACCGCGATCTGTAACAATTGGTGTCTGGGAGTGAGATTCGGGGCCTGAACCAAATTTTTAAAATAAAAAAAACATCTAGAAAAAAATTTGGTCAAAATTACGAGCTGCCGAAATTTGTTTTGTTTAAAGCAAAACCCGAATTTTGAAATCGCGCCATGGCTGGTCAAGGCGACGGGATGCCGGTGGGAGAGCTAGAAGAGGGGTTAGGAGTAACCCAGGATCAAATGGAGGGGAGCAATGAGGAGGCGGTTGAGGGAGTATCAGACGCACAAAATGGCGCCTCGCACATGGCTACGGCGGCCGCACCCGCTGCACAAGTGGGAGGGATGGCCCAAATGCAGGCCCTCATGGAGCAATTTATGGCGCAAATGCAGGCGTCCCTCAAACTGCAGGGTGAGCAAATGGGGAACCGAATGGATGCTCAGAGTGAGCAAATGAAGGCTCAGAGTGAGCAAATGGGGAACCGGATGGATGCTCAGGGTGAGCGATTGGAGGGCCAAATGGGGGTAATGAGGGACGAAGCGAGGGGTACTGGTGAGGGGTTAGACAAGAAATTTGGGAAGTTAGACAATAATTTTGAGGGGTTAGACAACGGGATAAAAGAGGTGAAAAATGGGTTAATGGGGCTAGAAAATAGGATGGAGGACAAATTGCGGGAGATAGGGGAGCAATACGCCAGAGAAATTAAACAAAGGGGAGAGCAGATAGAGGAGGTAAAAATCGGGGTAGAAACCAAACTGGATGCTCAGAGGGATGAATTGGGACAGATGAGGGCGGCATCTACAAAAGAAAGGGAGGAGATGAAGGAGGAGATACGACGAGGTGTGGGTGAGGAGGTTTCGGGGCTACGCGAGGAGGTAAAGCGAGGTGAGAAGCGTATGGAGAAAGAAGTGAGGAATAATACGGCTAGGTTACAGGGGGGCATAGAGGATCTGACGAAGGGAGTAGAACAGCTGACAGTCGGACAAAGGGAACTAGCGGACCAAGTGGAAAAGAACACTGCAATAATCGGGGGGTTAAAAGCGACACAAAAGGACATAAAAAATGAATTAATAGCGACACAGAAGGAATGTCAGATGGTACATGAGGGGTTGACGAAGAAATTGGAAGAGGTGACAGAAGTAATAGAGACGAAGGACCGAGAGGTGAGGACGCACATAGAAACGGTTAAAGTGGCGTTAGAGGAAGAGATAGAGGGGGCGCACAGGGAGATGAAGGAGGTAAAGGAAAAATTAGAGGAGGTGGAAGAGGGGGTGAGTGAAATTAAGAAGAGACGGAGGGAAACTAAGAGGGAGATAAAGGAGGAAGTCATGGAATATGTACAAAGTCTGTGTTCAAATCATGATGAGGTTCTCACTAACCAAATAAAAAGTTTGCAGGTGGCAGAGGAGGTGCGACGAAGAGGTACGGAGGTGAGTGGCAATGTATATGATGTGAGGGGAGAGTCAGTCGGCTTGGGGGGTGGTGTAGACCCGGGTGTTCGTGAGGGACCAATGGTAAGATGTATGACTGGTCCGGAGTGGATGGACAGGGGAGGTGTGCAAGGAGGTTTGGCTATGGGGAGTGAGGGGGGTGCTGGTGAGCAAGGATGTGGGGGTATGGCGTGGGTAGCGGGTTGCGGAGGGGCGACCCAGGCATCGACACCAGGAGGGGTAGTGTTTGGAGGGACGGGGGACGCGCGGGAGCCCCCCGGGAATAACGTACTGTGGGAGCCCGAACGGGTTGGTCCCGCGTTGATCCCGCAAGGAGTGACGCGCGGGGTCCGACCTTCGGGCGCCCACAAGGTCCCACTCGCGCCGTATGACGGCAAGAGTGATTTGAGGGCGTACCTGGCGCAGTTTGAGTACGTGTGTAAAGGCAACGGTTGGAATCCGGACGAAGGTGGAGTACACCTGGTGGGGGCACTGCGCGGTGCGGCGGCGGAGGTGCTGACGGCTTTACCACCGGGTGCTCTCACCCTGCCAGCTCTCCGTGCGGCATTAATTAATCGGTTCGGCATTGAACAGCAAAGCGAGCTTGTTAAAGCCCAACTTGCGCAGCGAAAACGCAAGCCCCAGGAGACCATCGGGGAACTTGCTCACGATATTCGCCGCGCGGTCGGGATTGCACACGCGGACATGGCAGCGAGTTCCCAGGAAAGCCTGGCGCTGGATCACTTTATTCAGGCCCTTCCGGATCTGGAGCTCCGGCAACAGCTCGCCATGTGGCGCCCGCAAACCATGAGTCAGGCGGCCGACGCTGCAGCCCGTTGAGAAGCAGCGAGGCCCCTGGCCCGGGGAGGCGAGCGCCACGCAGTGGCGGTGCGTCAGATGGGGCCCGTGATGGGGGGCGGCCCCCCAAGGGGGCCCGCCCCCGACGGGGGCCCTGACCTGGAGAGCATGGTCCGGAGGTTAGTGGATCGGCGCCTGGCGGGACCTGGACCATGGCAGGCGGCCCCAGCGGTGGCACCCGGTAGTCCCCGACAGAGTACCCCAATTCGGACATACAGGGGGGGGGGGGGGAATTTGGAATACCGGAGGCAAGCACCTTACCAGGTGAGGTGCTATAATTGTGCTCGGATGGGTCACCGTGCATGGGAGTGTCGAGCTCCGCGCCGGGACGTTTCCCGCCAACCGATGCCCTCAACTCCGCCCCGTATAGATCGGCCTAGCCGACCTCAGACACCCCCCCGCCAGGGCCCGGGAAACTAGAACGTGCCGGGCATGCAGGGCGGTGTTCGGCAGTAGGGGATGGGGAGGAGCCCTCGTTGACGCGACAGGTCATTCATTGTGGCCGAATTGGGACGGGTAGTTTGACAATTCGGTGCAAAATTGCCGGCGTGGGGGTAGACGCCGTGGTGGACACGGGAGCCAGCGCCACGATCATCAGCCCCGTGGTCCTTAATTCGAGTGCAGACGGCTGGGGTAAAATCCAGCGTCTGGAAAATCATAGTTTGCAGTTGGCTACCGGGGCAACGGCTCCGATCATAGGGCGTGGTTTTGTGACCCTCAAGTTGGGATCGGTAAAGCAAGAGATAGAGGTTTGGGTGGCGGAGGTGTGCGACCCATGCTTAATAGGGTTGGATTTGTTGACTGCCGGCGGTTGTAAAATCGACTTGAGTCGGGGGATCCTGCGATGGGGAGTGGAGGAGCTACCATTGGAGGGGGTGAGCACAGCCGAGAGGGTGGAGCTGGAGGCTCCTGAGGCCGTGACCATCCCTCCAGGGGCCGAGGCCATCGTGCCGGCCCGATGGTCAGCTCGCCCGACATGGCAGGAATCCTGCGGCCTGGTCGAACCGGTGGCAGCGCTATCCATACCTGGTTTAATCGTGGGCCGTACCCTTGTAAAAACGGACGGGCCGGTGGTGGCCGTCCGAGTAATTAATATTAGCACAGAACCACGCACTATAGGGAGGGGCACGAAGGTAGCTGGCTGCACCCCAGTTAGAGAAGTCGCGTCAGTGAGGGGCGAGAACGTCCAGCCGAGCCGGCCCCAGGGGGAGCCTTCAATAAGTTCTAGGAATTGGCCCGATCCCATTTGCGAGATGGTAAATCGTAGTAGTGTAGAGTTGGGAGGTACCCAGAGGGAAACCTTACACAAACTGGTTGGGTCCCATTTGGACCTCTTCTCCTTGTCCACCGAGGATATTGGACGTACGGGCCTGGTGAAACATCAGATCCACACCGGTGAGGCCCGGCCTATTCGTCAGGCCGCCCGACGGCTCCCTTGGAGCAAGAGGGCGGAAGCTGACGAGCAGGTTGAAAAAATGCTCGACGCAGGTGTGATCGAGCCCTCGGGAAGTCCTTGGATGTCACCTGTTGTGCTGGTCAAAAAGAAGGATGGGACCACGCGGTTCTGCGTGGACTATCGCCAGCTAAACAACGTGACACTCAAGGACTCATATCCCCTGCCAAGAATTGATGACACCCTCGATGCCGTTGCGGGCTCAAATTGGTTCTCAACTTTGGACCTCAAGAGTGGGTATTGGCAGGTGGAGATGGATAGGGCAGGGAAGGAGAAAACGGCATTTTCCACAGGTAAGGGACTGTATCAGTTTACTGTGATGCCGTTTGGTTTGTGTAACGCCCCCGCCACCTTTGAAAGATTGATGGAACATGTACTAGGCGGCATGCCATGGCAATCATGCCTGGTGTACCTGGATGACGTCCGAGTACATGCCAAAACGTTCCCCCAGGCAGTAGCTAATTTGGACCAGGTGTTCAGGTGCCTCAGACAGGCAGGGTTGAAGCTGAACCCGAGTAAGTGCACTTTGTTTGCAAGAGAGGTGGCCTATCTAGGTCACGTGATCGGCCGCGAGGGGGTAAAAACGGACCCAGACAAAATTAAAGCGGTAGAGGAGTGGCCCGCACCACGTACCATCAAGGAGGTGCGGGGATTTTTGGGACTCTGCTCCTACTACCGGCGCTTTGTGGCGAAATTTGCGGAGTTGGCCCGTCCCCTCCACCGGCTTACGGAGAAGGGGACGCGATTTAATTGGACACGGGAGTGCCACGAGGCCTTCCAAAAATTGAAGGGGTGTCTAACATCCGCACCCCTTCTAGCTTACCCCACTAGTAACGGGGCATTTACCCTGGACACGGATGCGAGCCAGGAAGGATTGGGCGCAGTTTTGTCTCAGACACAGGAGGGCGTGGAGAGAGTGATTGGTTACTATAGTCGGGCCTTAAGTAGGCCCGAGCGAAATTATTGCGTCACTCGCAAAGAGTTATTGGCTATGCTGGCTGCCATGAACCATTTCCACCCGTACCTGTACGGGCGGAAATTTTTGGTTAGAACTGACCATTCCTCCTTGCAATGGCTCCTTCGGTTCAAGGAACCGGAGGGCCAAATTGCAAGGTGGTTGGAAAAGTTGCAGCAGTACGATTTTGATGTGGCCCATAGGGCCGGGAAGGCCCATGGTAATGCGGACGCACTCTCTCGGCGTCCTTGTCTGGGGGAAAACTGTAAATTTTGTGCGAGACACGAGGAGAGGGAGCAATTGGGCGATTCTGCCCCGATTCTCGTCGTCCGGGCAACCCGGGTGAGAGGGCCAATTTTGCCACTAACCGCGGACGAGGAATTTGGAGATTTGGCATGGAGCACGGCCCAGCAGGAGGATCCTGTCCTGGGGCCAGTGTTCAATTGGGTCAAATTGGGGCAAAGACCAAAGGGGGAAGAGGTCACCCCCCTCGGGGCGCAAACAAAGGCGTATTGGGCTCAGTGGCAGACCCTGGAATTGAAAGGCAACATCTTGTATCGCAAGTGGGTGGAGGTTCCCTCTGATAGAACTTCCTGGCTGGTGATAGTCCCTGACAAATTCAAGAACGTCATATTGCAACAGGTGCATGGTACCCGCTCCGGCGGCCATTTGGGCAGGACAAAGACAATATCTCGGGTCCGCCGGAGGTTCTATTGGGTGAATATGGGGCGCGACATACAGGACTGGTGTCGGAGATGCGACGCCTGTTCTGCCAAAAAGGGACCAGCACGGAGGATGAGGGCCCCCCTTCAATTACATCAGGTGGGGGCCCCCCTTGAGCGGGTGGCTATGGATATTCTAGGACCGCTGCCCCGCACCCGCCAAGGTAATAAGTATATCCTCGTTGTAATGGACTATTTCACCAAGTGGCCGGAGGCCTATGCCCTCCCCAACCAAGAAGCAGGGGTGGTAGCACAGGCCTTCGTAGAAGGATTTGTATGTCGGCACGGGATTCCACAGGAGCTGCACACCGATCAGGGTCGAAATTTTGAAAGTCAATTGCTAAAAGATGTGTGCAGACTCCTGTCAATTCGGAAAACCAGGACCACGCCCTTGCGGCCACAATCTGACGGGATGGTGGAAAGGTTCAATCGAACATTGATCCAACAACTGGCATTGTTCACCACCACCCGTCAGGATGACTGGGACGAACATCTCCCGTACCTGTTGATGGCCTGCCGAACCAGCCAGCACGGGGCCACCGCATGCAGTCCAGCGTTGCTTATGTATGGGCGGGAGTTACGGGCTCCCGCCGACTTGCTATGCGGTCCCGTGCCAGACACCACGGACACACCGCCGAGGGAGGGTTACGCACGTCACCTGGAGGAAGGCATGGAGCGGGTCCATGCCTTCGCCCGCCGCCAGCTCCATCTGGCGGGGGCCAAGATGAAGCGCAGGTACGACGACCGGAGCCAGGGGAGTCAATACGCTCCGGGGATGAAGATTTGGTTCTTTAATCCCCGGAGGCGGAAGGGAAGGTGCCCAAAACTCACCTCCCCCTGGCAAGGCCCAGGAGTCGTCCTGTCGCAAATCTGTGACGTGGTCATTAAGATCAAAATGGGGCCACGGACCCCCCCTCGGATCGTCCATGCCGACCGGATAAGACCTTATGCCGGCGAGCAGGCGCCCTCATGGATCGCCTCGGCTCTAGATGCCGAGGCAGGACCCAGTACCTCTTGCGACGGGGGCTCGTAGCGTCAGAGGACTGGGGGGATGGTAGTGAGAGATGCCCCGCTGTGGTGGGATGGCAACGCTGTCATCCCTCACAGAAGGGGGGCAAATGCGCAATAGCTTATGGGGTGTATGGCAGTGAAAACTAGCCCGGGTGGGTTAGGATATTGATAGGGATCTAGCGAAGATGACATTAGGTAACGTTAAGTTTAGTTAGTGACTGATACCTGTAGTGGGGACGCAGGTAGATTAGTGTGGATTATAATGATGAGGGAGCGCAATAGTTTAAAGGGACGACTGGGAAGCGCAAGTTTCAGAGGGGAGTAGTTAGATGAGATGATGCCGTGTGTGTGTGAGGATTGAACAGGTGTGATTGCACAGGTGTGCAACTGAACAGGTGTGTGGAGCAGTGTATGAGTGAGTAATGCTGATGTGTGTTGTGTTGACCAACTGGTCCAGGAAGAGGAGGAGGGTGCAGGTGGCACCAGGTGTGAGTGCACAGGTGTGCAACGACAGGTATGGAGAATGGGAGTGTGGAATAAATGGAGTATTGGAATGGATGGTCGTGGAGTGAGTATGGTGGAAATTGTGGAGTGGAGTGGATGGTGCGAAGGTGTGGATGGGGGAAGAGTGGACCCCCATCACGGATACCCGGGGCGGGTAGTGTAAGTGTTAGGTAGAGGGTATAGGTAAATTGTGGTTGGATATTGGCATCTGTGGTGCGGGTGAAAGAATGGTCTTTGGATGGGTGCAGCAGTGTGGTGGAAATGGCTGGGCGTGTAGCCTGTTAGTGTGTGTAGTTGGTTTGGACACTCCACCACTGTGAGGATGTCGGCCAGGTGAGGCCGCAGGTGGGCTCTGGGAGCCGGTAGTAGTTGTTGTGGATGGGGCCCGAGGATCCGGAGGACGGACCCGGGTAGCCCAGTGCCAGAGGGCACCGAGTGGGGTGACAGAGCCAGGAGGGGCCTGCCCCAGTTAGATAGGTTAGGGTGAGGAGCTAGGTAAGCTCGGGTGGCAACTACAGTGGTGGAGGTGTGCAGGTGGGTAGACCTGCTGGGAGAGCTACACGTCGCAGCCCAGAAATTGTGCGAGGGCACCGGGAGATGAATCGGGGGAGTGAGACCCCAAATTGAGGAGCACCACAGTTTGGTCAATGGGAATTGGTTTTTAGAACCCATAGTGTAAGTGGCCAATGGATTGGCAGGGAAAGACCCCGGGTAGTGTAAAGTGTGTTAATGTCATTTAGAAAGTAGTTAGGATGAAGTCTCCTCGCACCATCTGCATCCACTCACCTGAGGTGACAGGTACTCCGCACCATGCCATGTTTAATTATTTTTTTTACTGTGCAAATGTTTGGATTGTGAGACGCATCATGACGTGGGTGTGACATTGTGCTTTGATGTTCCATCTCTGCCTCCTTATGAGGATTGATGATGAATTTGGTGATGGCAAATTTTGAAGTAGAGGGATTGTGGAGACGAATTTGGTATAGGGGAAATATGGGGAAGACGTGACAGTAGTGACGAATTTGTAAATGTGTAGATTTTTGTACATATGGGGTAAGGGCAAGGGTAGGGTAGGTGACAGGGGGGTGACGTACGGTAGGGACGAGCTTTCTCACTTCGCCCTCCGTACGCATTTCGCCTTGCATTGCCTTATTGATGTGTACCCTTGTGACCTTACCCCTCGCTCAATTGTCTTTCCCCTTTTGTCTCCCACATGACCTGTGCGCCACTGGGTGCCGAGGGGAGCGTGCGTGGGTCGGCCATTGTGCGCCCAAAATTCCCAGAACCAGCTGTCTGCATCGATGCACCACATTATGGATCACATGTCTGTGGCCGAGCACCACCTATGGACCCCATGGGTTGGGGCATGGCCCCTCTGCTGGAACCGGCCATGAGGGCCTGAAATCTTGCTGGCGGACCTTGGCCACAGGGCACCGATGCCCCACAGGTGAACCACACTAGTCGGCCCTGTGGGCTATAAATAAAAGCAAATAAAAAGGACACATTGGGCACACTTTATTGAAAATAGGCCGCCAGTAAGCAAAGCAAAAGAATGACAACATCTGGAAGAACAAATAATAATCACCAGCAGAGGGAGCCGAAGAGCAAGAGACACCTGCAGGGTTAGGGGTTGTTGATTTTATTTTTATGGAACACTGATGAACTATGGTGACTGCACCGATTGGTGCTTGGGTGTGTATTGGTGCGTTTTTGGGTGCGTTCATGGTGCGTCGATGCAGAGCAGACTGTCTCCCCCCCAGAAAGAACAATCACAGGTCCTGGGTTAGTTTTGTAAATAAAAATAGCATCATTGTAAATAATGCTTCCCACCGTCAGTGTATAGTTTGAAGACCATTCCGCAATTCGGTTAACTGTGGGCGTACGTCTGTTAGGCAGGGTGCAATGGAGCAGCGGGACACATTTATTTATGTTTTAAAACTGTCGCACTCAGGGTCAGGTTAAAAGTAGAGGGAACTACACCTACGTGCCACACTAAGGTAAAAGTTATAGGCCCGGGACGTGCCTAAGGGGAGGAGGGTGCAGTGTTGTGGATATGAGAATGTTTTTTTATTTTATTGTTGTGGTAAAATGTTGTTGTAAAAGGTTGTTGTAAAATATCACCCCTCCTCCCTCCGTTTGTGGTTGTATAAAGGTCAAAGGGCGTTCCCGTAGTTAGTCCATAAAACATACATGCAGGACACGATATATCTTTTTTGACAGTTATATCCTTATTATGTGTATTAGTGTAAGGCTGTGTCTTCCATTAATTGAAATACTCCATTGCACCAGTGAAAGAGATAGATTCCCTTCATTCCCACTCCCAACACTTCCATTCCCCCCCTTTCCATCAATTGCAATTCGCATTGCCAACTGCATGTTGGGCGGTTTTCCCTTCATCCGCCATTGACCACGAGGCAGGGTTGGGGGAAGGAAGGCGGGTCTCCACCTCGTCATAGCGGGGAGGAGGGGCGTGCCCGCCCGTCGTCATCCAGGGCGGAGCCCGAGGGTCGCGCGACCAACCAGGGCCGAGGTGAGCACCCCGATGGGCGTGTCCAAAACGCCGGCGGCGTAATCGCTGGAGGCGCTATAAAAGGCGCAAACGGAAGTGAGTAGTGAGTTGGTCTGAGTCGGTTGCCAGAGGAGGGTCAGTGGTTGCGTTGGTTGCGGTGGTAAGAAGTCGGTGGTGAGAAGTGGTGGCGTCGAGGGGTCAGTGGTTGCGTTGGTCGCGTTGAGTTGTCAATGGTGAGGAGACACCAGGGCCAAGAGCGAGAAGGTGCCAAGGGCCATTACCAGCAGTTGCGCCAGAGACGGCAGACGCGCCCTGAGCTGAGCCAGAGAGGCAGCGTTGACTCCACCAGGCAGCTTCAACCCGTTACCCCGCGGGGACCAAATAGCGGTGGCATCGGTGGCCGTCGAGGTCCAGCCGACGTCCCGTGCGGGATCAAGCCCGAACCATCTGCCCCAGCTGAACCTTCCCATTCCTCCTTCCAACATTCATTCCATTCCATCCTTCTTGTATACGTGAGTTTGTTTTGTTTGTTCTGTCCCTGGGTATTTAATTAAGTCTGTAGGTAAGCTAAAATTTGCACTGTGTCACCTGCGTCTTATGTGTTGTAAATAAAACTTGATTGCTCCTTTTTTTGCTTGTGTGTGTAAATAATAAACCCCATTACTTGTCTGTACGTCTTCTTGTTTTATTCCTTTTCCTCTTGCATTGCGTCGTTTTTGTCTTTTCCCTCATTGAGCAGCTATGGTGCGATACGGCCAAAGTTCTGGGTGAATCGGGTGAGTCAGGGATCCTGTAACGGTCGCGGCAATACCAAACCGCTCGGTAACTAACATCTTAAACCGCGATCTGTAACAATATATATATATATTGTTACGGACACGACTTATTAAGATGTTATGCTGGGCGGAGCGGAATGGCCGCCGTGTTCGCACAAGTTACCCGATTATACTCGAACGTTGGCCGAATCGCGCTACGCTAGATCAATGAAGGAAAGGACACAACGGCTAGGTTAAATGACACGACACCAGGGGTACAGTTCTCAAGACCTCCGGAGGAGGTTATAATATGGGGTATGCAGAACGTTTAGATTACACGGCACAAGAGGTACAGCACAGAAAGATAGGCACTTATACACGGTCTTATCTTAATCCCCGACAGACCACAGACAAACGGGACAAGACTGACTCACACAGGGATTGATGGCAAGGGAGGGCAGGCAGTCGATGGCTCAAGGTGCACCTTGGCTCAGGGGCAGAATCGACCCGGTCCGGTCCAAAGATGCGGGTAGGTATCGTCGCGCTGGAGGTGGCGTCCGTTCTCCTTCGTAGCTGAGGCGCATCTGACGTCACCTCCGGTAAGTGGCTGCGTATCTCCAGCGGGGAGTGACACGCCCTCGGCTCGTTAGCTCCGCCCCAGATGGAATCGGTCCGCCGCTTCTTAATGGGTGCGGGGGGGTTACCGGGCTCCGCCCTTGACGAGGAGCTGACAGTCAGCCCCTGTGTGGTAACCCCGTCGGAGCACATGGGCAATGGCGGCTAACCAAGCCGGAGTGAGGACGCACACTCCCCGCGCCGCCGCCGCGCCGCCCCCGCTGTTGTTGTAGTTGTTGTTGTTGTTGTAGTTCCATGAGGAAGAGATGCGGGGAGGTATTGGGAGGTCCTAAACTTACTACTGGTGCCATACAATCACATTCTGGTGCAACGAAGAGTCAGAATTAATGGAAACGAGTCCTTAACTGACATAGACTAAGAATAACTAGCAAGATGTCCTATAGTTGTCTACGTGAGATGCGGTGAACCTGGGCACGACATTTAATGGGGGAAAAAGGGGAAGGTCGGGGCTACAGAGTGTTGTTTACAGACAATGGGACTAGGGAATGGGGGATTGGGGATAGTTGGGGAGTATTGGGGAAATAGGGGAATATTTACAAGCGGATATGGATGGAGGCCAAATCCCATATCCGCAACATTGCACCCTTCTCTACCTCGGGGCGGCCCGACCCGATAAATCTTTACCTACGTTAGTGTGGCACTCAGATGTAGTTCCCTCTACTATTAACTCAACCCTGAGTGCGACAGTTTTACAGATGTTCACAAATGAGTAAATATGTCCCCCTGCGACGTTGCACCCTTCTCCTCACAGAAACACACCCACAGGATAACCGAATCGCGGAAAGAATCCTCAAACTAAACATACAGCCGGTAGGGAGCATTATTTACACAAGACTACACTGATATTTACACTACGATCCAGGACCTGTTTTTGGAGGAACACATGCAGATGTTATGCATAGAGAGAGCACGCATGCCAGCATCGATACACCAACCCACGAGTGCCCTGTGGCCTTACGGCCTTTAATAATGTGCAGAGCACCCCATCCAAGCACCAAAAGCACCACCCTTATTCACAGTCAGCACCATCCGGTGCACCAATAAAATGTTCAATGTCACCGGTGGTGTCGCAGCCGGCCGATGTTCTGCCGCTGGTCTTGCCTTGGAGCCCACTTGGTGTTCTGGCTTCCTTCAAAAATAAAGAAAGGCGCCAACCGCGTCCATTTCTTTATTGTGGCCGTCAGGGGGCCAACTATTAGTGGTTCACCTGTCTGGCATAGGTGCCACGTTGACCCATAGGTCCATCAACGGGTGGTGCTTGCCCGCAAAAGAACTGCGGTCCATGGTGGGCGGCCACAAACATTGCGGTCCATATGGTGTATCGATCCAGGCAGCAAGCAGCGAAAGTACAGGCCCACAACTGCGGAGCCAGCACCTCTCTCTCCTCTCTCTCTGCCCCAAAGCCAGATCCTCGGAGGTGGGAGACAAAAGAAGCAGACAAGTGAGTAAGGTGGTAAGGGCGCAAAAGTGCACGCAATACAAGGTGATGCACACTGGGGGCACATGGGAACCAGGTGAGACAGGTACGTTCCTACCGTATGCCCCCCCCACCAGGTAACCTACATTGCCCCTCCCTTACCCCTTACTGTATCCACAAAACACAACACTACCCATAAACATCTACTTTACAAATCCACAACGTCCCTACTGTCTTCCCCGTTCCTCCCATAAACCAAATTCGTCTTCTCTCCCTCCTAACCAATCAAATTTGCCATTTCCAACTCTCATCAAAATTTGCCATCTCCAACTCAACATCAAAATTTGCCATCACCAATTCATCATCAGTCCCTCCTCAGGAGGGAGAGATGGAATCACCCCAATGTCTCATCCACGTCGTGATGCGTCTCACCAATCCACACAGCAATTCTCATTTCCTGCATACAGAACAAAGGAACACAGGTGTGGAGTCATCATCATTACCACAGGTAAGTGGCTGCGTATGGTGCGACAGGTTCATCAATCCTAACTATTTCCTAAATGACTTTAACAACTTTACATTACCCGGGGTCTTTCTCCTGCCAAACCATTGGCCCACTTACACTATGGGTTCTAAAAACCAATTCCCATTGACCAAACTGTGGTGCTTTTCAATTTGGGGTCTCACTCCCCCGATTCATCTCCCGGTGCCCTCGCACAATTTCTGGGCCGCGACGTGTAGCTCTCCCCGCAGGTCTACCCACCTGCACACTTCCACCACTGCAGTTGCCTCCGAGCTTACCTGCTCCTTACCCTAACCTAACTACCTGGGGAAGGCCCTCTGGCGCTCTCCCCACTCAGTGCCCTCTCTGGCACTGGGCTACCCGGGTCCGTCCTCCGGATCCTCGGGCCCCACTGACACTAACGGCTCCCAGAGCCCACCTGCGGCCTCACCTGGCCGACATCCTCACAGTGGTGGAGTGCCCAACCAACTACACACGCTAACAGGCTACACGCCCAGCCATTTCCACAACACTAATGCACCCATCCGCAATACCATTCTGCAACCGCACCACAAATGCCAATATCCAACCACAATTTACCTATACCCTCTACCTAACACTTACACTACCCGCCCCGGGTATCCGTGATGGGGGTCCACTCTTCCCCCATTCACACCTTCGCACCATGCACACCACTCCGCACCACTTACTCCAACTCTCTCCACACACCTGTACTTGCACACCTGTGCTCTCACTCTTGGTGCCGCCTGCACCCTTCTCTCCCCAAGCACATTCGCGCTGATCCACAACACTCACTACTCACACACTGCTCCACACACCTGTCGAGTTGCACACCTGTGCAATCACACCTGTTCAATTCTCAACCACACGGCATCATCTCATCTAACTACTCCCCTCTGAAATTTGCGCTTCCCAGTCATCCCTTTAAACTATTGCGCTCCCTCGTCATTATCATCCACTCTAATCTACCTGCGTCCCCACTACAGGTATCAGTCACTATCTAACCTTAACGTTACCTAATGTCATCTTCGCTAGATCCCTATCAATATCCTAACCCACCCGGGCTAGTTTTCACTGCCATACACCCCATAAGCTATAGCGCATTTGCCCCCACCATGGGAAGGGTGGCAGGGATGCCACCCTTACCCACCGGGCCCATCGCTCATTACTAATTTTGCACATCAAATTTCAACAAATCAAAAATTTGCCAATCACTGCCCATCATCTGCCAATCATTACTGCCAATCCTTTGCCAATCATCAAATTTTGTTTTTTTCTAATTTTGGGTCCAAAACACTAACCTCATCACCCAGTCTACTCACTAATGCCTCTCGGTGCGCCAATTCCTGTCCAAAGCCCGGCTTCGTACAGCCAAGCCATGAATGCGGGTTGTTCTGTGCCAGCGGCTGGATGCGTGCCGCATTCGGGGCAGGGACGGGGGCTTACCCGGGCCGAGATCCCACGCACCATCTCGGCGTGGAGCCATCCAATGTCCCGATCTCGACCTGCCGGCACGCCTCAACAAAACGTGGTCGCCATGACGACCCTTCCTATCCAGCTGCCCGCTCCGCCTAGTGGAGCACGGACGCGGCCGTTCAAAGCGAGGCCCGGCACGCACCGAGGGCCCGCTTCGGCTAAAAGTCGACCTAACCTCTAACCTGGTTACCGTCGATGCTTCACCTGGATTCTTACAAGCATACGCTACCCCTTTCTTGCTCATACATGCAGCCGTTTCCATGCTCCTCGTCGTACCTTCTCTAACACACCCAGGTACACTCATTCCTCGCACAGCCTTGGTCACACACCTGACCACCGAACACTTTGGCACACATTCGTCGGTCGCACACCTCACCAACACACCTCTTCGTGCCCCCTCCTCGGTCACCTCCTCTGTGACAATCACAGGTGTGCTCTCACTCGCACACCCAACCACGTGCCTCACTACCAATTCCAGCGTGCATTCCCACTCACGCTCTACCATTCCAGGTGTGCTTCCTTTCTCACCTGTCACAACCAACTCACGCTCCGTGTCACTCGTACTACTCTCACCTCCACTCTTGACAGCGCACTCTTTCCTCATGCACCTGTCCGTTACACACCTTTCTCGCGCACACTTTCTCGTTACATCCTCTGTAACACTCCCCACAGGCGTGCATTCTTCCTTGCCTTTGACAGCGCACTCTTTCCCCATGCACCTGTCCGTCACACACCTTTCTCGCGCACACTCTTGCGCCCACTCTCCCGTCACACCCTCTGTAACACTTACCACACCGCGCTTCCATGTGCTCCCTCGCACACGCGCTACGACCGACTCACTCTCGCCAGCACCCTCACTCCTTGGCACGCACTTTTTCCTCACACACCCCAGAGTCGGACTTTCTCGCACACCTCCTTTTTCGCACACCAGACCTGTCGCACACTTCACCAACGGCCTCTCACGAACACCCGGGTCTATCTCGACCCCCAAGCTTATCAAATCACCTGGCGCATCATACGCACGACCATATTGGTCACCACTTACACCGGGTCCTCTTTCTCTTCGCTTCTCCTCCATCACCTGCGAATCCCTCATCCGGTTAATGAGCACATCATCACGATCCGAACACAGACTTTGGACCAATTCTTTTACCTCCTCTTTTATCTCTTTCTTATCCCCTCTCCGTCGCTTCTTAATTTCGCTCACCCCTTCTTCCACTTCTTCTAATTTCTGCTTCACCTCTTTTATTTCCCGGTACGTCTCCTCAAGCTCGTCCTCCAAGGCTACCTTGACCGTTTCCATGTGCGTCCTCACCTGCCGGTCCTTCGTCTCCATTACCTCTGTCACCTCGTCCAACCTCGTTGTCAGTCCCTCACGTACCATCTGACATTCCCTCTTCGTCGCTATCAAGTCGTCTTTTAGTTCTTTCTGTGTCGCTTTTAACCCTCCTAATACCGCAGTGTTCCTTTGAACCTGCTCCGTTAGTCCTTTTTGTCCCTCCGTCAGCTGTTCCACCTCCCGCGTCAGGTCCTCTATGCCCCCTTGTAACTTTACAGTCCCCTTTCTCACCTCCTTCTCCATGTGCTCCTTACAGTGCCTCACCTCCTCGCGCACTCCTCCGACCCCCTCACTCACACCTCTTCTGATCTCTTCTCCCATCACTTGCATCTCCTGCCCAGATGCCACCCTCATCTGCTCCATTTCCTCCCTGTGAGCATCCAGTTTGGTTTCTACCCCCATTCTGACCCCCTCTATCTGCTGCCCCATTTGTTTAACTTCCCTTTCCGCTTGGTCCCTCATGTCCCTCAATTTGCCTTCCATGCTGTTTTCTAACCCCTCTAACCCCTTTTGCATCCCTTCCATTTGATTCTCTTGAGCGGCCATTCTGTTTTCTACCCCCAGTAACCCCTCCTGTATTTCCCCTAATCTATTGTCTAATCCCTCTATTCTACTCCCTAACCCTCCGATCTGGTTTCCCATGTCATCCCTCAATTTCTCGCTATTGGACCCCATTTCGCCCCCCATGACCCCCATTTGGTTTCCCATTACCCCCAATTCGTCCCTCGTTACCCCCATTTGGCCCTCCAATCGCTCACCCAATCGCTCACTATCAGCCCTCATTTGCTCACTATTAGCCCTCATATCGTCCTTCTGCAGGTTGAGGGACGCCTGCATTTGCGCCATAAATTGCTCCATGAGGGCCTGCATTTGGGCCATCCCTCCCACTTGTGCAGCGGGTGCGGCCGCCGTAGCTATGTGCGAGGCGCCATTTTGCGCGCCCGCAACCTCGTGCGCGACGACGCCATTTTGCGACCCTGCTACCCTCACTGCTTCGCTCTCCTCATGTCCCTCAATTTGGTCCTGGATCGACCCTGCCTCACTCTCCTCTACCGGAACCCAGCCGTCTTGATCTGCCATAGCGCGACTTTCAAAATTCGGGTTTTTATTTTTTTTGTAAAACACAATCAAATTTCGCTGTTATAATTTCGAGCGCGTGAAACGCGCTCCGGGACCGATCCCACTTCCCGACACCAATTGTTACTCTAATAGTACAATTGGTGTTCCAAAATTTGGGCCTAACAAATTTAGTCCCAGGTCCGAATCCAACTCCTGACAACCAATTGTTACGGACACGACTTATTAAGATGTTATGCTGGGCCGAGCGGAATGGCCGCCGTGTTCGCACAAGTTACCCGATTATACTCGAACGTTGGCCGAATCGCGCTACGCTAGATCAATGAAGGAAAGGACACAATGGCTAGGTTAAATGACACGACACCAGGGGTACAGTTCTCAAGACCTCCGGAGGAGGTTATAATATGGGGTATGCAGAACGTTTAGATTACACGGCACAAGAGGTACAGCACAGAAAGATAGGCACTTATACACGGTCTTATCTTAAATCCCGACAGACCACAGACAAACGGGACAAGACTGACTCACACAGGGATTGATGGCAAGGGAGGGCAGGCAGTCGATGGCTCAAGGTGCACCTTGGCTCAGGGGCAGAATCGACCCGGTCCGGTCCAAAGATGCGGGTAGGTATCGTCGCGCTGGAGGTGGCGTCCGTTCTCCTTCGTAGCTGAGGCGCATCTGACATCACCTCCGGTAAGTGGCTGCGTATCTCCAGCGGGGAGTGACACGCCCTCGGCTCGTTAGCTCCGCCCCAGATGGAATCGGTCCGCCGCTTCTTATTGGGTGCGGGGGGGGTTACCGGGCTCCGCCCTTGACGAGGAGCTGACAGTCAGCCCCTGTGTGGTAACCCCGTCGGAGCACATGGGCAATGGCGGCTAACCAAGCCGGAGTGAGGACGCACACTCCCCGCGCCGCCGCCGCGCCGCCCCCGCTGTTGTTGTAGTTGTTGTTGTTGTTGTAGTTCCATGAGGAAGAGATGCGGGGAGGTATTGGGAGGTCCTAAACTTACTACTGGTGCCATACAATCACATTCTGGTGCAACGAAGAGTCAGAATTAATGGAAACGAGTCCTTAACTGACATAGACTAAGAATAACTAGCAAGATGTCCTATAGTTGTCTACGTGAGATGCGGTGAACCTGGGCACGACATTTAATGGGGGAAAAAGGGGAAGGTCGGGGCTACAGAGTGTTGTTTACAGACAATGGGACTAGGGAATGGGGGATTGGGGATAGTTGGGGAGTATTGGGGAAATAGGGGAATATTTACAAGCGGATATGGATGGAGGCCAAATCCCATATCCGCAACATTGCACCCTTCTCTACCTCGGGGCGTCCCGACCCGATAAATCTTTACCTACGTTAGTGTGGCACTCAGATGAAGTTCCCTCTACTATTAACTCAACCCTGAGTGCGACAGTTTTACAGATGTTCACAAATGAGTAAATATGTCCCCCTGCGACGTTGCACCCTTCTCCTCACAGAAACACACCCACAGGATAACCGAATCGCGGAAAGAATCCTCAAACTAAACATACAGCCGGTAGGGAGCATTATTTACACAAGACTACACTGATATTTACACTACGATCCAGGACCTGTTTTTGGAGGAACACATGCAGATGTTATGCATAGAGAGAGCACGCATGCCAGCATCGATACACCAACCCACGAGTGCCCTGTGGCCTTACGGCCTTTAATAATGTGCAGAGCACCCCATCCAAGCACCAAAAGCACCACCCTTATTCACAGTCAGCACCATCCGGTGCACCAATAAAATGTTCAACGTCACCGGTGGTGTCGCAGCCGGCCGATGTTCTGCCGCTGGTCTTGCCTTGGAGCCCACTTGGTGTTCTGGCTTCCTTCAAAAATAAAGAAAGGCGCCAACCGCGTCCATTTCTTTATTGTGGCCGTCAGGGGGCCAACTATTAGTGGTTCACCTGTCTGGCATAGGTGCCACATTGACCCATAGGTCCATCAACGGGTGGTGCTTGCCCGCAAAAGAACTGCGGTCCATGGTGGGCGGCCACAAACATTGCGGTCCATATGGTGTATCGATCCAGGCAGCAAGCAGCGAAAGTACAGGCCCACAACTGCGGAGCCAGCACCTCTCTCTCCTCTCTCTCTGCCCCAAAGCCAGATCCTCGGAGGTGGGAGACAAAAGAAGCAGACAAGTGAGTAAGGTGGTAAGGGCGCAAAAGTGCACGCAATACAAGGTGATGCACACTGGGGGCACATGGGAACCAGGTGAGACAGGTACGTTCCTACTGTATGCCCCCCCCCACCAGGTAACCTACATTGCCCCTCCCTTACCCCTTACTGTATCCACAAAACACAACACTACCCATAAACATCTACTTTACAAATCCACAACGTCCCTACTGTCTTCCCCGTTCCTCCCATAAACCAAATTCGTCTTCTCTCCCTCCTAACCAATCAAATTTGCCATTTCCAACTCTCATCAAAATTTGCCATCTCCAACTCAACATCAAAATTTGCCATCACCAATTCATCATCAGTCCCTCCTAAGGAGGGAGAGATGGAATCACCCCAATGTCTCATCCACGTCGTGATGCGTCTCACCAATCCACACAGCAATTCTCATTTCCTGCACACAGAACAAAGGAACACAGGTGTGGAGTCATCATCATTACCACAGGTAAGTGGCTGCGTATGGTGCGACAGGTTCATCAATCCTAACTATTTCCTAAATGACTTTAACAACTTTACATTACCCGGGGTCTTTCTCCTGCCAAACCATTGGCCCACTTACACTATGGGTTCTAAAAACCAATTCCCATTGACCAAACTGTGGTGCTTTTCAATTTGGGGTCTCACTCCCCCGATTCATCTCCCAGTGCCCTCGCACAATTTCTGGGCCGCGACGTGTAGCTCTCCCCGCAGGTCTACCCACCTGCACACCTCCACCACTGCAGTTGCCTCCGAGCTTACCTGCTCCTTACCCTAACCTAACTACCTGGGGAAGGCCCTCTGGCGCTCTCCCCACTCAGTGCCCTCTCTGGCACTGGGCTACCCGGGTCCGTCCTCCGGATCCTCGGGCCCCACTGACACCAACGGCTCCCAGAGCCCACCTGCGACCTCACCTGGCCGACATCCTCACAGTGGTGGAGTGCCCAACCAACTACACACGCTAACAGGCTACACGCCCAGCCATTTCCACAACACTAATGCACCCATCCGCAATACCATTCTGCAACCGCACCACAAATGCAAATATCCAACCACAATTTACCTATACCCTCTACCTAACACTTACACTACCCGCCCCGGGTATCCGTGATGGGGGTCCACTCTTCCCCCATTCACACCTTCGCACCATGCACACCACTCCGCACCACTTACTCCAACTCTCTCCACACACCTGTACTTGCACACCTGTGCTCTCACTCTTGGTGCCGCCTGCACCCTTCTCTCCCCAAGCACATTCGCGCTGATCCACAACACTCACTACTCACACACTGCTCCACACACCTGTCCAGTTGCACACCTGTGCAATCACACCTGTTCAATTCTCAACCACACGGCATCATCTCATCTAACTACTCCCCTCTGAAATTTGCGCTTCCCAGTCATCCCTTTAAACTATTGCGCTCCCTCGTCATTATCATCCACTCTAATCTACCTGCGTCCCCACTACAGGTATCAGTCACTATCTAACCTTAACGTTACCTAATGTCATCTTCGCTAGATCCCTATCAATATCCTAACCCACCCGGGCTAGTTTTCACTGCCATACACCCCATAAGCTATAGCGCATTTGCCCCCACCATGGGAAGGGTGGCAGGGATGCCACCCTTACCCACCGGGCCCATCGCTCACTACTAATTTTGCACATCAAATTTCAACAAATCAAAAATTTGCCAATCACTGCCCATCATCTGCCAATCATTACTGCCAATCCTTTGCCAATCATCAAATTTTTTTTTTTTCTAATTTTGGGTCCAAAACACTAACCTCATCACCCAGTCTACTCACTAATGCCTCTCGGTGCGCCAATTCCTGTCCAAAGCCCGGCTTCGTACAGCCAAGCCATGAATGCGGGTTGTTCTGTGCCAGCGGCTGGATGCATCCCGCATTCGGGGCAGGGACGGGGGCTTACCCGGGCCGAGATCCCACGCACCATCTCGGCGTGGAGCCATCCAATGTCCCGATCTCGACCTGCCGGCACGTCTCAACAAAACGTGGTCGCCATGACGACCCTTCCTATCCAGCTGCCCGCTCCGCCTAGTGGAGCACGGACGCGGCCGTTCAAAGCGAGGCCCGGCACGCACCGAGGGCCCGCTTCGGCTAAAAGTCGACCTAACCTCTAACCTGGTTACCGTCGATGCTTCACCTGGATTCTTACAAGCATACGCTACCCCTTTCTTGCTCATACATGCAGCCGTTTCCATGCTCCTCGTCGTACCTTCTCTAACACACCCAGGTACACTCATTCCTCGCACAGCCTTGGTCACACACCTGACCACCGAACACTTTGGCACACATTCGTCGGTCGCACACCTCACCAACACACCTCTTCGCGCCCCCTCCTCGGTCACCTCCTCTGTGACAATCACAGGTGTGCTCTCACTCGCACACCCAACCACGTGCCTCACTACCAATTCCAGCGTGCATTCCCACTCACGCTCTACCATTCCAGGTGTGCTTCCTTTCTCACCTGTCACAACCAACTCACGCTCCATGTCACTCGTACTACTCTCACCTCCACTCTTGACAGCGCACTCTTTCCTCATGCACCTGTCCGTTACACACCTTTCTCGCGCACACTCTCTCGTTACATCCTCTGTAACACTCACAACAGGCGTGCATTCTTCCTTGCCTTTGACAGCGCACTCTTTCCCCATGCACCTGTCCGTCACACACCTTTCTCGCGCACACTCTTGCGCCCACTCTCCCGTCACACCCTCTGTACCACTTACCACACCGCGCTTCCATGTGCTCCCTCGCACACGCGCTACGACCGACTCACTCTCGCCAGCACCCTCACTCCTTGGCACGCACTTTTTCCTCACACACCCCAGAGTCGGACTTTCTCGCACACCTCCTTTTTCGCACACCAGACCTGTCGCACACTTCACCAACGGCCTCTCACGAACACCCGGGTCTATCTCGACCCCCAAGCTTATCAAATCACCTGGCGCATCATACGCACGACCATATTGGTCACCACTTACACCGGGTCCTCTTTCTCTTCGCTTCTCCTCCATCACCTGCGAATCCCTCATCCGGTTAATGAGCACATCATCACGATCCGAACACAGACTTTGGACCAATTCTTTTACCTCCTCTTTTATCTCTTTCTTATCCCCTCTCCGTCGCTTCTTAATTTCGCTCACCCCTTCTTCCACTTCTTCTAATTTCTGCTTCACCTCTTTTATTTCCCGGTACGTCTCCTCAAGCTCGTCCTCCAAGGCTACCTTGAACGTTTCCATGTGCGTCCTCACCTGCCGGTCCTTCGTCTCCATTACCTCTGTCACCTCGTCCAACCTCGTTGTCAGTCCCTCACGTACCATCTGACATTCCCTCTTCGTCGCTATCAAGTCGTCTTTTAGTTCTTTCTGTGTCGCTTTTAACCCTCCTAATACCGCAGTGTTCCTTTGAACCTGCTCCGTTAGTCCTTTTTGTCCCTCCGTCAGCTGTTCCACCTCCCGCGTCAGGTCCTCTATGCCCCCTTGTAACTTTACAGTCCCCTTTCTCACCTCCTTCTCCATGTGCTCCTTACAGTGCCTCACCTCCTCGCGCACTCCTCCGACCCCCTCACTCACACCTCTTCTGATCTCTTCTCCCATCACTTGCATCTCCTGCCCAGATGCCACCCTCATCTGCGCCATTTCCTCCCTGTGAGCATCCAGTTTGGTTTCTACCCCCATTCTGACCCCCTCTATCTGCTGCCCCATTTGTTTAACTTCCCTTTCCGCTTGGTCCCTCATGTCCCTCAATTTGCCTTCCATGCTGTTTTCTAACCCCTCTAACCCCTTTTGCATCCCTTCCATTTGATTCTCTTGAGCGGCCATTCTGTTTTCTACCCCCATTAACCCCTCCTGTATTTCCCCTAATCTATTGTCTAATCCCTCTATTCTACTCCCTAACCCTCCGATCTGGTTTCCCATGTCATCCCTCAATTTCTCGCTATTGGACCCCATTTCGCCCCCCATGACCCCCATTTGGTTTCCCATTACCCCCAATTCGTCCCTCGTTACCCCCATTTGGCCCTCCAATCGCTCACCCAATCGCTCACTATCAGCCCTCATTTGCTCACTATTAGCCCTCATATCGTCCTTCTGCAGGTTGAGGGACGCCTGCATTTGCGCCATAAATTGCTCCATGAGGGCCTGCATTTGGGCCATCCCTCCCACTTGTGCAGCGGGTGCGGCCGCCGTAGCTATGTGCGAGGTGCCATTTTGCGCGCCCGCAACCTCGTGCGCGACGACGCCATTTTGTGACCCTGCTACCCTCACTGCTTCGCTCTCCTCATGTCCCTCAATTTGGTCCTGGATCGACCCTGCCTCACTCTCCTCTACCGGAACCCAGCCGTCTTGATCTGCCATAGCGCGACTTTCAAAATTCGGGTTTTTATTTTTTTTGTAAAACACAATCAAATTTCGCTGTTATAATTTCGAGCGCGTTAAACGCGCTCCGGGACCGATCCCACTTCCCGACACCAATTGTTACTCTAATAGTACAATTGGTGTTCCAAAATTTGGGCCTAACAAATTTAGTCCCAGGTCCGAATCCAACTCCTGACAACCAATTGTTACGGACACGACTTATTAAGATGTTATGCTGGGCCGAGCGGAATGGCCGCCGTGTTCGCACAAGTTACCCGATTATACTCGAACGTTGGCCGAATCGCGCTACGCTAGATCAATGAAGGAAAGGACACAACGGCTAGGTTAAATGACACGACACCAGGGGTACAGTTCTCAAGACCTCCGGAGGAGGTTATAATATGGGGTATGCAGAACGTTTAGATTACACGGCACAAGAGGTACAGCACAGAAAGATAGGCACTTATACACGGTCTTATCTTATTCCCGACAGACCACAGACAAACGGCACAAGACTGACTCACACAGGGATTGATGGCAATGGAGGGCAGGCAGTCGATGGCTCAAGGTGCACCTTGGCTCAGGGGCAGAATCGACCCGGTCCGGTCCAAAGATGCGGGTAGGTATCGTCGCGCTGGAGGTGGCGTCCGTTCTCCTTCGTAGCTGAGGCGCATCTGACGTCACCTCCGGTAAGTGGCTGCGTATCTCCAGCGGGGAGTGACACGCCCTCGGCTCGTTAGCTCTGCCCCAGATGGAATCGGTCCGCCGCTTCTTATTGGGTGCGGGGAGGTTACCGGGCTCCGCCCTTGACGAGGAGCTGACAGTCAGCCCCTGTGTGGTAACCCCGTCGGAGCACATGGGCAATGGCGGCTAACCAAGCCGGAGTGAGGACGCACACTCCCCGCGCCGCCGCCGCGCCGCCCCCGCTGTTGTTGTAGTTGTTGTTGTTGTTGTAGTTCCATGAGGAAGAGATGCGGGGAGGTATTGGGAGGTCCTAAACTTACTACTGGTGCCATACAATCACATTCTGGTGCAACGAAGAGTCAGAATTAATGGAAACGAGTCCTTAACTGACATAGACTAAGAATAACTAGCAAGATGTCCTATAGTTGTCTACGTGAGATGCGGTGAACCTGGGCACGACATTTAATGGGGGAAAAAGGGGAAGGTCGGGGCTACAGAGTGTTGTTTACAGACAATGGGACTAGGGAATGGGGGATTGGGGATAGTTGGGGAGTATTGGGGAAATAGGGGAATATTTACAAGCGGATATGGATGGAGGCCAAATCCCATATCCACAACAATATATATATATATATATATATATATATATATATATATATATATATATATATATATATATATGTAATGGCACAATATTCGCTAACTTTTGTGTCTGCAGTTTATTCATTCTTCTGGCTTGCAAAGTAGTCATACCATGAAAGTATCTCTTGTTATATGATATGTGTATATGTATAAAGATATAAAAGAAATAAATAAAAAAACTTTGATGTGTGTATTGTGTGTTTTATTCACTATTTTTATTGCGAACATTAGCCCAAAATGGCATCCAAAAATGGGACATCACGTGACAAGTATTGTTGAAAATGAAAAATAACATATGTACAGGATATTGTCTTTGTTTACATTTTGACCCTAGTTTGGTTGTGGATGAAAGAAATATATCCACAAACAATCACTTCCGGAAAGGTGGTTACCTAATCAATAAATCGATCAGACTGTTACCGGGAACGTACGTTACCTCCGTGTCCACTGAACTTTCACAGTTTGGTTAATCAATTATAACAATTCCTAACTATCTGTAGAATACTGACTACGTGATGAACACTTCTTGCATTGAATACTTTTCCTTAGTATTCACACAAGTTCTGAAACCCTGACCTTGGGGATGAAAATTTAAAACTTTCGCCGAAGATAATATCCGTGTCCACTTTGTAACGTACGTAGAACCCCCATAGGCTTTTACACCGCGAAAGCAAAAGACGGGTTTTCAAGCCTCGTGGGGTGGTGGAATGCCTATCACTCATCATCCAATCAGATAGATGCCTGAAGCAGCCGCCAGTTCCGAACGAACGCTGAAATATGAAACGCATTTGATGATTTGAATGAATGATGATGCATTTGAATGATGATTACTTATAATTTTGGTTTTTACAGAATGGAGGAAACGTGTTACCACCTGAGACTGAGACTAAAGCAACCAAAAGAATCGCAGCCAACAGCACCAGACGTGAAATCAGTGAAAGCGAAAAAGAGTAAAGCAGAGCGTCAAAGAGATTGGAGAAGAAATATGAAAGTTAATCCACAACGCTATGCAGACTTCAAACAAACGGAAAGTTTGCGGGTAAAGTTGCACCTAATTAGTCTGAGTGAAGAAAAGCAAGCACAATACAGGGAGAAAACACGGTTGCGAGTCCAGCGGTATCGTGCTAAAAAGAAGCTGGAGTTGGATGGAAGTCATGCAACCACAAACAAGTACACACCCAAAACGCGTTTTGGGAAAGAACGCCAGCGAGAAATCTGGAGACAGCAGAAAACCAAGCAGAGGGGAAAACAAACGGCACAAGCAAGAAGAAGATCAAATGAAAGACGTAGGCAGCTCTATCAGGAGAAGAAGGAACGATTGCAGAAATCCAACAGTGCCACTACAAATAAAACACCGGATCAAACACAGCCTTCGTGCTCCAAAGAGGCCCTACGCAAAGCAGTGTACCGTGCTAAGAAAGGGATGCCAAAAAGTGGAGATCAGTACGCGGCAGTCCTCTCACAACTTATAATCAAGACCACTCCAAGAAGAAAACAGAGACTGAAACAGCATGGCATTATTGAAAGTCCAAGATGCAGGAAATTCTTGCAGTTTGCAGGCGAGGCAATACATGCTCTCAAAATGACAATTGTCCAGGTAAACAAGAAACGAAACTGTTCTTTTTCACTGTTTTCTTCAATTCCCCCCCCCCCCCCCCCCAAAAAAGACGATGTACAGTACAGCACATCTCGTGTTTGAAACTTTCATGTAAATAAGTTGACATGTTCAATAAACTGTTGTTTGCTTGAACTTGTGACTTTTGGTGTCCAACGTCATTATTGTAACTTACGTAGACGCAAGTGTTAATATGTCTATGGTTTGCCAAATAAAATTGATGTTAATGAGCTCAGTTACATTTGTCTATGTGTGTGTGTGTGTGGTTGACATATTTGTAAATAAAGGGTGCTTTGAAAGTGCAGCAATGTAGTTTAGCAGAGACCTTTGATACACCATACTACGTAGGTTACGGTGTCCACTTGATGTATTTGTGATAAAATTAAGCAGTTTTATATTTTCTCGGCATTCATAGGTATATTATCATGAGGCACTCTTAACATTATTAACAATCATTAACAACCCCTGCAAATGTGTTGTTTCAGGGAGATATAGAGGGAAAGTGGACACCATGTAACTTACGTAAAAAAAAAGCAGCTTTTTCATGATTGAGGCCATTTCATGAACAGTATGAACATTGCATTATCTTCTTGGGCTTTTTTTCTGATTGAGGACACATCCATCTGTTAAGTAAAAATTACAAGAACACTAAATGGAAGTATTTATTTTGCAACCCTCGTGTCCCACTTTTGATAGCGAGTATTGTGCCATTACATATATATATATATATATATATATATATATATAAATATATATATATATATATATATATATATATAGATATAGATATATATATATACTAGTGGGGTCACCCGTGGGAATCCCACGGGCATGGATGTGTGTGACATTTGGACATCTTGATTTAGATGCTGCACATTAAATTTTACAAAATGGTTACTGGCAATTCATCAGATCCAGAAATGGTGTAATGAACACAATTTATATATTTCACATAATATGTGCCCCTCACTCCTCTCCACCTGACACTCTCCTCTCTCCACCCTCACGCCTCTGCAATCCCACTCCTCCTCACACTCCCCTCCAATACCTCCTCACACTCCTCTCCAATACTTCCTCACACTCCTCTCCAATACTTCCTCACACTCCTCTCCAATACTTCCTCACACTCCTCTCCAATACTTCCTCACACTCCTCTCCAATACTTCCTCACACTCCTCTCCAATACTTCCTCACACTCCTCTCCAATCCCTCACACTCCCCTCCAATCCCTCACACTCCTCTCCAATCGCTCCTCACTCTCACACACATGGAAACTCATGCGAAAACAATTTTTTTTCAATTAAATTAAATTAAAGATTTCACGATTTAAAAATAAATAAATAAAGATTTCACGATTGTCGTTACTGCAGCTGTGAAACGCATTTTCTTTGGGTGGTGTATAATCGCTCCGAACGAAACAGGCATTACCTCGTTCTAGTTGTTCTGAAAGTAATTCATGATCGAAGACGTGTTGATTGAGTTTAAAATGCACATCCAATCATCCAGACATACAGAGCATACAGAAGCCGATCGTCGGCCTATGGAGCCCATGACTCTTCTTCATTTTAAAACTTTAATAGTTTAATGTATCGATAACTTTTCGCTTTACAAAGTAAAAATAGATTTAAACCAAACGTTATTAATAAATATTATATTCCATAGTTAGTTTACATTATTATGTAAATTTTTGAAGTACTGTATTGTTTAATTCCATGGTTGGAAAAGAGTTGACTCGCTTAAAACAAACTCTGTATGTACACCTCAGGGATATGGAAAAATATAATTACACTTCGATTGGATCCCGAACTTCAGTATTCAGTCGCTGTATTTTTACTAAGTGATAATTTAAATAATGAAGTCCTGGGAACGTTCTCTCCTCTCTCCTTCCCTTCCCCTCTCGCTCTCTCCTTCCTTCCCCGTGCCGACGTAACGGTCCGGTCGACACATTCAAAACGGCTGTTGGAATACATGTCGCCGATTTTCTCAACTTTAGCTGAAACTGAGACTTGAGTTGAACCATCCCAGCGACTGTGATGGTGAATTAGTCGAGATAAAGCCGTGAGGGAGACTCAATGAATGGCCTTGAAGTTACAGGCGTTTGAGAATTCATTTCGTTCTATAAAGGGCAACTTTCATCGGATTTTCTTCCCGTTTTTTTTCAACCGAGTCTAAAACTATGTTAGCGACTGTGAAAAATGAAATGATATATCGAATTTGATTTGAAATAAAACTGGGAGAGAGAGCAAGACACCACGGGCCTACATAACAGGCCTCAAAGCTATGCGAGTTAATAAAATGGTGGATATTTGTTTATAATTATATGAAGCCACTCCCAGAATGGGTGGAGCTACTCTGCAAACCGAGTAAGCCACACCCCGGACAGACACCCAACAGATAGACAGACAGACAGACAGAATCATCTACGGCTATTATAATATAGATATAGATATATATATATATATATATATATATATATATATATATATATATATAATCGTTAGATTAAATAAGACGCGGACGTAGCTTCAGGACGTCGATCTTTAATTGTCGACAAGCTTTCGACCAACAAAGGTCTTCTCCTGAGTCTACAAAAACAGCAGGCATATATATCAGTCAAGTATGTATGGTGATATGTATGTGAGATGTGTGATGTGTGTAGAAAATGCATACAGAAGGAAGAGCCACGCCAAAGTTCACTCACCAGCCCCAAGTTCAACGGAAGTGACCGTTTGCGTTACAGTTAGGGTGCACGTGCATATACAAATACAGTATAGAGATATACATACATAAACACACAAGCATATATTCATATCCCATTTATATTCATATAATATATTTATATATTTATATAAATGACATATAAAGGTAGAATGAATGAATGATGAATGAATGAATGAATGAATGAATGGGTTACGGTTAACAATTTGATTGGGTTGATGTGGGAACATGCTTTAGTCATCAAAATTTATGCAATGAGGGACTTTTGTCCGAAGTTTGTGTATCCAAAAGGACTCACGTTTCAGAATCGTGGTGTGTGATCGATTTGTGATTGATTCAATGGCAGAGATCTGAATGTCATTTATAGAGTGATCCGGTTGATTAAAGTGTATCGTGTAAGGTAGCGATTTGCCCTGACTGGTGTGGAAGTTATTGATTTCTGACCGGGTGTTATTAAATCGTGTGTAGAGTGTATTTTCAGTTTTTCCAACATATTGTTTGGTGCACTTTTGGCAAGTGATTAGGTATATGACCCATGTAGATTTGCAGTTCATATAGGAGGTGATGGGGAATTTTTGTCCAGTGCTAGAACTACAGAATTTGTTTCCTTCTAGTAAATGCTTGTGAATAATGCATTTGTTTGCTGTGCATTTATAGAAGCCAGGGATCCTAGTTTCTTTGTTGTGGGGCTGTGGGTGCTTTGCTTTTACCAAGAGGTCCCTGAGTGTCCGACCACGTCGAAATGATGTTAGTGGAGGTTGAGGAAATGTGGTGCCGAGTGTTTCTGATTGATGGAGGAGAGGAAGGGCCTTATTCAGAATACTTGGCAATTGGGATGAGGTAGCAGAGTAGGTGGTTACCAGTGGGACACGGTTAGTTGCAGGTTTGGGTTTGTAAGTCAGAAGGTCTGCTCTCGGTATGTGTTTTGCTCGGGTTATTGCTTCTTGCACAGAGTGAGGGTCATAGTTTCTTGCAATGAAGTGTGTTTCTAATTTAGAACTTATTAAAATTTAAGTTTATTTATTATTTATTTTCTTGATTTATTATTAAAATTTATTAAAATCTAAACTTAGAACCATCATTCATTCATTCATTCATTCTACCTTTATATGTCATTTATATAAATATATAAATATATTATATGAATATAAATGGGATATGAATATATGCTTGTGTGTTTATGTATGTATATCTCTATATTTGTATATGCACGTGCACCCTAACTGTAACGCAAACGGTCACTTCCGTTGAACTTGGGGCTGGTGAGTGAACTTTGGCGTGGCTCTTCCTTCTGAATGCATTTTCTACACACATCACACATCTCACACACATATCACCATACATACTTGACTGATATACATGCCTGCTGTTTTTGTAGACTCAGAAAGAAGACCTTTGTTGGTCGATCTCGATCTCGCGAGATCACGGCGAGGTCACGTCTTTTCGAAGCTGCTCCATGCGCTCACGCTTTCGAAGCTAAGTGATATTTCTCAATTGTGTTTTTGTCGAGACTGTATCTATCTTTCGGTGTATGTACCTACAGCGTATCTTTTGGAAAATTTTCGGTGCTAATTTTTCGTTCATGTATACACAATCGTCGGTTAATGGTATCGAGTATTCTGCGGCCTAGTACTCGTAGGCTTAGACTACCGTACCGTCTCAGACCTTGTGGTTTGTTTTTCTCTCAGCGATTCGTCGAATGCGCTGAAATTATTTTCGTTCTCTGTTTCGTACCAGTCGTTCACCCCGTACCTCCTTGTTTAATATCTGTACTCACAAAAAAACAAAAAAAAAAAACCCAAAAAAAATATTTCCTTCCCAGGTCTTATTCGTTTATTTGTTGTTCTTTTTGTTCGTTCGTTCTTCGTTCGCGATCACGCGGTTAGAAATGTATAATCTCTCCCCTGAACAACTATTTTCTCTCATATATTATAACACCCTTTTCTTCTTTTCCTACAAAAGGATGCTTTCGTCTTGCTCACCAAATCTATTCATTCCAAAAAATATATATAATACCATCTCTTACAGTTCCTCCTTTCTACATTCCATAAACTATCCAGAACTCCATCCCTCCTCCAGTGTCCTCAAACGTATTTTTGACTCGAAGGTCTCAAACTCATTTTGCAAAAAATGTTCGTTTCCCATGAATCGTACACTTTTCAAAATCCAATCTCACCCCTCCCCTCCAAATCCTCCCCATCACCCATCCTTTTCAAATCTCCCCCCTTGCCCCTTCCCTCCCCTCCCTCCTAAACTCCCCCCACACCCCTCCCCTCCGAGACTCTCCCTCGCTCCTCCCCTCCTAGACTCCCCTCTCACCCCTCCTCCTCAAAGCATCCTCCCTGCTTCTTCCTCCTTCCAACTTTCACCTTCATCTCCCCAAACCTCCTGCCTTGCTCTTCCCCCTCCTCAAATAACACCTCACTGTGCCTCACCCAATCTCCATCAAACCTTTTGTCTGCCCCATTCTTCCCTTTCTCCAAGCTATTCTGAAATCTCTGACACACCTTCAACAGCTCTCCCTACCTCTTCCTCCTCTTCCACATCTTACCCTACCCCTCCCCCCCCCCCCCTGTTCTGGACCCGATGCTCCCCCTTCCTCTTCATTAACGGTATGGACCTCAAACATCCGGGGCCTTCGCTCAAACTTGACTGACCTCTCCATACAGGTTGCTTCTGACAAACCAGATGTGATCTGCTTAACAGAAACTTTCCTCCTTCATGATGTCTCTGATGCCTTGGTATCTCTCCCAGGTTACTCCCTCCTCCGGTATGATAGACCTGAGCCTCGTCCTGGAGGTGGGGTTGCTATCTTTATAAAAAACTCTCTTCCTCACTCGCCCTCCACTGCCCTCTCTCCACCTCTCCCCCAGGAATACCTTTGGCTACGGCTTCCCCTTCGCTCCCACCTTTTGTTCATATGTGTGTTGTACCGTCCACCAATCAGCGATGACTCCATCTACATCTCACTGTCTGATAATATGGACCAACTTCTATCTACCCATCCCAACTCTCTCTTCCTCATATGTGGTGATTTCAATTGTCACCATGCCAGTTGGCTGGGTGTGGGTACCTCTCTCACCAGCCATGGCTCTTCAGCAAAGGACTTCTGCGACTCACTGGGACTGACACAATCTGTCAATTTCCCGACCCGGATCTCAGTCAACGGAGCATCTTCTCTTCTGGATTTGGTTATGACAAACTTCCCTGAAAATGTCTGCTGCTCTTCTTCTGCTCCAATCGGCTCATCTGATCATGTGCTTGTCAAAGTGGACATATCTCTGACCATTCTCAGAGAGCCTCCTCAGCGTCGACGAGTCTGGCATTTCACTCAGGCCAACTGGCACGGTCTTCAAGCAGCCATCAATCATCTGGACTGGTCTCCCATCTCTACCGCCTCTGACATCAACTCATCCTGGGAATTCTTTCAAAGTAAATTGCTCTCTCTCATGCACAGATTTATACCATCTCGTCTTCAGTTGTCATAGCCTTCCTCCCGTCCATGGTACACGGAATCTTGTGGTGAGGCTGTTGCCCTGAAACAACTTGCTTTCATATCCTGGAAAGCAAATCCAACGGAAGGAAATCTCATTTCCTTTCACAAATCCCGAAACAAGTGTGTGTCCACCCTCAGGAGAGCCAGGAAACAATATCTCACCATTCTCAAGACCGAACTCTCTTATCTGTCTCCCTCTTCCAAATCCTGGTGGCGTCTGGTCAAATCTGTTTCTGGTGTTTGTTCCCCCTCCATCCCCTCCCTCACCTCAAACGGCTTAACGGCTGACTCCGCACGTGAAAAAGCTGAATGCCTCAACTCTGTGTTTGCCTCTAAATCTTGTGTCCCAAACCCATCCCTCTCTGTACCCACCGTACCCAGTCGTACCCAGCTGCTCCTGGACTCTGTGTCCTTTCCTCCTGACAAGGTGGAAAAGTTTCTGTCAACCCTCGACTCTGATTCTGCAACTGGTCCTGACGGCATCAGCCCACGGGTCCTAAAATCATGTTCTTCTGCTCTTTCACTCCCTCTTTCTGTTCTCTTCACCCTCTCTTTTGCTCAAGGTCATCTGCCATCTGCTTGGAAATCAGCCAACATCACCGCTTTGCACAAAAAAGGTGCAAAAACAGATCCCAGCAACTACAGACCAATCAGCCTTCTCCCAATTATCAGCAAAGTCATGGAATCCATCATTGCTTCAGATATTAAATCTTTCCTCTTCTCCAATGGCTTGATCTCTGATCATCAATTTGGTTTCAGACCTGGTCACTCTACTCTGGACATGCTGCTTCTGCTTTCTCAACAATGGATGGAGGTCCTCAACGCCAAACAGGAAATTAGAGCTGTCTCCCTTGACATTTCACGTGCCTTCGATACGGTCTGGCACCCTGCTCTGCTCTCCAAACTCTCCTCCTTTGGTATCCATGGAAATCTCCACGCATGGCTGGCGGACTTCCTCTCTGGTCGTAGTCAACGTGTGGCCCTGAATGGGTTTCTCTCATCTCCTCTTCCTGTTCAGGCTGGAGTTCCCCAAGGTAGTGTTCTGGGCCCTGTGCTTTTTCTGGTCTTCATCAATGATCTCTCTGACTCTCTTGAAAATCCTCTCTATCTCTTTGCTGACGACTCTACTCTCTGTCGCTCCATTCCTCATCCCTCAGATCGGCAGTCTGCAGCCTCCTCACTCTCTGCAGACCTGGACAAAATCACAGACTGGTCAAACAAGTGGAACATGTCTTTCAATCCTGACAAATCTCACACTCTTACAATGTCTCTCCGAAAGGACCGACTGGACAACCCTCCCATCTACTTTCTCAACAATCCTCTCCAAGAAGTTCTGTCGCTCAAGCTTTTGGGTCTCACTATCTGCCATGATCTTTCTTGGGAAAACCACATTTCCAAGCTGGCCTCCAAAGCCAGTCGCCGACTGGGCATCCTCCGTCGTGCGAAGTCCTTCCTTGGCACACCTGAGCTCCTCACCACATACAAGGCTTTCATCCGCAGCTCAATGGAATACTGTTCCCCCCTCTGGGCTGGTGCTCCTGCCTCACACCTTGCTCGGCTTCACGCTGTTGAGGCCAAAGCTTTCAGAATCATTGGAATCTCCTGCGATGTAGTCAACGCCGAGGGCCTTTCACTCACTCACCGCAGGCAGGTTGGTGGTCTTTCTGTCTTCTACCGACTCCTCTCCGGCCTTGCTCCCCCAGCTCTCTCTGTGCTCTGTCCCCCCAATATTCCTTCAGGTCGCACAAGATCTGCCTGCAACCCTCTTATGGTTAAACTGCCAAAGTCTAGGCTCTCTGCTCACCTTCACTCTTTCATTCCCCTTTTCTCCCGCCTCTGGAACAAACTCCCCCACTCCCTTCAATCCCACTCCTCCCTCCAGGTCTTTAAAACAGCTGTTCACCACCATCTCTTATCTTCCCCCATCGAAAACCTTGATCTTTTCTACCCCCGGTAATTCACCCCAGAGTCCTTGCAGTGTTCATATGTTTTAATCCTCTCCCACCTCCCCCCAAGTCCTCCCGATGTCCCTGCTCTCAAATGTTGTGTTTGTGTCCTTCCCCTTCTTCCCCCTCTCTTTTGTGTCCTCCCCCCTCTCTCCCCATCTTGTCTGCCGCTCCCCTTGTTTTTTGTGTTTTGTGTGTCGGTTTGTCTTTTTGTGTGAATAATGTTTGCTCTTTCACGAGCCTCGATCTTGTATACAAAAAAAAAAAGAAGAAAAAAAAAAAAAAAAAAAAAGCTTGTCGACAATTAAAGATCGACGTCCTGAAGCTACGTCCGCGTCTTATTTAATCTAACGATTATTTATTCAATACAAATGAGACGCCCTGCTCATACTTTGGAGTTTCTACTATTTCTTAGTTATTTATATATATATATATATATATATATATATATATATATATATATATATATGTATATATATATATATACAGACTTGGCATTTAATATGGAATATTTTTTTTGTGGGGGTGAACTTACTTTTCAAGATGACTTAGAACCAAAAGTTCATTGGAATTATGTTGAAATTATTCTAGATTTTGTTATTGTGACCTTAAAAAGAAACAAAAACCACATTTGACATTTCGAAGCAAATAAATTGATCCTTGAAAGTGATGTAAACTGATATCGAACTCAATTCACGGACAGTACTGTGTTAAACTTCTGTACGTTTTCCAGAAGTATCTCTTTATTTTGCACATTAGCCAAATTTTTTTTAAATAAAAACAAAAGCTAAATTATGACTGGGATTGCAGACAGTAAAATTACAGGTCAGTACTTCGTGTAACCCCCACGAGCATTCAGGAGAGCACGTACACATCGAGGCATGCTGTTCACGAGATTTGCCAAGGTTTGGACAGGAATCGCTTGCCATGCAGTGACAATAGTCTGCTGCAATTCACGCACAGTGGTGGGCTGCTGGTCCAAGTTGTCGATTTGACGCGTTAATTCTGCCCACAAGTTCTCTATCGGATTCATATCCGGGGACATGGCAGGCCACTCCATATGCTCTACACCACGGTCAGCAAGAAAGTGTTGGATCATGCGAGCACGATGAGGCCGTGCATTGTCATCTTGGAAGACAAAGTTTCCTCGAAAGGCTGCACGAGCAAATGGAAGCAATGTTTCTTCCAGAATGACCCTGTACTTGAACTGGTTCAGGTTTCCATTCAGAACAACCAGGTCAGTTTTGCCCCCTGCATGAAAAGCAGCCCAAACGGTCACCCGACCACCTCCAGCTTGGACTCTTGGCACTATACAATCTTCATTGTGGGCTTCATGCACTTGTCTGCACACTCGGACGCGGCCATCTTGACGATAGACCAGAAATCTAGACTCGTCACTGAAGGTCACGTGATTCCAGTGTCCTGGCTGCCATTGACGGTGCTCTCTGGCCCACTGCAATCGGCGCTGGCTGTGTTGTCTGGTCAGGCGTGGCTTTCTCAGGGGACGCCTGGCACGATAGCCTGCTTGAACCAGTCGTTGGTTGACTAGCCTTCTGGATACAGGCACATTTGTCAGTTGCTGCCACTCAGCCCGAAGCCGATTAGCTGACTTGGTATGGCCATTGCAGACTAACCGGTGCAGCTGGCGATCATCTCTCCTTGTGGTTCTGCGTGGACGTCCTGGCCTCGGTATTGGAGTAGGGACACCCCTCTGAGCATTTCGTTTCAGGATCTTTGACACCTGACCTTGAGTGATGCCATACTGCCGAGCAATAGCACGCTGTTTCATGCCAGAATTTCGTAAAGCCACCACTCCATGACAAACAGCATTGTCAAGTTGACGGACCATCTCCAGAGGAAGCGGCAATAACTTTTGTAGATGTGCAGCAGTTGTTTTCCACTAATACAGAATGCAACAACCCTTATATACCCGATTGTGAAGCCAATCGTCAAATGTACCTGTCCTTACATTTTGTCACGCCACCTGTGATATTATCCTGTTATTGACTTCTTGCTGCGAAAGACAATCAGTGACATGGTTCTTTCAACAAAGACATCACCAAAGGGTAAAAGAAACTCACCAGATTGATATACTGAGTTCAGAAAGTAAACCCAAGTCAAGAAAAAAAAATATTCCATATTAAATGCCAAGTCTGTATATATATATATATATATATATATATATATATATATATATATATATATATATATATATATATATATATATATATATATATACAGTCACGTGAAAAAGTAAGTAAGTACACCCCATGTAAAGTTTTGTTATGTCTGGTTATGTCTATATATAAAATTGTTATGTCTGGGAGTAACACAATATCTAGAGCCAGGTAGATCTGTATAGGTAGGTATTCGACTGTCGCGATAGGGAATCTACCTGTAATAAGTTCTTCATGTTTCGGCGTTTGTCGGGATAAGATGTATAATTGTGAATCTACCAGGAGATTCCGGTGATAGTTAGTTAGGGAATAATGAGTATATCCCTTGTATGTCTCACCGAGTAGTCAAACCTTTGTCCATTTTGGCACTGCACACCACTTAAACACTTAGTTAGGACCGTTAGTACAACACTAAATGACGCCTCCCCCCTGACATGACTTAGGAAGAAATCGGGCTGGAACACCCTTGGCCGCCACCATTTACACCCCCGAAAGGCCTACCCACCTCGCATAGCACGTGCTACGACCGAGGAGCAGGAGTGGGGGGAGTTGGAGCGACGCAGTGGGCGTGACCTGGACGAGCCAGCGAGTGGTGGGAGGCTCTGATTGGCAGAGCAGTGCGCCAATTTGACGTCATCGGCCGGAGATATTAGCGAGGGTCGGACGCCATTTTCGGCAGTGCAGATGAGTTCGGGGGAGTTCTGCAGTTCGGATGAGCCTGTTGAGATGAGAGCAGAGCCCCGACCTGAGTAGAGAGTTCGGATGAGCCCGGAGTTGAGTGGAGTCCGGAGTGAGAGTTGATAGCAGTGCAGTTCGGAGGTGTGCTGAACCAAGTTGAGTTGAGAGTGAGCACCGGATGCCTTGGCAAGCAGTTGGATTCCTGGCAGCGGAGTTCAGAGACCCCGACATGAGTTGGGCTGAGGTGTAGCCTGGGTGGAGCTCGCTGTCCTACTGTGGGACCTCGTGGTGTTTTGGAGATTGGTGCACGGATATCGCGGTGCTTCGGAGCTTGGAGCGGGACCTCGGGTGCAGCGGCGAGGGCGTTGGCTCGGGTCTAGCGGGGCGTGCGAGGCGGACGGAGGATTCGTCCAGGCCGGGAAGAAGACGACGAGACAGATGAGCCCGAGCTCCGCGTACACTGTACACGACGTGACGTGTTCTTTTCTTTAATTCATCTCCCTCGTGTCGTGTTTGATATCTGTTGTGTGTGGGATCCCAATTTAGCTACCTTATTTTATTACCGGCGCATGATTTTTCACTGTCTTTGCTTTTCCCGAATAAATCCTTGTATTATTTTCCTTTCCCATTCAAACCTGTGCCGCTTCAGTTAATTTCCTCTCACAGGACCGGAGCTACGCCGGCGTGCTGCAGTTAAGTGCTTTCGCCGCAGCCTCCATTTCCCTTCTTCCTCCCGCGCGGCCATAGCCGAATCCGTGTTTGGATAGTTGCCTCCGAATAAGACCGTTTAGGCTATCCGCAACTTTGATGTTAATCGGAGTTGCATGACAATATATATATATATATATATATATATATATATATATATATATATATATATATATATATATATAATATATATACACATATATACTAGCTTGGCTCGGCTCGCTGCGAGCGTCGTTACTAAGGAACGGGCTTATTTTAGCTGAGGATAATGACTGCACCCGAGTTGCTGTGTTGTCATGATTTACACCAATCATAATACAAACAATTATTTTGCAAAAATTTATTTGTTTTGTTTGTGATATTACATTTTATAGACAATTTAGGTTGAAGATTTAGGTTGAATGTTTTTTTTTCAAGAAAGAACCCCTCAGCACATACCTAGGGGAGGGGTAGGTGCAGACTGGAAGTTTGGGATGATTACACCTCACCACCACTTAATTCAAAACACCTCACCACCAAGTAATTCAAAACACCTCACCACCAAGTAATTTAAAACACCTCACAGCCATAAAACACGTAATAAAAACACCTCACAGCCACAAAATTAAAAACACCTCACCACCACTAAATTGAAAACACCTCACCACCACTAAATTGAAAACACCTCATAGCCATAAAACACGTAATAAAAACACCTCACCACCACGAAATTAAAAACACCTCACCACCACTAAATTGAAAACACCTCATAGCCATAAAACACGTAATAAAAACACCTCACCACCACGAAATTAAAAATACTTCACAGCCAGAAAACACGTAATAAAAACACCTCACAGCCACAAAATTAAAAACATCTCACCACCATGTCATTTAAAAACACCTCACCACCAAGTAATTAAAAACACCTCAAAACCACTAAATTGAAAACACCTCATAGCCATAAAACACGTAATGAAAACACCTCACCACCACGAAATTAAAAATACTTCAGAGCCAGAAAACACGTAATAAAAACACCTCACAGCCACGAAATTAAAAACACCTCACCACCATGTCATTTAAAAACACCTCACCACCAAGTAATTCAAAACACCTCACCACCACGTAATTCAAAACACCTCATCACCAACCAATTCAAAGCACCTCACCACCACATAATTAAAAACACCTCACCACCACGTAATTCAAAACACCTCACCACCATGTGATTTAAAAACCCCTCACCACCACATAATTATAAATACCTCACCACCACGTAATTCAAAACACCTCACCACTACGTAATTCAAAACACCTCACCACAATGTGACTTAAAAACACCTCACCACCACGTCATTTAAAAACACCTCACCACCGCATAATTCAAAATACCTCACCACCAAGTGATTCAAAACCACCACAACGTTATTAAAAACACTTCACAACCATGGAAACAAAGGTTTGAGGGAGTCGTTAAGTGACAACACAGACACTGCCCAGATGTTAGATAAATGACTGTGCCAGAGTTGCTGTTTTGTCATGGTTTAAACCAATCATAATTCAAACAATTATTTTGCACAAATGTATATGTAATATACGTGATATCACCTTTTATAAACAATTGAAGTTGAAAACTTAAGTTGAAAAAAAACATTTTTCCCGAAAAAATTCAAAACAAAAAAATTGGAAATTTTTTCAAAATAAATACCCTTAGGACATACCGACGGGAGAGATATGTACATACCAGAAGTTTGGTACGTTTTCACAAAAGTTTGAGAAAGTAGTGCAGTGACAAGACAAGACAACACAACACAAGACAGACACTGCACAGATATATATATATATATATATATATATATATATATATATATATATATATATACACACACCTCTCAGTGGGCTGTCGCTGCAAAAACGACAAGGTCCTTCGGTTTGAGTATTCAATTCACTCGGTAGGTAGTGTGTGTATAATTATATATATATATATACACACACTACCTCCCGAGTGAGTTGAATACTGAACCTACACATTGCACGAAATATATATTTCAAACACACACACACACACACACACACACACACACACATTTATATATATATATACATACGTACGGGACCTACAGGTAGCTCTTGCCACTGTTGATGTCAAAGCGCACGAGTCTACCATTAGAAAGAGGCTGCACAAATTTGATCTACAGGGGAGGTGTGCCAGGAGGAAACCTTTGCTGTCCAGAAAGAACATCAGGGCAAGACTAAAGTTTGCCAATGAACACCTGGGCAAAGACCAGCACTTCTGGAACAATGTGCTCTGGACAGATGAGTCAAAGGTAGAGCTATTTGGCCACAGTACCAGAAGACATGTTTGGCGAAAACAAAGACTGCATTTGACCACAAGAACCTGATACCAACTGTAAAGCATGGTGGTGGAAATATTATGGTTTGGGGCAGCTTTGCTGCATCAGGGCCTGGGCAGCTCACTATCATATAATCCACTATGAATTCTTCATTGTACCAGAGGGTGCTTGAGGATAATGTAAGGCCATCTGTCGGAAAGTTGAAGCTCAACCCAAGGTGGACCTTGCAACATGACAATGACCCGAAACATACCAGTAAATCCACCAAGGAATGGCTGAAAAGAAAGAAATGGAGGGTTCTGGAATGGCCAGGTCAAAGCCCGGATCTAAATCCCATCGAGATGTTGTGGGGCGATTTGAAACGAGCTGTGCATGCAAGAAACCCCTCAAACATCGCACAGCTGAAAGAATTCTGCATGGAGGAGTGGGCAAAAATTTCTCCCAGTCGATGTCAGAGACTGGTAGACAGTTATAAGAAACGTCTACTTGAGGTTGTTTCTGCCAAAGGGGGCAATACCACCTATTAGAGCCAAGGGTGTACTTACTTTTTCCACATGCGAAATTTGCATTTATGTTTATTTAAATTATACAATGGATTACAAAATGTAAATGTCTAATGATATTTGTTATATTATATCACCTTTATCTGTCAATATTGTTGAAATGAAGATCAAATAGCTGTATGTTGAAATATGTTGAAAAAGTCAAAACTTTACATGGGGTGTACTTACTTTTTCACGTGACTGTATATATATATATACATATATACATATACATATATATATATATATATATATATACTAGCTTGACTCGGCGTCGTTACTGAGGAACGGGCTTATTTTAGCTGAGGATAATGACTGTACCTGAGTTGCTGTGTTGTCATGATTTCCACCAATCATAATACAGACAATTATTTTGCACAAATGTATTTGTTGTGTTTGTGATATTACATTTTTATAGGCAATTTAGGTTGAAGATTTAGGTTGAATGTTTTTTTTTCAAGAAAGAACCTCTCAGCACAAACCTAGGGGAGGGGTAGGTGCAGACTGGAAGTTTGGGACGATTACACCTCACCACCACGTAATTCAAAACACCTCACCACCAAGTAATTCAAAACACCTCACAGCCATAAAACACGTCATAAAAACACCTCAGCCATAAAACACGTAATAAAAACACGTAATAAAAACACCTCACAGCCCCGAAATTAAGAACACCTCACCACCACGTGATTCAAAACCACCACAACGTTATTAAAAACACTTCAGAACCACGGAAACAAAAGTTTGAGGGAGTCGTTAAGTGACAACACAGGCACTGCCCAGATGTGTCGATATATAGATAAATGACTGTACCCGAGTTGCCGTTTTGTCATGGTTTAAACCAATCATAATTCAAACAACTATTTTGCACAAATGTATTTGTAATATACGTGATATCACATTTTATAAACAATTGAAGTAAAAAAAAAAAAATTGGAACGTTTTTCAAAGAAAATACCCTTGGGACATACCGACGGGAGAGATATGTGCATACCAGAAGTTTGGTACGATTTCACAAAAGTTTGAGAAAGTAGTTCAGTGACAAGATAAGACAAGACAACCCAACACAGACACTGCACAGATATATATATATATATATATACACCTCTCAGTGGGCTGTCGCTGCAAAAACGACAAGGTCCTTCGGTTTGAGTTTTTTCATACTCGCCCCACACAGGAATCAATTCCTGTTCATTTTTTTCAAAAATTATATACAATATACATATGTACATTGTATATACTAGGGCGTGCCCGTACGTGCGTCTTGTTTTTGGCAAAGTTAACATCCAGAGAGGCTGTGTATAGGCCAATCCCCCCCCTCTATTTACATGAAATGGTTTGGTCCATTCGCAAAGCCAAAGCGAACGGCTTGCGAGTACGGTGACCATACCTTGGGAACCACTTGTCCGATTAATTTCAAACCTTGAAAAGGCACATCCTCGGGTCCCCAGCAATATACCTGGCAAGTTTCAAGTATATCGGACTGGTAGTTGTCGAGAAACAGCGGTCGCATACAGACAGACACACACACACACACACACACACACACACACACACACAGAGATTGCTGGAATTATATAGAGACTAGGACATGCCCGTACGTGGGTGCCCGTACGTGCGTGCAAAAAAGCATGCGTGCAAACAACAACAACAAAAAAAAACTTTGAAACCACGTGGCAGTAACGACCACAGAACCCCCCCCCCCTCTATTTACATGAAATGGTTTGGTCCATTCGCAACGACCACAGAACCCCCCCCCCCCCCCCTCTATTTACATGAAATGGTTTGGTCCAAAGCGAATGGCTTGCGGAGTTTGGTAAAGAAATCGCCATAGATCGGTAACTACTTCTCCGATTAATATGAAACCTTGAAAAGGCACATCCTCGGGTCCCCAGCAATATACCTGGCAAGTTTCAAGTATATCGGACCGGTAGTTGTCGAGAAACAGCGGTCACAGACAAACACACACACACACACACACACACACAGAGATTACTGGAATTATAGATAGACTAGGGCATGCCCGTACGTGGGTGCCCGCTCCTTGCCAAAAAAAAAAAAAAAACGCTACCCGTACGCTCTACCCCGCCCGTACGCCCGTACGCCCGTAAACAAAAAAAACAACGCTCTTCGCTTCCGCCCTTCGCTCTGGGAGAAATAATGCGCATAAGAAATCGAGAAATTATTATTTTCTCCGGAAGAAATCGAATTACGAACCGTAATGGCGCACGCGCTCGGCTCGGCTCGCAACAACGCGTTCTGTGATTGGCTGCCGGAAGTGAAGTCTTCAGTGTCCGGAAGGTCGCAAATCGCAGTTACGATGAATCGCAAATTAGTTTTAATTAGTTTTAAAACATAGTTTAACGCCAACATAGTTTGCCAACGTGAAATAAATGAATACGCTCTCAAATGTGCCGTCCGAGGCAGAGTCTGTTCGCCACGTTCGGCACACGTGATAGCTCGCTGCTCTCTGATTGGTTGAATCGTTTTTTGGACATAGCTCGGTAACTACTTGTCCGATTAATTTCAAACCTTGAAAAGGCACATCCTCGGGTCCCCAGCAATATACCTGGCAAGTTGCAAGTATATCGGACCCGTGGTTGTCGAGAAACAGCGGTCACAGACAAACAAACACACACACAGACATACACACACACACACACACACAGAGATTACTGGAATTATAGATAGAAGATGTACATTGTATATATATACATTGTATATATATGTTTGTATATATATATATATATATATATATACACATATATATACACATACATACACATACACATACACACACACACACATACGTGTATATACACACACATACAAAATGGGCGAGTTGTGTGTGTGTCTGTGTGTGTGAGGGAGAGAGAGAGCGAGAGAGAGCTCGAGAAGCCATTTTCTTTGATTTCTACACAATTCCGCACCCCTGGAGTAAATTTGGCGAATGTGTCAGAGGTACCCACGGTCAGTTCATGGGCGCAAACTCCGCCCCCCCCCCCCCCACCCCACAAAGCAATTATCTGTATGTAAGTGTGTATGTCTGAAAATCAAGACACTGACCTCAAACAAGGTAATGAGGCCATTTGGCCCATCATTTCTGTGGTGCACACCTTTAAACATCAATCTTCTTGATGGTTTACTGAAGTCTCAATAACCCTCTTGATTCGGTGGCCCAACTTGTGTATGTATGCATGTAGAAATATATATCAGCAGACGAAGGTTATGAGTGTATATATGAAACTTCTGTTATTCATTAAACAATCGTCATTAAAAATATGACGTTAAAAGACAACTTTATTTCAGACACAATGATTTGATACATGTGGACAATAAATTTGATTGATGAACAAAAATTTATGAACTTTAAAAAATTTAATTCATCGACTGTTTAAAAAAAAAGAGAAAAGAA
>NC_136261.1:189503174-189506032 GCF_964187855.1 Myxine glutinosa
CTTGGTGGATGTGTTGGGTAAGGTGACAATAACACACTGATTAAAAAAGGAGAAAAAAAAAGAAGGATTTTTGATGATTCCTTGTTCAGGTCCGGATCCAGATCCAGTCTATCACTGGGATACAAAACGTAAACCGTTCAACCTGGTGCAGGTATGCGCTCTACAGAATGCAATTCTAGTTACCTGTTTGCTTGGCTCATGCAAATTATATAAGGTTCTTTTAATTCGCCAAAATTTCTTATTTTTGGATGCTGTAAAACATAGCATTACCCACATTGTAGATTATAATTAGTACAAGTATTGTTACAAATATAATGCACTTGCTTTCAAGTCTTTCGTGTAATTTACGTTCCGCAAAAGAGGCTAAACCCGAGAAACCCGCGTGAACAATAACCGGAACGACGTTATGTAAAAGCTGCTTAAACGATTATGTTGACAACAGCGAAAAAGCTATTATTGCACCCTCATTGTTTCCGAGTAATACTTGTGTGCTGAGGCCAGTAATATGTAAAATGTAAAACCTGTATTATGTGTCTAGCTTACTGCACAGGCACTTTTAATGCAGGTACCAAAAACCATGCACGAAATTTTATGATACACTAGCAGGAGTACCCAGCGTTGCCTGGTGATGTTCTGATCCTGTTAGCATTTTGAAGAAATGAAATTTGTTTTTCTATTTTTTTTGTAGGTGACTAAAACACCTACACTACCTACTGTAGGTGACTACCTACACCCAATAAGAGTTTTTAAAATTACAGTCAATATGATATCTCACACACACACACACACACACACACACACACACCAGGGCTAATTGTCCCCCGTCGCACCGCGGAGCGAAAGGGGGACTATGGTTTTCCCCTCCGTCCGTGTGTGCGTCCGTGCGTCCGTGCATGCGTGTGTACGTGCACTGCAATATCTTCATAAAAGTAAGCGAAGGACCGAATTCTAATTTGGTTTGTTGGTGCAACTAGGCATATGGAAGAACCCTATTGAAAATTAGATCGCCACGTCAAAATCCAAGATGGCTGTCACCATATCTAAACCTTGTGAGTGCGATATCTTGAAAAGTAAATGTCTGAACCTTGTGAGCGGAATATCTTGAAAAATAAATGAACTACTAACTTCTAATCCGGTGTGTGGGTGCAACTAGGCATATGGAAGAACGCTATTGAATGGTCGCCACGTCAAAATCCAAGATGGCCGCCTTGCGTCTTCCACTTTGTCAACTCATCACTTCACCGATGGGGGACCTAGGCGTAACGCTTGTTTAATATTACCTTTCATAAAGCTACAAAGGCTCAGGCACTATAATGCGATTTATTTTAAATCCAAAAGAAAACTAACTTTTGATTTAAAAAAAAAAAAATTGTAAACTTTTTGCCCAAAACACTCCCTGGCATTCACTGATGACCCTCTGAAAGTTTGACGAAGATCTGTTGAGAAATCTCTGAGAAAAATGGCAACATATAGGCAGCCACACGCAGACAGGCAAGCGGATTTCTTATCATATCCGATAGATAATGGTGTGAATGATACATAATAAAAAAATAACTCTTGGTTATATATTGGTATTGGTGTGAAGATACAGGTGAGGTTTTTTTCAAAATTATTTTGTATTTAATTTTATTTAAAGCATGTTTTCAAACAGGGCACAAAACATTCATATAATAAATACCATATTTTTTGCCAAAACCATATTCGCATGAGTGTATCCCTTTTTTAAGGTAGTTAATTTCGTGCATATACAATTTTCATGCATGGTGTATATATAATTTATGTCGACATATATGTGTATTAAGTTCCGTTTGATGTTTGCTGCCACAGGTCTCAGCAACAGACCGTGTCGCACAGCGTTGCACGCTTTCTTCCCGAACCGACTTGCTCTCCCGGAGCCACGGTCAGCCCCAGAGTCTCGCAAGACTCCATAAGAAAGAGCGACGTTCGGCCTCCGGGCTCGTCGCGGATGCAAGACAGCGACCTGAGCGAGTCAGACATCTGAGTGACTGAAGGACTTGGCATCCTCAAGCGCGTAAAAAAAAAAAAATGTACGCCTCGGCAGAGCGCACACGTTCGGGCCACAGAGCGCGTTTCCATTATAACCTGGCCGCATGCTCGGGTCACAGGGCACGTTACCATGACAACCCAGCCATTATTGCGTCACAGAGCACGTTTCTACTAAAATCTGACCTTGCACACTTGGGCCACAAAGTGCATTTCCAATACAAGCCGCACACGTGCTCAGGGCAGGACCCGTGCCGGCACATTATGGGGCTGCTGCAAGTGTAAAATAACGATTTATGTGGCAATGACCTCTTACTCGCCGATAATTCCTAACTGATGTGTGTGCCATTGTTTCTGGAAAGGCCGTTATTCCTGTACTTTGAAAAATGCCTAAAACTCTCCATGACCCGTGCACCCGGATCAACCTCGGTCGGAAAGTGTGTAGGGTCAGAGTGCAATTCCCCATCAGGTTCGAGCGACCGGGTTGGCAGTGGAGACTTGCCGGTTGGTAGTTGTGTGCTTGATGAGGGCACGGCGGGCCCGAGTTTGGGTTTTTCAAGTGGAAATAAGATTATGCTGTATAGGTGAAATGCACATGTTATGTGACACGTCCAATACCTGCAATGTACATATATAAGATGTAATTGAAAAGAAAATGAGGAAAAGCTCAATAAACCTGCCGTATCTGAGTGAAAATGTATATCCGATATATAAATATATTTTTTACACAATGTTCCGCGTATATAATAAAAGCTGTTACAGCTATAGCGTATACATAGCGATCAACTCCTAGGGCGTGCAACTTGATTCCTTACTGTGTTGTATTGTGTGTACTCAATAAATATGATATTATA
>NC_136261.1:189506232-189516232 GCF_964187855.1 Myxine glutinosa
ACAGTTAGAGCAGGAGAATCCGGGTATCTTTCCATCCTGTGCCGCGACTCGTGTTATGGGTAGGAAGCGCTCTGAAGAGAAGGAGCAGGTACTGACGTGTCACGCTTTGCACAGGCACTTCTTGTTGAGTACCCTGAAACTAAGTGTCAGCACACACAAGTCATGGATGGAGGCAATGTGGGCAAGCTCTTTGTAGGTGGACTGAACTTTGACACAAGTGAAGATGTTCTGGACTCTATCTTTGGCAAATATGGACCACTCTTGGAAGTGCGGCTGATAAAAGACAGGGAGACACAAAAGTCGAGAGGGTTTGGCTTTGTCACGTTTGAAAACACAAAGGACGCCAAAGATGCAGAAAAGGATTTGAATGGCAAGGATTTGGATGGTCTGACCATATCAGTGGAGAAGGCAGGCCATGGGCGTCGAGGGGGCTACAGAGGAGGAAAACGTGGAGGTAGTTTCAGGGGTGGCTATGGCTCCCGGGGTGGGAGTTGTAGTTTTGGTGGCGGCCGCAGTCGAGATTACTATGGAGGCTCACAGAGTTACGGCAGCTCCCGAAGGGATGATTACCCGGGTAGTGGCCGAGAAGGAGACCGCTATTCACGTGACTACAGCGACAAGCGCTCCAACCGTGATTATTATGAAAGTTAGGAAGAGTTTGAAGCACTGAATGCTGCGGAGTAGCCGAGTCAAGATTTCTACATGGATTATCCTGTGAACTCAACATTCCCAAATGCGTCAACACAGCGAATATTTCCAGGCCTCACCAACTGCCATGAAACGTGGCTCCCAGCTCAGCCTCCTTCAAATAGAGCTATAGATTTGCTTTGCTTTGCTTTGGATCACAACCCTTTTTGATCACAACCTTCATTCAAAAAATGAAAAATAAAAAACAGAGGTTGATGAGATGGAGTTTGGCTTTGCAGGAGTTCAACTTGGAAATTGAGCATGTAAAGGGCAGGGACAATGTCGTTGTGGATGCTTTATCCAGAGTGAACTAACTTTGGAAATTTCTGTCGGTTGTTTGGAAGTTTTGATGCTTTATTTTTTGGGAAATATTAATTATCGTTGCTCATGGGAATTGATGATTTGGGTGTGAGTTTTAATTTTGTTTGTTAAAAGAGTTTTTGCCTGCAAAGAAAGTTTTCACGATGTTCAAACATTCTTTCTTTCTTGAGGGGGGGAGTGTTTCGGATTCGTCACTTCCGTTGTTGTGGTTTTCATCCACTGTAAATATATTTGATTCCATGTACTATTATTGTTTTCAAAAGGTTTATTGTTTATGAACCATTTTCAAAAGGTGGAAAAGTTAGAGTTAAAAGAAACCGAAAACCGGATCGGGAACCTGACGACGACGAAGAGGAAGAGGAGGAAAAGAAGGCGGAGCGAGTGAGTCGGGGAAGAAGCATAGTTGCTTTGCGGTCTGGAGCGAACGTCGGCGAGCAAGAGTCACGAGTGAACTTCGGGTTTCCCGGGAAAGGGATTCCTGCGACAGAGTTGTTATCGCTGTGACAGATCAACCTGCGTGTCAGGTTTTGCGGTTGATTTCGAGGAGAATCATCATCGCGCCGTTGCGCCTCGAGAACAGGCCGTCGGCCATTTTGACACGGGCTTTGCGCATCGCACAAGGCCTTTGCTTCGCTTCCGCCGTTTTCACCGCATTCAGACGTTTATCTGGTGTGTGTGTGTGTGTTCAACGTGGCCCATAAAGGTTAATTTTACGGTTCGCCGACTGTGAGCCATGGAACGTCCATACCCGAGGGTGTGATTTCCCAGTCGCCTGGAGGGCGCCTTTGGATTTCCCAGTCGCCTTGAGGGCGCCTTTGCGCAGCTTTGGCAGCGGGACTGTACTTGTCATCCGAACGGGATTCTGGTCTTGATCGGACATTGTTCTGACAATCGCTGGAGCGGATCGACTTTGGCTTGAAGCCGGGATCGACTTTGGCTTGAAACCGGAATCAACTTTGGTTTGAAGCCGGGAAAGAGACATTGGGAATGTTCTTGATTCACTCACTTGGAGCACAGTGAGTTATATATTACGAAACTGATGGTACCATCATAGGATATATATTGATTGTACTTTTGATTACTATTATTGTTGTACTGTTATTCTTGTGTGATCTTAATACAATATTTGTTTGTTGGTAACAATTGGTGTGGCTTCACCATTGATCTTTGACATACAGAATAACACATCTTTCTGCCGTGACTCCTCACGGGGCTCGGAGGTACACCGTGACCGGGGGTTGGGGAGGAGCACGTAACAATATATATATATATACAAGTACAATATATATATATATACAATATATATATATACATAGACGTATATACATACATATACATACATACATATACATATATATATATATATATATATATATATATATATATATATATATATATACATATATATATATACATATATATATATATATATATATATATATATATATATATATATATATATATATATATATATATATATATATATATACATATATATATATATATATATACATACATATACATACATACATATATATATATATATATATATATATATATATATATATTGTTGCGGATATGAGATTGGCCTCCATCCATATCCGCTTGTAAATATTCCCCTATTTCCCCAATACTTCCCAACTATCCCCAATCCCCCATTCCCTAGTCCCATTTTCTGTAAACAACACTCTGTAGACCCGACCTCCCCCTTTTTCCCCCATTAAATGTCGCATCCAGGTCCACCGCATCTCACGTAGACAACTATAGGACATCTTGCTAGTTATTCTTAGTCTATGTCAGTTAAGGACTCGTTTCCATTAATTCTGACTCTTCGTTGCACCAGAATGTGATTGTATGGCACCGTTAGAAAGTTTAGGACCTCCCAATACCTCCCCGCAGCTCTTCCTGATGGTACAACAACAACAACAACAACAGTGGCGGCGGCGCGGGGAGTGTGCGTCCTCACTCCGGCTTGGTTAGCCGCCATTGAACATGTGCTCCGACGGGGTTACCACGCAGGGGCTCGCTGTCAGCTCCTCGTCAAGGGCGGAGCCCGGTAACCCCCCGCACCCAATAGAAGTGGCGGACCGATTCCATCTGGGGCGGAGACAACCAGCCGAGGGCGTGTCACTCCCCGCTGAGCATGCGCAGGAAGAGGGAGGTGACGTCAGATGCGCCCTCAGCTTGGAGAGAGAAGTCGCCACATCCGAGCGCTGCAATACCTCCCCGCATCTCTGGACCGGACCGCGGTTGATTCTGCCCCTGAGCCAAGGTGCACCTTGTGCTATCGACTGCCTGTCCTTCCTTGCCATCAATCCCTGTGTAAGTCAGTCTTGTCCCGTTTGTCTGTGGTCTGTCGGGGATAAGATAAGACTGTGTCTAAGTGCCCATCTTTTCTGTGCTTTACCTCTTACCGTGTAATCTAGCCGTTTCTGCATCACCAATTATATCCTCCTCCGGAGGTCTTGAGAACTGTACCCCTTGTGTCGTTGCATTTATCCCAGCCGTTGTGTCCTTTCCTTCATTGATTTAGCATAGCGCGATTCGGTCAACGTCGGGTGGAATCGGGTAAACTGTGCGAACACGGCGGCCATTTCGCTCGGCCCATCATAACATCTTAATCCGCGTGTCCGTAACAATTGGTGTCGAGGAGTGAGATCGGACCCGAAGCGCGGTTCACGCGCTCGAAATTATTAACGGCGAAATTTGATTTTGTTTTACAAAAAAAAAAAACCCGAATTTTGAAAGTCGCGCTATGGCGGATCAAGACGGCTGGGTTCCGGTAGAGGAGAGTGAGGCAGGGTCGATCCAGGACCAAATTAAGGGACAAGAGGAGAGCGAAGCAGTGAGGACGGCAGGTTCGCAAAATGGCGCCTCGCACATGGCTGCGGCGGCCGCACCCGCTGCACAAGTGGGAGGGATGGCCCAAATGCAGGCCCTCATGGAGCAATTTATGGCGCAAATGCAGGCGTCCCTCAAACTGCAGAGTGAGCAATTGGGGGTAATGGGAAACCAAATGGGGGTAATGGGGAACCGGATGGATGCTCAGGGTGAGCGATTGGAGGGCCAAATGGGGGTAATGGGGGAACCGGATGGATGCTCAGGGTGAGCGATTGGAGGGCCAAATGGGGGTAATGAGGGACGAAGCGAGGGGTACCGGTGAGGGGTTAGAACAAAGGATGGGGGCCCAGATCGGAGGGTTAGGGAGTAGATTAGAGGGATTAGACAATAGATTAGGGGAAATACAGGAGGGGTTAATGGGGGTAGAAAACAGAATGGCCGCTCAAGAGAATCAAATGGAAGGGATGCAAAAGGGGTTAGAGGGGTTAGAAAACAGTATGGAAGGAAAATTGAGGGACATGAGGGACCAAGCAGAAAGGGAAGTTAAACAAATGGGGCAGCAGATAGAGGGGGTCAGAATGGGGGTAGAAACTAAATTGGATGCTCACAGGGAGGAAATGGAGCAGATGAGGGTGGCATCTGGGCAGGAGATGCAAGTGATGGGAGAAGAGATCAGAAGAGGTGTGAGTGAGGAGGTCGGAGGAGTGCGCGAGGAGGTGAGGCACTGTGAGGAGCGCATGGAGAAGGAGGTGAGAAAGGGGACTGTAAAGTTACAAGGGGGCATAGAGGACCTGACGCAGGAGGTGGAACAGCTGACGGTGGGACAGACTGAGTTAGTGGAGCAGGTACAAAGGAACACTGCGGTACTAGGAGGGTTAAAAGCGACACAGAAAGAACTAAAAGACGACTTGATAGCGACGAAGAGGGAATGTCAGATGGTACGTGAGGGACTGACAACGAGGTTGGACGAGGTGACAGAGGTAATGGAGACGAAGGACCGGCAGGTGAGGACGCACATGGAAACGGCAAGGTAGCCTTAGAGGACGAACTAGAGGAGACGTACCGGGAAATAAAAGAGGTGAAGCAGAAATTAGAAGAAGTGGAAGAAGGGGTAAGCGAAATTAAGAAGCGATGGAGAGGGGATAAGAAAGAGATAAAAGAGGAGGTAAAAGAATTGGTCCAAAGTCTGTGTTCGGATCGTGATGATGTGCTCATTAACCGGATGAGGGATTCGCAGGTGATGGAGGAGAAGCGAAGAGGAAGAGGACCCGGTGTAAGTGGTGACCAATATGGTCGTGCGTATGATGCGCCAGGTGATTTAAGAAGCTTGGGGGTCGAGATGGACCCGGGTGTTCGTGAGAGGCCGTTGGTGAAGTGTGCGACAGGTCTGGTGTGCGAAAAAGGAGGTGTGCGAGAAAGTCCGACTCTGGGGTGTGTGAGGAAGAAGTGCGTGCCAAGGAGTGAGGGTGCTGTCGAGAGTGAGTCGGTCGTAGCGCGTGTGCGAGGGAGCACATGGAAGCGCTTAGTGAGGAGTGTTACGGAGGGTGTAAAGGGAGAATGCACGCCTGTGGTGAGTGTTACAGAGGATGTAACGGGAGAGGGTGTGCGAGAAAGATGTGTGACGGACAGGTGCATGGGGAAAGAGTGCGCTGTCAAAAGTAAGGAAGAGTGTACACCTGTGGTGAGTGTTACAGAGGGTGTAACGGGAGAGTATGCGCGAGAAAGGTGTGTAACGGAAGGGTGCATGAGGAAAGAGTGCGCTGTCGAGAGTAAGGGTGAGTGCGCTGTCAAGAGTGGAGGTGAGAGTAGTAAGAGTGACACGGAGCGTGAGTTGGTTGTGACAGGTGAGAAAGGAAGCACACCTGGAATGGTAGAGCGTGTGTGGGAATGCACGCTGGAACTGGTAGTGAGGCACGTGGATGGGTGTGCGAGTGAAAGCACACCTGTGATTGTCACAGAGGAGGTGACCGAGGAAGGGGCGCGAAGAGGTGTGTTGGTGAGGTGTGCGACCGACGAATGTGTGCCAAAGTGTTCGGTGGTCAGGTGTGTGACCAAGGCTGTGCGTGGAATGAGTGAACCTGGGTGTGTAAGGAAAGGTACGAGGAGCATGGGAATGGCTGGAGGTATGAGCAAGCAAGGGGTAGCGTATGCTTGTAAGCATGCAGGTGAAGCATCGACGGTAACCTGGTTAGAGGTTAGAACGACTTATAGCCGAATCGGGCCCTCGGTGCGTGCCGGGCTTCGCGTGCCGGTGAGAACCAGCGGGGATCCGAGCCGCGGCGGGTTCGAAAGGACCGCCGTACGCGATCCACGCCGTGCCTCGCTTGGAACGGCCGCGTCCGGGCTCCACTAGGCGGAGCGGGCAGCCCGATAGGAAGGGTCGTCATGGCGACCACTTTTTGTTGAGACGTGCCGGCAGGTCGAGATCGGGACATTGGATGGCTCCACGCCGAGGTGGTGCGTGGGATCTCGGCCCGGGTAAGCCCCCGTCCTTGCACCGAGTGCCGGACGCATCCAGCCGCTGGCACCAAAAAACCCGCATTCATTGCTCGGCTTTACGAAGCCGGGCTTTGGACAGGAATTGGCGCACCGAGAGGCATTAGTAAGTAGACTGTAATGATGAGGTTAGTGTTTTGGACCCAAAATTAGAAAAAAACAAAATTTGATGATTGGCAAAGGATTGGCAGTAGTGATTGGCAGATGATGAGTAGTGATTGGCAAATTTTTGATTTGTTGAAATTTGATGTGCAAAATTGGTAGTGGGAGATGCCCGATGTGGTGGGATGGCAACTCTGTCATTCCTCACAAACAGTGGGGCAAATGCGCAATAGTTTATGGGGTGTATGGCAGTAAAAACTAGCCCGGGTGGGTTAGGATATTGATAGGGCCCTAGAAGATGACATTAGGTAACGTTAAGATTAGTTAGTGACAAGGATACCTGTAGTGGGGACGCAGGTAGATTAGTGTGGATTATAATGACGAGGGAGCGCAATAGTTTAAAGGGGCGACTGGGAAGCGCAAGTTTCAGAGGGGAGTAGTTAGATGAGATGATGCCGTGTGGTTGAGAATTGAACAGGTGTGATTGCACAGGTGTGCAACTGAACAGGTGTGTGGAGCAGTGTATGTGTAGTGAGTGTTGTGGATCAGCGCGAATGCGCTTGGGGGAGAGAAGGGTGCAGGCGGCACCAAGTAGGAGAGCACAGGTGTGCAAGTACAGGTGTGTGGAATACATGGAGTAAGTGGTTCGGAGTGGTGTGCATGGTGCGAAGGTGTGGATGGGGGAAGAGTGGACCCCTTTCACGAGTACCCGGGGCGGGTAGTGTAAGTGTTAGGTAGAGGGTATAGGTAAATTGTGGTTGGATATTGGCATTTGTGGTGCGGATGCAGAATGGTATTGTGGATGGGTGCATTAGTGTTGTGGAAATGGCTGGGCGTGTAGCCTGTTAGTGTGTGTAGTTGGTTTGGGCACTCCACCACTGTGAGGATGTCGGCCAGGTGAGGCCGCAGGTGGGCTCTGGGAGCCGTTAGTGTCAGTGGGTGCCTGAGGATCCCGGGTGTGGATCGGGCAGCCCGTGCCAGAGAGGGCACTGAGGGGGTGAGAGTGCGAGAGGGCCTTCCCCAGTTAGTTAGGTTAGGGTGAGGAGCAGGTAAGCTCGGGTGGCAACTACAGTGGTGGAGGTGTGCAGGTGGGTAGACCTGCTGGGAGAGCTACACGTCACAGCCCAGAAATTGTGCGAGAGCACCGAGTGTTGAATCGGGGGAGTGAGACCCCAAATTGAGAAGCACCACAGTTTGGTCAATGGGAATTGCTTTTTAGAACCCATAGTGTAAGTTAGCCAATGGATTGGCAGGGAAAGACCCCGGGTAATGTAAAGTTGTTAAAGTCATTTAGGAAATAGTTAGGATTGACGAACCTGTCGCACCATACGCAGCCACTTACCTGAGGTGATGATGATGACTCCACACCTGTGTTCCTTTGTTCTGTGTTGCAGGAAATAAGAATTGCTGTTTGGATTTGTGAGACGCATCACGACGTGGATAAGACATTGGGGTGATTCCATCTCTCCCTCCTTAGGAGGGACTGATGATGAATTGGAGATGGCAAATTTTGATGGGAGTTGGAAATGGCAAATTTGATTGGTTAGGAGGGAGAGAAGATGAATTTGGTTTATGGGAGGAACGGGGAAGACAGTAGGGACGTTTGTTGATTTGTAAAGTAGATGTTTATGGGTAGTGTTGTGTTTTGTGGATACAGTAAGGGGTAAGGGAGGGGCAATGTAGGTTACCTGGTGGGGGGGGGGGGCGTACGGTAGGAACGTACCTGTCTCACCTGGTTCCCATGTGCCCCCAGTGTGCATTACCTTGTATTGCGTGCACTTTTGCGCCCTTACCACCTTACTCACTTGCTTCTTTTTGTCTCCCACCTCCGAGGATCTGGCTTTGGGGCAGAGAGAGAGGAGAGAGAGGTGCTGGCTCCGCAGTTGTGGGCCTTTACTTTCGCTGCTTGCTGCCTGGATCGATACACCATATGGACCGCAATTTTTGTGGCCGCCCACCATGGACCGCAGTTCTTTTGCGGGCAAGCACCACCCGTTGATGGACCTATGGGTGGCAACGTGGCACCTATGCCATACAGGTGAACCACTTATAGTTGGCCCCCCTGACGGCCACAATTCAGAAATGGACGCGGTTGGCACCTTTCTTTATTTTTGAAAGAAGCCAGAAGGCCAAGTGCACTTCAGGAAGGCAAGACCAGCGGCAGAACATCGGCCGGCTGCGACACCACTGGTGACTATGAACACTTTATTGGTGGACCGGATGGTGCTGACTGTGTGTATGGGGTGGTGCTTTTGGTGCTTGGATGGGGTGCTCTGCACATTATTAAAGGCCGTAGGGCCACAGTGCACTCGTGGGTTGGTGTATCGATGCTGGCATGCGTGCTCTCTCTCTATGCATAACATCTGCATGTGTTCCTCAAAGAACAGGTCCTGGATCGTAGTGTAAATATCAGTGTAGTCTTGTATAAATGATGCTCCCTACCGGCTGTATGTTTAGTTTGAGGATTCTTTCCGCGATTCGGTTATCCTGTGGGTGTGTTTCTGTGAGGAGAAGGGTGCAACGTCGCAGGGGGACATATTTACTCATTTGTGAACCTCTGTAAAACTGTCGCACTCAGGGTTGAGTTAATAGTAGAGGGAACTACATCTGAGTGCCACACTAAAGTAAGTAAAAAATTTATCGGGTCGGGACGCCCCGAGGTAGAGAAGGGTGCAATGTTGCGGATATGAGATTGGCCTCCATCCATATCCGCTTGTAAATATTCCCCTATTTCCCCAATACTTCCCAACTATCCCCAATCCCCCATTCCCTAGTCCCATTTTCTGTAAACAACACTCTGTAGACCCGACCTCCCCCTTTTTCCCCCATTAAATGTCGCATCCAGGTCCGCCGCATCTCACGTAGACAACTATAGGACATCTTGCTAGTTATTCTTAGTCTATGTCAGTTAAGGACTCGTTTCCATTAATTCTGACTCTTCGTTGCACCAGAATGTGATTGTATGGCACCGTTAGAAAGTTTAGGACCTCCCAATACCTCCCCGCAGCTCTTCCTCATGGTACAACAACAACAACAACAACAACAACAACAACAACAGCGGCGGCGGCGCGGGGAGTGTGCGTCCTCACTCCGGCTTGGTTAGCCGCCATTGAACATGTGCTCCGATGGGGTTACCATGCAGGGGCTTGCTGTCAGCTCCTCGTCAAGGGCGGAGCCCGGTAACCCCCCGCACCCAATAGAAGCGGCGGACCGATTCCATCTGGGGCGGAGACAACGAGCCGAGGGCGTGTCACTCCCCGCTGAGCATGCGCAGGAAGAGGGAGGTGACGTCAGATGCGCCCTCAGCTTGGAGAGAGAAGTCGCCACCTCCGAGCGCTGCAATACCTCCCCGCATCTCTGGACCGGACCGCGGTTGATTCTGCCCCTGAGCCAAGGTGCACCTTGTGCTATCGACTGCCTGTCCTTCCTTGCCATCAATCCCTGTGTAAGTCAGTCTTGTCCCGTTTGTCTGTGGTCTGTCAGGGATAAGATAAGACTGTGTCTAAGTGCCCATCTTTTCTGTGCTTTACCTCTTACCGTGTAATCTACCCGT
>NC_136261.1:189521232-189533732 GCF_964187855.1 Myxine glutinosa
CCTCTCCCAGGCCTACCTCGTGGCCAGGGCTATGACGCTCTCACCATTGTTGTCTTTGCCGCTTCACCCTCGACGCCGCCACACCCTGACCCCACCCTCCTCCCTCTCCCAGGCCTACCCCGTGGCCAACCGACTAGTTGGAGTGAGCTGCTGGTGGCCAAAGCATAACAAACGAGGTGAATTAGCTGAATGGGGCGCGGGATCGAGTTTGCCAAATAGATAGCATTGGTGGAATTGAAGGGCGGCTGCAAAATGAAAAGGACCTAATCTTATTATTTCTTTACACAACACAGATGTCACTCGGGAAATGGCCTTATACTCACACAGACTATGACATAACTAATATCCTAAATGGGCCTATGTGTTTCTTGTGGACTAACTAAGGGGAAAACCTTTAATCTTTAATGATGTTATATGTACACTCTCAAAACCGCAACACTGCACCCCTCCTTCGCCAGGCTCGTTCCCGAGCCGAACCCACACAAGTGAGTACGACCGGTTTTGATGCAAGGGTCAGAACTTTTTTTAACTTAGTGTGACACTTAGGTGTGGTTACCCTCTACATTTAACCTAACACCCTGTGTGTGACAGTTTTAAACACTAGATATGTCCCACCTACTGCGTTGTGTACTAACTAACAGACTCACACCCACAACTAACCGAATTATGGAAAGAATTCGCAAACTAAACATAAAGCCGGTGGGGAGCATGTTATTTACAAGAATAACCTAATTATTTACAACACTACAACCCAGGACCTGTTCTTTTGTGGGAAAGAAGGGAAATTTTGAAGAGAAGAAACACAGAATGTACTGCACCAATACACCATAATAAATGCACCATAATCATGACACTATAAATGCACAATCATCATAAATGCACATTCCACAATAATCAATGATGTCTTGTGCTGCTGGGCCGCTGTGCTGCTGCGTCTTCCTGCTTCGTCTTTGGTGTGTCATCATAAAAACTTAAAGTCTTCTTTCCTGACACACCAAAGGAATAAATAAATAAAAACACCAACCGTGTCCGTTTTTATTTCGGCCAGCAGGGCCAACTTAGGTGGTCCGACTGCATGGCATCGAGGCCACTTAAAAGCAGTGGTCCGCAGGGCACAAGGTAACGTTTGCAGCGATTGTCTGCCCCAGCAAAGGTGCCAGGCCACAGAACGTGTGTACTGGTGGTGTACTGGTGCAGGCAACACACTATAGGTGTACTGGTGCAGGCAACAGGTAGCAGAGTGCAGCGCAAAAGTGCAGCCACACAGCTCAGGGTTCCTGCACACTCCCCTCAACAAAGATATGGGTCCATGGGTGGGGAGGAAAGACAAAGCAGAGAGTTTAGTGGGGTCAAGGGCACAAGGGTACACATCATACAAGGCAATGCAACATGAGGAGCACGGGTGAAGCGAGTGGAGAAAGCTCGTCCCAAACCGTTCGTGACTCCCCATGTCAGCCTACACTACCCTTGCCCTTCCCCGTATTTACACTTTACAAATTCGTCGCTACGTTTTGTCTTTTCTATCCCCTCTGAACCAAATTCGTCAGCCAATCCCTCCCAAGAAGGAAGAGATGGAATACACACAATGTCACACTCACGTCGAGATGCGTCTCACATTCCAAATAGTTCACAAAACCCGGTGTGGAGTCCTGTCACCTTGGTGAGTGGATGCGGATGGTGCGAAGAGATTTCCATATCCTAACTATCCTCTAATAACATTAACTCAGTTAAACTACCCGCGGTCTTGCCCTGCCACTTGGCATCTTCAAACTATGGTGGTTCTAAAAACCAATTCCCATTGACCCACCCTGTGGTGCTCTTCCAAATTTGGGGTCCCACTCCCCAAATTTTTCTCTACTGTGCCTTCACACAATTTCAGGGCTGGGTCGTGTGGCTCTACTAGCAGGTCCAACTACCTGCGCACCTCCGCCACTGAAGTCGCCACCCGAGCTTACCTTGCTCCTTGCGACTACCCTACACTGGGGAAGGCCCCTCCTGGCTCTCTCACCCCTCTGATGCCCTCTCTGGCATTGGGCTACCCGGGCCTCTCTTAGGATCCTCGGGCCCCACTGAACACTACACTGAACTCTACCTGGCTCCCAGAGCCTACCTGTAGCCTCACCTGGCCAACAAACTACCAGTGGCGGAGTGCCCATTTAACCATACTCACCAATTAAGCCCCACACGCCCAGCCATTTCCACCGACTTACGCACCCATCAAAGCAATTCACTGCTACTACACGCACCACAGATGTCAATATCCAACAATTTACCTAAACCCTCTACCTAACTTTAAACTACCCTCCCCGGGTATTCGTGAAGGGGTCCATCTTCCCCATCCACTCCTTTGCACCATGCACTCCACACCACTCATTCCACACCACTTACTCCACACCACTTACTCCACACACCATTTATTCCACACACCTGTTCTTCGCTTACACCCCATGCAAGTCAATCACTCAACACACTTACACACATCCTCAATACTCCATTTATACACTTTCTCTGGTCATCCCCGACCAATGTCTCATTTGCTCAAGCCCAAGATGCACCCACAATTACACACACACAGCATCATCTAGCTAACTACTTCCCTCTAATACTGGTGCTTTCCCGTCTTCCCTTACACTAAGCACTCCCTCGTCATTAGCATCCATCTAATCTCTCTACGTCCCCTCTACCGGTACAAATGTCACTACTTATATCTCGTCCCTATTGTCATTTTTCGAAATCCCTAACAATATCCTATCCCGCCCTCGGCTAGTTTTCACTGCCATCCCCATAAACTATAGCTCATGTGTCCCAAACAGGTGAATGGTAAAGCTACCATTTGCCATCATCACTGCTAATCGTCCACCATACTTTAGCCTCGTCGGGTGGGAATACATTTTCACAGCTCGGCTTCACAAAGCCAAACAATGCATGCGGGTGGTCAGTCTCCTGTTGGTTGGGTCCGTCCGGCATTTTCGATTCTGGGGAGGAGGCATGCTTGGGCCGAGGTTCCAGGAGCCATCTCGGCACGGAGCTTTTCGGTCTCCGGCACGATGACCCAACCTCCCCCGGTCGGAGTACCGCGCCCGCCAGGGGGTGAAGGTCCGACCTCTCCTTCCTCCCCTGGAATCGTGCCGTTTGCCCCTTGTGCCACGGCACGGCACCGACCATACAGGGCGGTGCCCGGCCCGAATCGTGCACGCCACCGTGGCAACGATCCCCGCCGGCTCCCGCAGAACACAAAGAACACCACGCCCCGAGAGCTCGCGTCGGCTATACGTCGCCTTAAACGCTGCCCCGGTGTGCGTCGATGCCCGAATCGCATTCTTACACCACGCGACCCTTCCCATACTCATTCCACACCAAGGCGTCCCAGCGCCTCTCATACACCCCATACATTCTGTTACGGCACACTCTCGTGCATTCTCTTCCGTTCCGTACTCCGTAACAACCACGGGTGTGCACTCCTGCACACACCCAATCACGCACTCTGGTGTGCACTCCCACAGATGCTCTACAACACGCTCCGGTGTGCATTCTCGCACACTCTCCCCGGCCATCGCACACTCTGTGTCGCACTCTGCACACATACACTCTGTTGCGCATTCATTCTCACTCTCGATTTCACACTCGCGCTCTGGCGCCGTTCGCACACGCGCGCCATTCGCCTTCACACAGTGCACCACGGACCTTCCACGAGCGCCCGAGTGACGTCGCGATCCCAAGCGCGCGAAAAATCTTTTCGTGCCAAACACTTTCGCGCCAAACCTTTTCCTACTCACCTTCGGGATTCTCCTCTCCAACCGCACCTGCAAACTTTCATTGGGGTTAGGCAGCACGACATCACAATGCGAACACGGACTTTGCGCAAATTCCATCCCCATCTCCGATTTAATTTCTGCTTCTGCCGGCTCTTCGTCCCCAATTTTCACTAAATTTTTCCATTTTCTTTTTCCTCGACGACTGCCGGTGCTAATAAAATTTTCTCTTCTAATTCGGCGGCCGTCGGCTTTTCCACACCCCAAGTCGCGATTTCTACCCCGGTCCACTTAACTGCGCTTTGCTCCACCTCGCTCTCCACGCGTTCCTCACGTCGCGCTACCCCGTCGTGTACCAATCCGACTTTCCCGCTCGACCTGCGCCTTATGTCTTTCCCCATCTATTTTATTTGGCCACCTACCCTGTTTCCAAACCCTGTTAACCCGTCTTTCATTCCTTTCATTTGGCCCTTGATTTGTCCCCCTCCATCTTTATGGATGCCTGTATCTGCACCATGAAGGCCTGTATATCTATCACCTCCACTTGCGCAGCGGGCACGGCCCTCGTCGCTATGTGCGAGGCGCCGCCATTTTCTTCGCCTGCCACCCCTACTGCTGCACCCTCATCAATGCTCTCCTCTTCTTCCCATTCTTCCCGGGGGTCCTGGGTTATCGATTCCAATTCCTCTACCTCCTCATATTCTTCCCCCACCGGCATCCGACCGTCTTGGTTATCCATGGCACGATTTGATTTGGATTTTTAACTAAATTTCGGCCGCTCGTAATTTTGAGTGCGTTAGGCGCACTTCGGGTCCAATCCCACTCCTGACACCAATTGTTGCGGATCTCCTGGTGGCCCTTCTCCCCTTACCAAGGGGGGGTTAGTCCCCTTGTCTTTGACTAGCTGACGGGATCCGGGGCTATGACGTTCCTTCTGGACAGCGTTAAATAGGGTTGTAGGCCGAATTCCTATTACCTAAGTACCAACGCCGCCTAGGAAGCAAGGAAATAAGCCCCACCCGAATCACGGTTATAGGTGGAAACGCCGAGCGGTAGCGAACCGCGACCCGAGCCGTTATTAATGGCTAAACCCGATCTGAGCAGTTCCTAATCGTGCCACGCTTACCCAATGGGGGAAATCACTGATACGGTCGAATCAAGAAGAAACAAGGAACAACAGTTAGTTTATTACGCTATGTACAATGAGGAGAAGAAGAACACACAGTGCAGCCTAATACAGTCTTATACTTATCCCAGGACAACAGGCCCATTTCACACTCAGACACACTCACACGGGGTTGTAGATGGTCAGGTTGATGGTCCAGGGATGGCGTCCAGGCAGTTCGCTCCGGTCCCCGACTCGCGCTGCGAAGACGATGAACAGACAGCAGCGGAAGCTCCCGGCGGGTCCTTTGCGCACACAGGATTAAAAGCAGGGCGAAAGGTAAGGCTGGCTGGGCGGTTACTTGCGGCCACGGTCACATACGTAGTAACTGGACCGGTGCTATAGGCGCTCCCAATACGAGTTCGTATGCGCTCCCAATACAAGTTCGTATGCGCTCCCAATACAAGTTCATATGCAAGGCGCAATTCCTTCCAGTTCTCACAGCCCTCCGCTTCAGCCAGTCCTCTTGACAGTCCTCTTAATACGAGTGCTGTTGCGTAAGTCCTGTTGCACGAGTCCTCCTCATGAGTCCTTTTGCACGAGTCCTCTATCATGCGCAAATCGTGCAAGTCCTTTTGCACGAGTCCTCCTCACGAGTCCTTTTGCACGAGTCCTTTTGCACGAGTCCTGTTCAAGGGCTTTGTGCGTGCACTTATATAGCGCCGCCCAGCGAACCCTCTGGAACTTGCCAGCCGCGCCCTTACCACGCCCCTCACGCCATGCCCTTAGAGCCATGATTGGTTATGTCTCTCACTGTTGCTGTCTCCGCCGCTCCACCCTCGACGCCGCCACACCCCGACCCCACGCTCCTCCCTCTCTCAGGCCTACCTCGTGGCCACCCGACTAGTTGGAGTGAGCAAAAGCCAGCTAATGCTGCTGGCGGCCAAAGCGTAACAAACGAGGTGGATTAGCCGAATTGGGCGCGGGATCGAGTTTGCCCATAGATAGCATTGGTGGAATTGAAGGGCGGCTGCAAAATGAAAAGGACCGAAGCTTATTATTTCTTTACACAACGCGGATGTCACTACTAGGGAAATGGCCTTATACTCACACAGACTATGACATTGAAGTGTGGTGCTGCGCAAACAACTTGCTTGCCAAAGAGGTAGGCCACAACGCGTTTGATAAAACCAAAAGAGTCTTTATTATCAAAGCTCGAACTGCAGCACTGGGCGGGCTCAAGCTTAGAGCCCGCATATATGTGCCGAGGCCAGGCCTAGTCCCCTGGCGTGGCCGCTCGGTCGAAGGGCGGGGCATGTGCCATCGGTCCCCGCCTGGGCGCTCGCGCCTCCCACTGGTGCGCAGAATTATTGCTCCATGTGCCCGCCACACGCGCCCCCCCAGAATTCCCGTGCACCTGAAGGGTGCGTTTGTGGGGATGCCAGATGACCCGGCCGAAACGCCCCCTGGCGATGGGTTCAGGGCTGGGGGGCAGCGGGCCGGCGGGGCTGAGGGGTGCCGGGGGACCGACTGCCAAGGGGCGGCCTCGATGCGGAGGCTGAGCTGCTGGTGGGGTGCCGGGGGTCTGACTGCTGGGGGGCGGCCTCGACGCGGAGGCAGCGCTGCCGGCGGGGGGTGGTCCGGATCGAGGTGGGCCGGCTTGAGGCGGTCCACGGAAATGCGATCCGGGGCACCGCCGATGTCGACCGTGAAAAACTTGTCACCGGTCTCCAGCACGTGGAAGGGCCAGTCGTATGGGCGCCGTAGCGGTGCCCGGTGGGCGTCGTGCCGGATGAACACCTACTTTGCCGTGCGAAGCTCCGGGGCGACATGGGAAGGCAGGCAACCGTGGTGGGCCGTTGGCACCGGGGCGAACCTCTGGGTGGTCTCCTGAAGGGCGGAGCGCTGTTGCGCCGCGGACCAAGGAGCCATGGAGTCGGGGATAAATTCACCCGGTACCCGCAGTGGTTGCCCGAAGATCAACTCTGCCGAGGACGTGCGCAGGTCGTCCTTGGGCGCCGTCCTGAGGCCCAGCAGGACCCAGGGGAGCCTGTCGACCCAGCCGCCGTCGCGGAGGCTGGCACGGAGCGCGGCCTTCATGGAGCGATGAAAGCGCTCGCACAGGCCATTGGCCTGGGGGTGGTAGGCCGTGGTGTGGTGTAGCTTCACCCCGAGTCCTTGCGCCACTGCGGCCCAGAGCTCCGAGGTGAACTGGGGGCCGCGGTCGGATGAGATGTCCGAGGGGGCACCGAACCAGGCAACCCAAGTGGCGATAAAGGCTTGCGCCACCTCAGCCACAGACGCCGCCGCCAATGGGACGGCCTCCAGCCACCGCGTGGTGCGGTCGACCATGGTGAGGAGGTGGGTGAACCCTCGCGAGGGGGGCAGAGGTCCCACCAAGTCGACGTGCACGTGGTCGAACCGCCGTCCGGGCACCGTAAACGGGGCCAACGGTGCCTGGGTGTGGCGGTGGACCTTTGCGCGCTGGCACGCGAGGCACGTCCTGGCCCAGTCGCGGACGTCCTTCCTGAGGCCATGCCAGACGAACTTCGCCCCGACGAGTTTCTGGGATGCCTTCGCGCCAGGGTCGGACAGGCCGTGGATGCCGTCGAACACCGGGCGCTGCCAGCCAGCGGGCACGATGGGGCGAGGCCGGCCGAGGGAGACGTCGCATAGGAGGGCCGTGCCCGCGGCGTCGAACGGGACCTCGGGGCCGCAGAGGCCCGTGATGGCGGTCCGCAAGGCCTGGACGCCGGGGTCGGCGGTCTGGGCCTCCGCCATCCGGGCATAGTCGACCCCGAGGTGGACTGCGTGCACGATGGACCGGGAAAGGCAATCTGCCACCGGGTTGTCCTTACCCGCCACGTGATGGATATCCGTTGTGTACTCGGACACGGCAGAGAGGTGGCACTGCTGCCGTGCCGACCATGGCTCGGCGACCTTGGCCATCGCGAACACAAGGGGCTTGTGGTCAACGAAGGCCGTGAATGGGCGGCCCTCCAGCAGGTGGCGGAAGTGTCGGACCGCCAGGTGGAGCCTGAGCAGCTCGCGGTCGAAGGTGCTGTACCGGCGTTCATGCGGGCGAAGCTGCCGGCTAAAAAACGCCAGCGGTTGCCAAGCACCACGCACGCATTGCTCATGCACCGCGCCCACCGCGTAGTCCGACGCGTCGGTGGTGAGGGTGATCGGTGCATCGGGCGCCAGGTGCGCCAGCATGGTGGCGTCGGCCAGAGCCAGCTTTGCGCCCGCGAACGCCGCGGCCATCGGCTCCGACCATGCGATGTCACCTTTGCCCGGCTTGCCCCGAAGGGCCTCGTGCAAGGGGCGGAGGAGCCGGGTGACGTGGGGCACGAAGCGGTGGTAAAAGTTTACCATGCCCATGAACTCCTGGAGCCCCTTGATCGTGCGGGGTCATGGGAAAGCCCTGACCACCTCCACCTTGGCCGGTAAAGGGATGGCCCCATGCTCGGTTATGCGGTGCCCCAAGAAGTCAATGGTGGCGGCACCGAAACGGCACTTGGCAGGGTTGATGATTAGGCCATGCTGGCCCAGGCGTTCGAAAAGCGTGCGGAGGTGGAGGAGGTGGTCCTCCCGGGATGCGCTCGCATCTAGGATGTCGTCCAGGTAGACGAACAGGAAAGGTAATTCGCGCAAGACGCTATCCATAAGCCGCTGGAACGCCTGAGCCGCATTCTTCAACCCGAAGGGCATCCTTAGAAATTCGAAGAGGCCGAAAGGGGTTGTGATGGCCGTCTTCGGGACATCGGCCGGTTGGACCGGGACCTGATGGTAGCCCCGCATGAGGTCCACCTTTGAAAACACGGTCGTGTTGGCCAACCGGGTGGAAAAGTCCTGAATGTGTGGGTCTGGGTAGCGGTCAGGGATGGTGGCATCATTGAGCCGGCGGTAGTCCCCGCATGGCCGCCATCCCCCGCCGGGCTTCGGCACGATGTGCAGCGGGGAAGCCCAAGCGCTGTTGGAGCGCCGCACGATCCCCAGCCGCTCCAGCATGGCGAACTCCGCTTTCACCACCGCGAGCTTCGTGGGCTCGAGTCGGCGTGCCCGGGCACAGACCGGCGGCCCGAACGTGGGGATGTGATGCTCCACCCCTTGTTTAACGGCCACCGCTGAGAAGGTGGGCCGCGTGAGGGCTGGGAAACTGGCGAGGAGGCGGGTAAAGTCGTCCGCTGCCGGAAGCGTGCAAACTAAACTCACCGGGACGGAACCCTCCAGCAAGCCGCTTGGCAAGCCGCTCGGTGAGCCGCTCAGTGAGCCGCTCAGTTAGCCGCTCAATGAGCTGCTCAGCGAACAAGCGAGCGAGCGAAAGGTTTCGGCCTGGACGAGCAGTCTGCGCTTTACGTCGACCAACAACCCATGTGCACATAGGAAGTCCGCACCGAGCAATGCCATGGGCACGCTGGCAGTCACGAACGACCATTGAAAGCGCTGCGCTCCGAACCGCAGGGAGAGGCAGCGCTTCCCGAACGTGCGGATGGGTGTACCGTTGGCGGCAAGCAACGCGGGGCCCCGGCCCGTGGTTCGCTTGTCGGACGTGTAGGCTGGGATGACGCTTACCTGCGCTCCTGTATCGCAGAGGAAATGGTGCCCGGACAAGGTGTCCGTGATGAATAGGAGGCTGCCGGAATGGCCGACGCTCAGGGCCACTACGGAGCGCCGGCCCGGTCGTTTCCCGACTTGTCAAACGAGCACGGCGGGCAACACTTCTTAGCCTTGTGGCCGAACCTGGCGTGGAAATAGCACCAGGCTTGCGGCGGCGGGGGCGGTGGTGGCCGCGGTTTTCTCGGCGGCGGTGGTGGTGGGTGGGGCGCGGCAGCGGCCATGAGGGACGCAGTAGCATCTGCCTTGGGATCCACGACGGCCGCACCATAACTCGACCACGTGTCGCAAGCCACGAAGAACTTGTCGGCCTCTACGGCCAGGGCGCGGGGTTCCCTTATGTTGGAACCGGCCAGCGCGAGGCGTACCTGTAGAGGTAGCTGGCGTCGGAAAAGCGCCCGGAATGAGAAATCCGGGGCTTGGTCACCCAGCAGCGACAGCATATAATCCATCCGCACGGATGGTCGTGTGTCGTCGAGTTCGGGAACGTCCAGGAGGCGGTCGGCCCGTTCGATCTCCGTGAGGCCGAACGTGGCGATGAGGAGACGTTTGAGCGCCCCGTACTTGTGGTCGACCGGCGGGTGCCGCAGGATGGACACGACTCGGGCGGCAGTGCCGGGGCCGAGGGCGGCGACCACGTGGTAGTAACGGGTCTCGTCCGCCGTTATGCCTCGAAGCTGAAATTGCGCTTCAGCCTGCACGAACCACACATCGGCCTGTGCTTCCCAAAACTCTGGGAGTTTTACCGCGACGGCGTTGTTGGCCATGGCGCGTTCGGTGGTCAGCAACGGCTGAACCAATCGGGGTCACCAGTGAAGTGTGGTGCTGCGCACACAACTTGCTTGCCAAAGAGGTAGGCCACAATGCGTTTGATAAAACCAAAAGAGTCTTTATTATCAAAGCTCAAACTGCAGCACTGGACGGGCTCGAGCTTAGAGCCCACATATATGTGCCGAGGCCACGCCTAGTCCCCGGGCGTGGCCGCTCGGTCGAAGGGCGGGGCATGTGCCATCGGTCCCCGCCTGGGCGCTCGCGCCACCCACTGGTGCGTGGAATTATTGCTTCATGTGCCCGCCACAACATAACTAATATCCCAAATGGGCCTACGTGTTGCTTGTGGACTACCTAGGGGGCAAACCTTTAACCTTTAATGATGTTATATGTACACTCTCAAAACCGCAACAATATATATATGTAGGGAAAGGTGTATGCTGCATGTGTGAGAAGTGTTATGATTTATGGGAGCGAGACATGCGTAATGAACGTAGAGCAGCAACGAAGGCTGGAAAGGGTAGCAATGCTGATTGGTTCAGTGGATGTGCGGAGTATCGTTGAGAGAGAGGAAGACAAATGATGAATTGTGAAAGATGATGGGAATAGCCTGTAATGGATGCTGTGAAGAGAAACAGGTTGAGATGGTTTGGTCATGTGTTGAGGAAGGATGAAAGTGACTGGTTGAGAAGAGTGATGGAAATGAATGTAGAAGGAAGTAGAAGATGGGGAAGACCGAGAAAGACTTGGCTAAAGGTGGTGGAAGAAGAAATGCGGGCAAGTGGGTTAACAAGGAGAGATGTAGAAAATAGGGCAAAATGGAGAAGATTGTCATGGGGACCGCAAGGCTAACCCCCGCTCTTGCAGGGAAAATGGCCTTGAAATGCCTGTTGTTGTTGTTGTTGTTGTTGTTGGTGGTGGAGGTGTATACGTACAGTCACAGTGCCCTCTTTATAAGCGAAATTGCCAAACGACTCGTGCAAAGGGTCCCAAACCGAGCACCTCATATCCACCAAACATGGTTTCTCAAACAACGATTTTAACACGGAATTCACTCTTATCAAACTATTCATCACATATATTCTATGCACATACATGTGATTATAAAAATAAAAAAATCCAATTGCACTGTAAAAAAAAAGACAGAATAAATGTCTTATCCTTATGATGTTGACAAAAAAAGACTTTTTCTGCAAACATTTTCCATTGCTTGATGTTATAATTTTGTCGAATTAAGCTTCCTCTCGAGACTAGTAAGTGAAAAAGTCCAAACCATCCATGGAACATGATTTAACAACATACAAGGAAAGCACATCTTCGGATATGCATTCGCTAACAAAAAAAAAGACAACAAACAACAAGAAGAACAATTGTCCTTTTCTTCGAAAAATGATTTCCTAATTTTATTCCAGATTATTTTAGATCCGTAAAAAATAAAAAAAAATTAAATGATTGAACCAAGAAAGAAATTTATAGTCGTTACGAAATCGATTCTATTAATAAACATGTTAGTTTGTTAACTCATGTTTAGATTGTTTAGCTGATATTCAGTTACCAAAACGGGTAGTTTGTTATTTTTTGCATTACGTCTAATATTATATTTTCATGGTGTATTTACTGGAGCTAAAGTAGGTGAAAAGTTTCCTCACTCAAATCAACTATTAAAACTAGTGTTATATCCGAGCACGGATATTATTTCACGCAAAGACCTTTTTTCCCGTAACCCCGGAACTTTTCCCCCTTCCCCCACCCCCCATTCCGTACGAACCTTTTGGCCGCACTGGGGCCTTGATACTTTTACGGTTAGCTGGCAGGATAAATTAGACAAGTGGATATATATATATATATATATATATATATATATATATATGTTTTAGCTCTTTCACGAGCGTCGATCTTGTATACAAAAAAACAAAAACAACAAACAAACATGTTTGGCTTTCAGCTGTCGGGCCCTATATTGTATTACGTGGTGTTGGCCTAACGGTTAGGGTGGTGGGCTTGGGATCCTAAGGTCCTGAATTCGAATCCCGTTGAATTAACGCCAAGTGGGGTTGACTCAGCTTGTCATCCTTCCGAGGTCGGCGAAATGAGTACCAGATAACTGGTTATGGAGACGCATTGCATCAGCAGCAGATGCGCCCACTGAAAATGATGCAACCAGCAGCCGGGTGGCTGAACACGAACCACCAACACCCTATATTGTATCTCTCATGCAGGGCGATTCACCAATGTGTGCCGGTCCCTCAGAAGGA
>NC_136261.1:189536232-189653732 GCF_964187855.1 Myxine glutinosa
TGGCGAGGCGAACAGGTCTGATGGGCGCGTGGGGGAGGGAGGAGGGGGACAATTGGGGAAAAGGGGACGCGGTGACATTAGTTCCAGAGTGTGCCACGGCTCTGCGCTAATAGAGTGCGCGGTAATTAGGAGGCGCACACAAAGACAGGGTCCTGACTTTTCCCGAATGCGACATCCCGCGGTGAGCACACTGCAGGCCACGGTCCAGCCCGCGTGTTCTCAGGAATGCGAAAGCGCCCACCGGGAAAGAGTGCATTTGATAAAACGCTGCCATATCGTCCGAGTCACCTGCACACAAGGTGCCATATTGCCTTTCAGTTCACCAGTCGGTCCACCATATTGTCGTCGCGGTTGTACCCAGTACCATGCATGATTGCAACACATCTTCGAATTGTACAAACACACGATGCACGCAGCCATTGTGATCACGCTGTCCGATGTCCCGATTGGGAAATGCGAATTTCATCACAAAACCTTGACTGGTAATTCGGCCGCAAAGGTAAGCGCAAAAGGATGTCGATCACATTTAATGCATCCCATAAAGCGACTAGTGAAGGAACTGTAATCGGGGAGAAACTATATATATATATATATATATGACTACACCAGGGAAAGAACTACGGTAGGGAAGGTACGATATTCAGGAAGGAACTGTATACCAGGGAAATAACTATATGGTAGGGAAGGTACTATATTCAGGAAGGAACTGTATACCAGGGAAATAACTATATGGTAGGGAAGGTACTATATTCAGGAAGGAACTGTATACCAGGGAAATAACTATATGGTAGGGAAGGTACTATATTCAGGAAGGAACTGTATACCAGGGAAATAACTATATGGTAGGGAAGGTACTATATTCAGGAAGGAACTGTATACCAGGGAAATAACTATATGGTAGGGAAGGTACTATATTCAGGAAGGAACTGTATACCAGGGAAATAACTATATGGTAGGGAAGGTACTATATTCAGGAAGGAACTGTATACGAGGGAAATAACTATATGGTAGGGAAGGTACGATATTCAGGAAGGAACTGTATACCAGGGAAATAACTATATGGTAGGGAAGGTACTATATTCAGGAAGGAACTGTATACCAGGGAAATAACTATATGGTAGGGAAGGTACTATATTCAGGAAGGAACTGTATACCAGGGAAATAACTATATGGTAGGGAAGGTACTATATTCAGGAAGACACTGTATACCAGGGAAATAACTATGGTAGGGAAGGTACTATATTCAGGAAGAAACTGTATACCAGGGAAATAACTATATGGTAGGGAAGGTACTATATTCAGGAAAGAACTGCATACCAGGGAAAGAACTATATGGTAGGGAAGGTACTATATTCAGGAAGGAACTGTATACCAGGGAAATAACTATATGGTAGGGAAGGTACTATATTCAGGAAGACACTGTATACCAGGGAAATAACTATGGTAGGGAAGGTACCATATTCAGGAAGGAACTGTATACCAGGGAAATAACTATATGGTAGGGAAGGTACTATATTCAGGAAGGAACTGCATACCAGGGAAATAACTATATGGTAGGGAAGGTACTATATTCAGGAAGGAACTGTATACCAGGGAAATAACTATATGGTAGGGAAGGTACTATATTCAGGAAGGAACTGCATACCAGGGAAATAACTATGGTAGGGAAGGTACTATATTCAGGAAGAAACTGTATACCAGGGAAATAACTATATGGTAGGGAAGGTACTATATTCAGGAAGAAACTGCATACCAGGGAAATAACTATATGGTAGGGAAGGTACTATATTCAGGAAGGAACTGCATACCAGGGAAAGAACTATATGGTAGGGAAGGTACTATATTCAGGAAGGAACTGCATACCAGGGAAAGAACTATATGGGAGGGAAGGTACTATATTCAGGAAGAAACTGTATTCCAGGGAAAGAACTATATGGTAGGGAAGGTACTATATTCAGGAAGGAACTGCATACCAGGAAAGAACTACGGTAGGGAAGGTACTATATTCAGGAAGGAACTGCATACCAGGGAAATAACTATATGGTAGGGAAGGTACTATATTCAGGAAGGAACTGCATACCAGGGAAAGAACTATATGGTAGGGAAGGTACTATATTCAGGAAGAAACTGTATTCCAGGGAAAGAACTATATGGTAGGGAAGGTACTATATTCAGGAAGGAACTGCATACCAGGAAAGAACTACGGTAGGGAAGGTACTATATTCAGGAAGACACTGCATACCAGGGAAAGAACTATATGGTAGGGAAGGTACTATATTCAGGAAGACACTGTATACCAGGGAAATAACTATATGGTAGGGAAGGTACTATATTCAGGAAAGAACTGCACACCAGGGAAATAACTATATGGTAGGGAAGGTACTATATTCAGGAAGGAACTGCATACCAGGAAAGAACTACGGTAGGGAAGGTACTATATTCAGGAAGAAACTGTACACCAGGGAAAGAACTATATGGTAGGGAAGGTACTATATTCAGGAAGGAACTGTATACCAGGGAAATAACTATATGGTAGGGAAGGTACTATATTCAGGAAGGAACTGCATACCAGGAAAGAACTACGGTAGGGAAGGTACTATATTCAGGAAGAAACTGTACACCAGGGAAAGAACTATATGGTAGGGAAGGTACTATATTCAGGAAGACACTGTATACTAGGGAAATAACTATATGGTAGGGAAGGTACTATATTCAGGAAGGAACTGCATACCAGGGAAAGAACTATATGGTAGGGAAGGTACTATATTCAGGAAGAAACTGTATTCCAGGGAAAGAACTATATGGTAGGGAAGGTACTATATTCAGGAAGGAACTGCATACCAGGAAAGAACTACGGTAGGGAAGGTACTATATTCAGGAAGACACTGCATACCAGGGAAAGAACTATATGGTAGGGAAGGTACTATATTCAGGAAGACACTGTATACCAGGGAAATAACTATATGGTAGGGAAGGTACTATATTCAGGAAAGAACTGCACACCAGGGAAATAACTATATGGTAGGGAAGGTACTATATTCAGGAAGGAACTGTATACCAGGGAAATAACTATATGGTAGGGAAGGTACTATATTCAGGAAGGAACTGCATACCAGGAAAGAACTACGGTAGGGAAGGTACTATATTCAGGAAGAAACTGTACACCAGGGAAAGAACTATATGGTAGGGAAGGTACTATATTCAGGAAGACACTGTATACTAGGGAAATAACTATATGGTAGGGAAGGTACTATATTCAGGAAAGAACTGCATACCAGGGAAATAACTATATGGTAGGGAAGGTACTATATTCAGGAAGGAACTGTATACCAGGGAAATAACTATATGGTAGGGAAGGTACTATATTCAGGAAGGAACTGCATACCAGGAAAGAACTACGGTAGGGAAGGTACTATATTCAGGAAGGAACTGTATACCAGGGAAAGAACTATGGTAGGGAAGGTACTATATTCAGGAAGAAACTGTACACCAGGGAAATAACTATATGGTAGGGAAGGTACTATATTCAGGAAGAAACTGTATACCAGGGAAAGAACTACGGTAGGGAAGGTACTATATTCAGGAAGGAACTGTATACCAGGGAAAGAACTATGGTAGGGAAGGTACTATATTCAGGAAGAAACTGTATACCAGGGAAAGAACTATATGGTAGGGAAGGTACTATATTCAGGAAGACACTGTATACCAGGGAAATAACTATATGGTAGGGAAGGTACTATATTCAGGAAGACACTGTATACCAGGGAAATAACTATATGGTAGGGAAGGTACTATATTCAGGAAGAAACTGTATACTAGGGAAATAACTATATGGTAGGGAAGGTACTATATTCAGGAAGGAACAGTATACCAGGGAAATAACTATATGGTAGGGAAGGTACTATATTCAGGAAGAAACTGTATACAAGGGAAATAACTATATGGTAGGGAAGGTACTATATTCAGGAAGAAACTGTATACTAGGGAAATAACTATATGGTAGGGAAGGTACTATATTCAGGAAGGAACAGTATACCAGGGAAAGAACTATATGGTAGGGAAGGTACTATATTCAGGAAGACACTGCATACCAGGGAAAGAACTATATGGTAGGGAAGGTACTATATTCAGGAAGACACTGTATACCAGGGAAATAACTATATGGTAGGGAAGGTACTATATTCAGGAAAGAACTGCATACCAGGGAAATAACTATATGGTAGGGAAGGTACTATATTCAGGAAGGAACTGTATACCAGGGAAATAACTATATGGTAGGGAAGGTACTATATTCAGGAAGGAACTGCATACCAGGAAAGAACTACGGTAGGGAAGGTACTATATTCAGGAAGGAACTGTATACCAGGGAAAGAACTATGGTAGGGAAGGTACTATATTCAGGAAGAAACTGTACACCAGGGAAAGAACTATATGGTAGGGAAGGTACTATATTCAGGAAGACACTGTATACTAGGGAAATAACTATATGGTAGGGAAGGTACTATATTCAGGAAAGAACTGCATACCAGGGAAATAACTATATGGTAGGGAAGGTACTATATTCAGGAAGGAACTGTATACCAGGGAAATAACTATATGGTAGGGAAGGTACTATATTCAGGAAGGAACTGCATACCAGGAAAGAACTACGGTAGGGAAGGTACTATATTCAGGAAGGAACTGTATACCAGGGAAAGAACTATGGTAGGGAAGGTACTATATTCAGGAAGAAACTGTACACCAGGGAAATAACTATATGGTAGGGAAGGTACTATATTCAGGAAGAAACTGTATACCAGGGAAAGAACTACGGTAGGGAAGGTACTATATTCAGGAAGGAACTGTATACCAGGGAAAGAACTATGGTAGGGAAGGTACTATATTCAGGAAGAAACTGTATACCAGGGAAAGAACTATATGGTAGGGAAGGTACTATATTCAGGAAGACACTGTATACCAGGGAAATAACTATATGGTAGGGAAGGTACTATATTCAGGAAGACACTGTATACCAGGGAAATAACTATATGGTAGGGAAGGTACTATATTCAGGAAGAAACTGTATACTAGGGAAATAACTATATGGTAGGGAAGGTACTATATTCAGGAAGGAACAGTATACCAGGGAAATAACTATATGGTAGGGAAGGTACTATATTCAGGAAGAAACTGTATACAAGGGAAATAACTATATGGTAGGGAAGGTACTATATTCAGGAAGAAACTGTATACTAGGGAAATAACTATATGGTAGGGAAGGTACTATATTCAGGAAGGAACAGTATACCAGGGAAAGAACTACGGTAGGGAAGGTACTATATTTAGGAAGGAACTGTATACCAGTGATGAAACTGTATACCAGGGAAGGTACTATATTCATGAAGGAAATGCATACCAGGGAAAGAACTATATGGTAGGGAAGGTACTATATTCAGGAAGGAACTGTATACCAGGGAAAGAACTATGGTAGGGAAGGTACTATATTCATGAAGGAACTGTATACCAGGGAAAGAACTACGGTAGGGAAGGTACTATATTCAGGAAGGAACTGTATACCAGGGAAAGAACTATGGTAGGGAAGGTACTATATTCATGAAGGAACTGTATACCAGGGAAAGAACTATGGTAGGGAAGGTACTATATTCATGAAGGAACTGTATACCAGGGAAAGAACTATGGTAGGGAAGGTACTATATTCATGAAGGAACTGTATACCAGGGAAAGAACTACGGTCAGGAAGGTACTATATTCAGGAAGGAACTGTATACCAGGGAAAGAACTATGGTAGGGAAGGTACTATATTCAGGAAGGAACTGTATACCAGGGAAATAACTATGGTAGGGAAGGTACTATGTTCATGAAGGAACTGTATACCAGGGAAGGTACTATATTCATGAAGGAACTGTATAACAGGGAAAGAACTATGGCAGGGAAGGTACTATATTCATGAAGGAACTGTATACCAGGGAAAGAACTATGGTAGGGAAGGCACCATATTCATGAAGGAACTGTATACCAGGGAAAGATCTATGGTAGGGAAGGTACTATATTCATGAAGGAACTGTATACCAGTGATGAAACTGTATACCAGGGAAGGTACTATATTCAGGAAGACACAGTATACCAGGGAAAGAACTATGGTAGGGAAGGTACTATATTCAGGAAGAAACTGTATACCAGGGAAAGAACTATATGGTAGGGAAGGTACTATATTCAGGAAGACACTGTATACCAGGGAAAGAACTATATGGTAGGGAAGGTACTATATTCAGGAAAGAACTGCATACCAGGGAAATAACTATATGGTAGGGAAGGTACTATATTCAGGAAGACACTGTATACCAGGGAAATAACTATATGGTAGGGAAGGTACTATATTCAGGAAGAAACTGTATACTAGGGAAATAACTATATGGTAGGGAAGGTACTATATTCAGGAAGGAACAGTATACCAGGGAAATAACTATATGGTAGGGAAGGTACTATATTCAGGAAGAAACTATATACCAGGGAAATAACTATATGGTAGGGAAGGTACTATATTCAGGAAGAAACTGTATACTAGGGAAATAACTATATGGTAGGGAAGGTACTATATTCAGGAATGAACAGTATACCAGGGAAAGAACTACGGTAGGGAAGGTACTATATTCAGGAAGGAACTGTATACCAGTGATGAAACTGTATACCAGGGAAGGTACTATATTCATGAAGGAACTGCATACCAGGGAAAGAACTATGGTAGGGAAGGTACTATATTCAGGAAGGAACTGTATACCAGGGAAAGAACTATGGTAGGGAAGGTACTATATTCATGAAGGAACTGTATACCAGGGAAAGAACTATGGTAGGGAAGGTACTATATTCAGGAAGGAACTGTATACCAGGGAAAGAACTATGGTAGGGAAGGTACTATATTCATGAAGGAACTGTATACCAGGGAAAGAACTATGGTCGGGAAGGTACTATATTCATGAAGGAACTGTATACCAGGGAAAGAACTATGGTAGGGAAGGTACTATATTCATGAAGGAACTGTATACCAGGGAAAGAACTATGGTCGGGAAGGTACTATATTCATGAAGGAACTGTATACCAGGGAAATAACTATATGGTAGGGAAGGCACTATATTCAGGAAGGAACTGTATACCAGGGAAAGAACTATGGTAGGGAAGGTACTATATTCAGGAAGGAACTGTATACCAGGGAAATAACTATGGTAGGGAAGGTACTATGTTCATGAAGGAACTGTATACCAGGGAAGGTACTATATTCATGAAGGAACTGTATAACAGGGAAAGAACTATGGCAGGGAAGGTACTATATTCATGAAGGAACTGTATACCAGGGAAAGAACTACGGTAGGGAAGGCACCATATTCATGAAGGAACTGTATACCAGGGAAAGATCTATGGTAGGGAAGGTACTATATTCATGAAGGAACTGTATACCAGTGATGAAACTGTATACCAGGGAAGGTACTATATTCATGAAGGAACTGTATACCAGGGAAAGAACTACGGTAGGGAAGGTACTATATTCATGAAGGAACTGTATACCAGGGAAAGAACTACGGTAGGGAAGGTACTATATTCAGGAAGGAACTGTATACCAGTGATGAAACTGTATACCAGGGAATGTACTATATTCATGAAGGAACTGTATACCAAGGAAAGATCTATGGTAGGGAAGGTACTAATTTTTTTTTTTTTTTTTTTTTGTATACAAGGTCGAGGCTCGTGAAAGAGCGAACATTAATCACACAGAAAGACAAACCGACACATAAAACATATAACATAGGGAGCGGTAGACAAGATGGGGAGAGAGGGGGAAGGACACAAACACAACATTTGAGAGCAGGGACCGAGAGACATGGAGACATCGAGAGATCTGAGAGAGGGCGAGGGCTTTGGGGGGGGGGGGGGCGTGGGAAGGGGGCGGTGGGAGAGGTATAAAACATATGGACACTGCCAGGACTTCCAGGAAAGAAGTTGGAATTTCAAAAACAAGGTGGATCTGGGGTGAATTAGCGGGGGTAGAAAAGATCAAGGTTTTGGATGGGGGAAGATAAGAGATGGTGGTGAACAGCTGTTTTAAAGACCTGGAGGGAGGAGTGGGATTGAAGGGAGTGAGGGAGTTTGTTCCAGAGGCGGGAGAAAAGAGGAATGAAAGAGTGAAGGTGAGCAGAGAGCCGAGATTTCGGCAGTTTAACCATCAGAGGGTTGCTGGCAGATCTTGTGCGACCTGTAGGAATATTTGGGGGACAGAGCACAGAGAGAGCTGGGGGTGCAAGGCCGGAGAGGAGTCGGTAGAAGACAGAAAGACCACCTACCTGCCTGCGGTGAGTGAGTGAAAGGCCCTCAGAGATAGCTTCATCGCGGGAGATTCCAATAATTCTGAAGCTTTGGTTTCAACAGCGTGAAGCCGAGCTAGGTGTGAGGCAGGAGCACCGGCCCATAGGGGAGAACAGTATTCCATTGAGCTGCGGATGAAAGCCTTGTATGTGGTGAGGAGCTCAGGTGTGCCGAGGAAGGACTTCGCACGACGGAGGATGCCCAGTCGGCGACTGGCTTTGGAGGCCAGCTTGGAAATGTGGTTTTCCCAAGAAAGATCATGGCAGATAGTGAGACCCAAAATCTTGAGCGACAGAACTTCTTGGAGAGGATTGTTGAGAAAGTAGATGGGAGGGTTGTCCAGTCGATCTTTCGGAGAGACATAGTAAGAGTGTGAGATTTGTCAGGATTGAAAGACATGTTCCACTTGTTTGACCAGTCTGTGATTTTGTCCAGGTCTTCAGAGAGTGAGGAGGCAGCAGACTGCCGATCTGAGGGAAGAGGAATGGAGCGGCAGAGAGTGGAGTCATCAGCAAAGAGATAGAGAGGATTTTCGAGAGAGTCAGAGAGATCATTGATGAAGACCAGAAAAAGCACGGGGCCCAGAACACTGCCTTGGGGAACTCCAGCCTGAACAGGAAGAGGAGATGAGAGAAACCCATTCAGGGCCACACGTTGACGACGACTAGAGAGGAAGTCCGCCAGCCATGCGTGGAGATTTCCATGGATACCAAAGGAGGAGAGTTTGGTGAGCAGAGCGGGGTGCCAGACCGTGTCGAAGGCACGTGATATGTCGAGGGAGACAGCTCTAATTTCCTGTTTGGCATTGAGGACCTCCATCCATTGTTGAGACAGCAGAAGCAGCATGTCCAGAGTAGAGTGACCTGGTCTGAAACCAAATTGATGATCAGAGATCAAGCCATTGGAGAAGAGGAAAGATTTCATATCCGAAGCAATGATGGATTCCATGACTTTGCTGATAATTGGGAGAAGGCTGATTGGTCTGTAGTTGCTAGGATCTGTTTTTGCACCTTTTTTGTGCAAAGCGGTGATGTTGGCTGATTTCCAAGCAGATGGCAGTTGACCTTGAGCAAAAGAGAGGGTGAAGAGAACAGAGAGAGGGTGAGATATTCAGGAAGGAACTGTATACCAGTGATGAAACTGGATACCAGGGAAGGTACTATATCCATGAAGGAACTGTATACCAGGGAAAGAACTATGGTAGGGAAGGTACTATTATTCAGGAAGGAACTGTATACCAGGGAAAGAACTATGGTGGGGAAGGTACTATTATTCAGGAAGGAACTGTATACCAGGGAAAGAACTATGGTAGGGAAGGTACTATATTCAGGAAGGAACTGTATACCAGGGAAAGAAATATGGTAGGGAAGGTACTATTATTCAGGAAGGAACTGTATACCAGGGAAAGAACTATGGTAGGGAAGGTACTATATTCAGGAAGGAACTGTATTCCAGGGAAAGAACTATATGGTAGGGGAGGTACTATATTCAGGAAGGAACTGTATTCCAGGGAAAGAACTATGGTGGGGAAGGTACTATATTCAGGAAGGAACTGTATTCCAGGGAAAGAACTATGGTGGGGAAGGTACTATATTCAGGAAGGAACTGTATACCAGGGAAAGAACTATATGTTAGGGAAGGTACTATATTCAGGAAGGAACTGTATTCCAGGGAAAGAACTATGGTGGGGAAGGTACTATATTCAGGAAGGAACTGTATACCAGGGAAAGAACTATATGGTAGGGAAGGTACTATATTCAGGAAGGAACTGCATACCAGGGAAAGAACTATATGGTAGGGAAGGTACTATATTCAGGAAATAACTGCATACCAGGGAAAGAACTATATGGTAGGGAAGGTACTATATTCAGGAAAGAACTGCATACCAGGGAAAGAACTATATGGTAGGGAAGGTACTATATTCAGGAAGGAACTGCATTCCAGGGAAAGAACTATATGGTAGGGAAGGTACTATATTCAGGAAGGAACTGCATATCAGGGAAAGAACTATATGGTAGGGAAGGTACTATATTCAGGAAAGAACTGCATACCAGGGAAAGAACTATATGGTAGGGAAGGTACTATATTCAGGAAAGAACTGCATACCAGGGAAAGAACTATATGGTAGGGAAGGTACTATATTCAGGAAGGAATTGCATACCAGGGAAAGAACTATATGGTAGGGAAGGTACTATATTCAGGAAGGATCTGTATTCCAGGGAAATAACTATGGTAGGGAAGGTACTATATTCAGGAAGGAACTGCATATCAGGGAAAGAACTATATGGTAGGGAAGGTACTATATTCAGGAAAGAACTGCATACCAGGGAAAGAACTATATGGTAGGGAAGGTACTATATTCAGGAAAGAACTGCATACCAGGGAAAGAACTATATGGTAGGGAAGGTACTATATTCAGGAAGGAACTGCATTCCAGGGAAAGAACTATATGGTAGGGAAGGTACTATATTCAGGAAGGAACTGCATATCAGGGAAAGAACTATATGGTAGGGAAGGTACTATATTCAGGAAAGAACTGCATACCAGGGAAAGAACTATATGGTAGGGAAGGTACTATATTCAGGAAAGAACTGCATACCAGGGAAAGAACTATATGGTAGGGAAGGTACTATATTCAGGAAGGAACTGTATACCAGGGAAAGAACTATGGTAGGGAAGGTACTATATTCAGGAAGGAACTGCATACCAGGGAAAGAACTATATGGTAGGGAAGGTACTATATTCAGGAAGACACTGTATACCAGGGAAATAACTATATGGTAGGGAAGGTACTATATTCAGGAAGACACTGTATACCAGGGAAATAACTATATGGTAGGGAAGGTACTATATTCAGGAAGAAACTGTATACTAGGGAAATAACTATATGGTAGGGAAGGTACTATATTCAGGAAGGAACAGTATACCAGGGAAATAACTATATGGTAGGGAAGGTACTATATTCAGGAAGAAACTGTATACAAGGGAAATAACTATATGGTAGGGAAGGTACTATATTCAGGAAGAAACTGTATACTAGGGAAATAACTATATGGTAGGGAAGGTACTATATTCAGGAAGGAACAGTATACCAGGGAAAGAACTACAGTAGGGAAGGTACTATATTTAGGAAGGAACTGTATACCAGTGATGAAACTGTATACCAGGGAAGGTACTATATTCATGAAGGAAATGCATACCAGGGAAAGAACTATATGGTAGGGAAGGTACTATATTCAGGAAGGAACTGTATACCAGGGAAAGAACTATGGTAGGGAAGGTACTATATTCATGAAGGAACTGTATACCAGGGAAAGAACTACGGTAGGGAAGGTACTATATTCAGGAAGGAACTGTATACCAGGGAAAGAACTATGGTAGGGAAGGTACTATATTCATGAAGGAACTGTATACCAGGGAAAGAACTATGGTAGGGAAGGTACTATATTCATGAAGGAACTGTATACCAGGGAAAGAACTATGGTAGGGAAGGTACTATATTCATGAAGGAACTGTATACCAGGGAAAGAACTACGGTCAGGAAGGTACTATATTCAGGAAGGAACTGTATACCAGGGAAAGAACTATGGTAGGGAAGGTACTATATTCAGGAAGGAACTGTATACCAGGGAAATAACTATGGTAGGGAAGGTACTATGTTCATGAAGGAACTGTATACCAGGGAAGGTACTATATTCATGAAGGAACTGTATAACAGGGAAAGAACTATGGCAGGGAAGGTACTATATTCATGAAGGAACTGTATACCAGGGAAAGAACTATGGTAGGGAAGGCACCATATTCATGAAGGAACTGTATACCAGGGAAAGATCTATGGTAGGGAAGGTACTATATTCATGAAGGAACTGTATACCAGTGATGAAACTGTATACCAGGGAAGGTACTATATTCAGGAAGACACAGTATACCAGGGAAAGAACTATGGTAGGGAAGGTACTATATTCAGGAAGAAACTGTATACCAGGGAAAGAACTATATGGTAGGGAAGGTACTATATTCAGGAAGACACTGTATACCAGGGAAAGAACTATATGGTAGGGAAGGTACTATATTCAGGAAAGAACTGCATACCAGGGAAATAACTATATGGTAGGGAAGGTACTATATTCAGGAAGACACTGTATACCAGGGAAATAACTATATGGTAGGGAAGGTACTATATTCAGGAAGAAACTGTATACTAGGGAAATAACTATATGGTAGGGAAGGTACTATATTCAGGAAGGAACAGTATACCAGGGAAATAACTATATGGTAGGGAAGGTACTATATTCAGGAAGAAACTATATACCAGGGAAATAACTATATGGTAGGGAAGGTACTATATTCAGGAAGAAACTGTATACTAGGGAAATAACTATATGGTAGGGAAGGTACTATATTCAGGAATGAACAGTATACCAGGGAAAGAACTACGGTAGGGAAGGTACTATATTCAGGAAGGAACTGTATACCAGTGATGAAACTGTATACCAGGGAAGGTACTATATTCATGAAGGAACTGCATACCAGGGAAAGAACTATGGTAGGGAAGGTACTATATTCAGGAAGGAACTGTATACCAGGGAAAGAACTATGGTAGGGAAGGTACTATATTCATGAAGGAACTGTATACCAGGGAAAGAACTATGGTAGGGAAGGTACTATATTCAGGAAGGAACTGTATACCAGGGAAAGAACTATGGTAGGGAAGGTACTATATTCATGAAGGAACTGTATACCAGGGAAAGAACTATGGTCGGGAAGGTACTATATTCATGAAGGAACTGTATACCAGGGAAAGAACTATGGTAGGGAAGGTACTATATTCATGAAGGAACTGTATACCAGGGAAAGAACTATGGTCGGGAAGGTACTATATTCATGAAGGAACTGTATACCAGGGAAATAACTATATGGTAGGGAAGGCACTATATTCAGGAAGGAACTGTATACCAGGGAAAGAACTATGGTAGGGAAGGTACTATATTCAGGAAGGAACTGTATACCAGGGAAATAACTATGGTAGGGAAGGTACTATGTTCATGAAGGAACTGTATACCAGGGAAGGTACTATATTCATGAAGGAACTGTATAACAGGGAAAGAACTATGGCAGGGAAGGTACTATATTCATGAAGGAACTGTATACCAGGGAAAGAACTACGGTAGGGAAGGCACCATATTCATGAAGGAACTGTATACCAGGGAAAGATCTATGGTAGGGAAGGTACTATATTCATGAAGGAACTGTATACCAGTGATGAAACTGTATACCAGGGAAGGTACTATATTCATGAAGGAACTGTATACCAGGGAAAGAACTACGGTAGGGAAGGTACTATATTCATGAAGGAACTGTATACCAGGGAAAGAACTACGGTAGGGAAGGTACTATATTCAGGAAGGAACTGTATACCAGTGATGAAACTGTATACCAGGGAATGTACTATATTCATGAAGGAACTGTATACCAAGGAAAGATCTATGGTAGGGAAGGTACTAATTTTTTTTTTTTTTTTTTTTTGTATACAAGGTCGAGGCTCGTGAAAGAGCGAACATTAATCACACAGAAAGACAAACCGACACATAAAACATATAACATAGGGAGCGGTAGACAAGATGGGGAGAGAGGGGGAAGGACACAAACACAACATTTGAGAGCAGGGACCGAGAGACATGGAGACATCGAGAGATCTGAGAGAGGGCGAGGGCTTTGGGGGGGGGGGGGGCGTGGGAAGGGGGCGGTGGGAGAGGTATAAAACATATGGACACTGCCAGGACTTCCAGGAAAGAAGTTGGAATTTCAAACAAGGTGGATCTGGGGTGAATTAGCGGGGGTAGAAAAGATCAAGGTTTTGGATGGGGGAAGATAAGAGATGGTGGTGAACAGCTGTTTTAAAGACCTGGAGGGAGGAGTGGGATTGAAGGGAGTGAGGGAGTTTGTTCCAGAGGCGGGAGAAAAGAGGAATGAAAGAGTGAAGGTGAGCAGAGAGCCGAGATTTCGGCAGTTTAACCATCAGAGGGTTGCTGGCAGATCTTGTGCGACCTGTAGGAATATTTGGGGGACAGAGCACAGAGAGAGCTGGGGGTGCAAGGCCGCAGAGGAGTCGGTAGAAGACAGAAAGACCACCTACCTGCCTGCGGTGAGTGAGTGAAAGGCCCTCAGAGATAGCTTCATCGCGGGAGATTCCAATAATTCTGAAAGCTTTGGTTTCAACAGCGTGAAGCCGAGCTAGGTGTGAGGCAGGAGCACCGGCCCATAGGGGAGAACAGTATTCCATTGAGCTGCGGATGAAAGCCTTGTATGTGGTGAGGAGCTCAGGTGTGCCGAGGAAGGACTTCGCACGACGGAGGATGCCCAGTCGGCGACTGGCTTTGGAGGCCAGCTTGGAAATGTGGTTTTCCCAAGAAAGATCATGGCAGATAGTGAGACCCAAAATCTTGAGCGACAGAACTTCTTGGAGAGGATTGTTGAGAAAGTAGATGGGAGGGTTGTCCAGTCGATCTTTTCGGAGAGACATAGTAAGAGTGTGAGATTTGTCAGGATTGAAAGACATGTTCCACTTGTTTGACCAGTCTGTGATTTTGTCCAGGTCTTCAGAGAGTGAGGAGGCAGCAGACTGCCGATCTGAGGGAAGAGGAATGGAGCGGCAGAGAGTGGAGTCATCAGCAAAGAGATAGAGAGGATTTTCGAGAGAGTCAGAGAGATCATTGATGAAGACCAGAAAAAGCACGGGGCCCAGAACACTGCCTTGGGGAACTCCAGCCTGAACAGGAAGAGGAGATGAGAGAAACCCATTCAGGGCCACACGTTGACGACGACTAGAGAGGAAGTCCGCCAGCCATGCGTGGAGATTTCCATGGATACCAAAGGAGGAGAGTTTGGTGAGCAGAGCGGGGTGCCAGACCGTGTCGAAGGCACGTGATATGTCGAGGGAGACAGCTCTAATTTCCTGTTTGGCATTGAGGACCTCCATCCATTGTTGAGACAGCAGAAGCAGCATGTCCAGAGTAGAGTGACCTGGTCTGAAACCAAATTGATGATCAGAGATCAAGCCATTGGAGAAGAGGAAAGATTTCATATCCGAAGCAATGATGGATTCCATGACTTTGCTGATAATTGGGAGAAGGCTGATTGGTCTGTAGTTGCTAGGATCTGTTTTTGCACCTTTTTTGTGCAAAGCGGTGATGTTGGCTGATTTCCAAGCAGATGGCAGTTGACCTTGAGCAAAAGAGAGGGTGAAGAGAACAGAGAGAGGGTGAGATATTCAGGAAGGAACTGTATACCAGTGATGAAACTGGATACCAGGGAAGGTACTATATCCATGAAGGAACTGTATACCAGGGAAAGAACTATGGTAGGGAAGGTACTATTATTCAGGAAGGAACTGTATACCAGGGAAAGAACTATGGTGGGGAAGGTACTATTATTCAGGAAGGAACTGTATACCAGGGAAAGAACTATGGTAGGGAAGGTACTATATTCAGGAAGGAACTGTATACCAGGGAAAGAAATATGGTAGGGAAGGTACTATTATTCAGGAAGGAACTGTATACCAGGGAAAGAACTATGGTAGGGAAGGTACTATATTCAGGAAGGAACTGTATTCCAGGGAAAGAACTATATGGTAGGGGAGGTACTATATTCAGGAAGGAACTGTATTCCAGGGAAAGAACTATGGTGGGGAAGGTACTATATTCAGGAAGGAACTGTATTCCAGGGAAAGAACTATGGTGGGGAAGGTACTATATTCAGGAAGGAACTGTATACCAGGGAAAGAACTATATGTTAGGGAAGGTACTATATTCAGGAAGGAACTGTATTCCAGGGAAAGAACTATGGTGGGGAAGGTACTATATTCAGGAAGGAACTGTATACCAGGGAAAGAACTATATGGTAGGGAAGGTACTATATTCAGGAAGGAACTGCATACCAGGGAAAGAACTATATGGTAGGGAAGGTACTATATTCAGGAAATAACTGCATACCAGGGAAAGAACTATATGGTAGGGAAGGTACTATATTCAGGAAAGAACTGCATACCAGGGAAAGAACTATATGGTAGGGAAGGTACTATATTCAGGAAGGAACTGCATTCCAGGGAAAGAACTATATGGTAGGGAAGGTACTATATTCAGGAAGGAACTGCATATCAGGGAAAGAACTATATGGTAGGGAAGGTACTATATTCAGGAAAGAACTGCATACCAGGGAAAGAACTATATGGTAGGGAAGGTACTATATTCAGGAAAGAACTGCATACCAGGGAAAGAACTATATGGTAGGGAAGGTACTATATTCAGGAAGGAATTGCATACCAGGGAAAGAACTATATGGTAGGGAAGGTACTATATTCAGGAAGGATCTGTATTCCAGGGAAATAACTATGGTAGGGAAGGTACTATATTCAGGAAGGAACTGCATATCAGGGAAAGAACTATATGGTAGGGAAGGTACTATATTCAGGAAAGAACTGCATACCAGGGAAAGAACTATATGGTAGGGAAGGTACTATATTCAGGAAAGAACTGCATACCAGGGAAAGAACTATATGGTAGGGAAGGTACTATATTCAGGAAGGAACTGCATTCCAGGGAAAGAACTATATGGTAGGGAAGGTACTATATTCAGGAAGGAACTGCATATCAGGGAAAGAACTATATGGTAGGGAAGGTACTATATTCAGGAAAGAACTGCATACCAGGGAAAGAACTATATGGTAGGGAAGGTACTATATTCAGGAAAGAACTGCATACCAGGGAAAGAACTATATGGTAGGGAAGGTACTATATTCAGGAAGGAACTGTATACCAGGGAAAGAACTATGGTAGGGAAGGTACTATATTCAGGAAAGAACTGCATATCAGGGAAAGAACTATATGGTAGGGAAGGTACTATATTCAGGAAGGAACTGTATACCAGGGAAATAACTATATGGTAGGGAAGGTACTATATTCAGGAAGGAACTGCATACCAGGGAAAGAACTATATGGTAGGGAAGGTACCATATTCAGGAAGGAACTGCATACCAGGGAAATAACTATATGGTAGGGAAGGTACCATATTCAGGAAGGAACTGCATACCAGGGAAATAACTATGTGGTAGGGAAGGTACCATATTCAGGAAGGAACTGTATTCCAAGGATGAAACTTTATACTAGGAAAGGAACTATACTTGGGAAGGAACTTTACTTAGGAAGGAAACTATACTGGGAAGGAAACTATACTCGGAAGGAAACTATACTGGGAAGGAAACTATACTTAAGGAAACTATACTTAAGGAAACATTACGATGGAAGGAATTATGCTCGAGAAGCGATTGTCTACCAAGGAAGGCACTGTATTCCAGGGAAGGAACTGGAACTGGATACGAGGAAAGGAACTATACTCGGGAACAAATTATCCTGGAGAAGGAACTCTTCTATCAGTATATAAGGAAGTATGCTCTAGGGAAGGCACGAGCAGAGGAAAGGAACTGTACCAGGGAAGGCAGTAATGACACTAAACTAGGGAAGGAACAATATGAAATTGGGCTTCGGCTTGGACGAACCAGACTTCGGCCTGGGCCTCCCAAAATTCGGGAAGTTTAATCGACATTGCGTTGTTGGCCATGGCAATGGCGTCGTGTGTGGAAGGATCGCTCCGGCAGATCCAACGTCGAGGGTCACCAGTAAAGCGCGGCGTTACGCGCGCTGCTTGCGAGCAAGGAGGAAGCGGACAAGCGGTAACTTATAAGTGTCTTTATTTGAGGAGCTCACTGTAACACTAGCGCGCTCCGGGCTGCGCGCCCCGTGTATATCCTCAGGCCACGCCTACCCCTTGGGCGTGGCCGCCGCCCACTTGGTGCGCGGAATGATGTCACCACGCCAGTGGGCTTTCGTGTCCGCCACAGTACTATTGAAGGCTCTATACCAGGATTAGAACTATGCTGGGGAAGAAACTATACTCGGGAAGGCACCATCGGCATGTTGATTTCCCAGTAACTTCACATACAAGCTACACAAAGTGAACATCGACATCACCTGTGTGAACACTATACCGGTAGTTTACCTGTCGAAGGTGATGCAGATCACTACTGATTGTCAAAGACGTTCTCTGGATCGTCGGATGAAGTTTGCACCGACGGAAAAACCTTCTTCGGTTTTATCACTTTGACACTCAACCGCCTCATGATAGGACGAGACCAAATGAGATTTTACGATACTGTGGGAGCTGTGCTCGCACGATAAAGCCAGACAAAATGGACGACACTAGGAACGAAGTTTCACTGAGCTAATTATTTTAGCTCAACACGAAACTCAAAAGCACTGAATCAGCCCATCAAACGGGCGGCAATTTGATAATCAAAGTTCAACACACAAAAGCAACGCCTCTCAGGCGCTTCGTGGTATGCAAATAGGTAAGCCAAGTGTTCGCCCGGGAAAGGCAAGTCTGGGCACGCCCGGGCGAGGCCGGACAAGTAACCGCTCGCCGGTTGCGTCATCGGCCGGTGCAAGGTAATTGTGTCATGCTTCCGGTAACCGCGACATGTGCCCCCCCCCCCCCCGCCACCCAGAATTAACATGCACCGGGAGAGTCAGTTTGAGGGGGGTCTTGATGACCCGGCCGAAACGACCCCTGGCGATTCGTGTGGGGGTGGTAGGTGGCGTGGCGGTGGATGGCGGGCGGGGGGCTTGGTTGATGGGGGACGGCCCCGCCGTGGAGGAATTGCCAACCGTGGAGGTTGGTCGAGGTCCAAATGGGCCGGCTTGAGGCGGTCCACGGAGATGCGGTCCGGCTTGCCGCCGATGTCGATGATGAACGACTTGTCGTCCCCCTTCAGGACCCGGAAAGGTCCATCGTACGGCGGCCGGAGCGGTCCCCGGTGTGCGTCGTGCCGGATAAAAACGTACTCCGCAGTGTGAAGTGCTGGGGGGACGTGGGGTTGGGGGCAAATCTCCTGGCGGCCTCCTGGAGGACCGAGCGTGGCGAGTCGCGGACCAGGGGCCGGTGGCATCAGGGATGAATTCGCCCGGCACGTGCAGTGGCTGGCCGTAGACCAGCTTGGCGGTGGAAGCCTGGAGGTCCTCTTTAGGGGCCGTTCGGAGGCCCAATAGGACCCACGGGCGCCTGTCGGCCCAACCGTCGTCCTGGAGGCTGGCCCTGAGAGCGGCCTTCATCGAGCGGTAGAAACGCTCGCACAAGCCATTGGCTTGGGGGTGGTAGGCCGTGGTGTGGTGTAGCTTGACCCCCAAGGCCTGGGCGACCGCGCCCCAAAGCTCGGAGGCGAATTGCGGGCCTCTGTCGGAGGAGATGTCCGAGGGCACGCCGAAACGGGCAATCCAGGTGCCAATGAAGGCCTGCGCCACGTCGGCGGATGTCGTTGATGCCAGCGGGACGGCCTCCGGCCACCTGGTGGTCCTGTCCACCAATCGTGAGGAGGTGGGTGAAGCCCCGCGAGGAGGGAAGGGGTCCCACCAGGTCCACATTGACGTGGTCGAAGCACCGCGCGGGCACGTCGAATGGTGCCAACGGGGCCTGGGTGTGCCGGTGGACCTTCGCGCGTTGGCAGGCGACACAGGCGTTGGCCCAGTCGCGGATGTCCTTACGGAGCCCGTGCCAGACGAACTTTGCTGCCACGAGCTTCTGCGACACCTTCCAGCCCGGGTGGGAAAGGCCGTGGAGGGCGTCAAAAATGTGCCGCTGCCATCTGGTGGGCATGATGGGGCGAGGTTGGCCCAGGGAAACGTCGCACAGGAGAACTGTGCCTGTGTCCTCAAAGGGGACGTCGGCCAACCGCAGGCCTGTGTCGGCTGTCCGGAGGGCTTGCACTGTGGGGTCGGCGTTCTGGTCGGCCGCCATGCGGGCGAAGTCCACACCCAGGTGGACGGCATTCGCGCCGTACCGGGAGAGGCAATCGGCCACAGCGTTGTCCTTGCCCGCGACGTGCCGGATGTCCATCGTAAATTCGGACACGGTGGAGAGGTGGCGCTGCTGGCGGGCCGACCACGGCTCTGTTACCTTTGCCATGGCAAAGACCAGGGGTTTGTGGTCCACAAACGCCGTGAACGGGCGGCCCTCCAAAAGATGGCGGAAGTGGCGAACAGCCAGGTAAAGGCCGAGGAGCTCGCGGTCGAAAGCGCTATACTTGCGCTCGTTAGGGCGAAGCTGCCGGCTGAAGAAGGCCAGCAGTTGCCAAGCCCCGTTCACCCACTGTTCATGCATGGCGCCCACCGCGTAGTCGGAAGCGTCCGTGGTGAGGGTGATGGTTGCGTCGAGCGCCGGGTGCGCCAGCATGGTCGTGTTGGCGAGGGCCAGCTTAGCACCCGTGAACGCCGCGTCCATCTCTGTGGTCCAGGCGATGTCGTGCTTGGCTGGCTTGCCCCGGAGGGCTTCGTACAGGGGGCGCATGAGTTGGGCAGCACGAGGCACGAACCGTTGGTAGAAATTTACCACCCCCAAAAATTCCTGTAGGGCCTTGATGGAGCGGGGGCGTGGGAAGCTTGTGACTGCCTCCACCTTGGTAGGCAGCAGGATGGCCCCGCGCTTCGTGATGCGGTGCCCCAGGAAGTCTACGGCCGTTACGCCAAACTGGCATTTCGCCGGGTTGATGATGAGGCCGTGCTGGCCGAGGCGCTCAAAAAGCGTGCACAGGTGGATGAGGTGCTCCGCCCGGGAAGTGCTGGTGACGAGAATGTCGTCCAAGTAGATGAAAAGGAAGGTGAGGTCACGCAGCACGCTGTGCATCAGCCGCTGCAAGGCCTGGGCCGCGTTCTTAAGGCCGAACGGCATGCGAAGGAACTCGAAGAGGCCAAAAGGTGTAATTACCGCCGTCTTCGGCACGTCAGCCGGCCGGACGGGTACCTGGTGGTAGCCCCGAATGAGGTCGACCTTGGAAAAGATCACCCGCCCCGCCAAACGGGCGGAAAAGTCCTGTATGTGTGGTATCGGGTCGGGGGTGGTGGCATCGTTGAGGTGGCGGTAATCGCCGCATGGTCGCCATCCGCCACCCGGTTTGGGCACGATGTGCAGGGGCGAGGCCCACACGCTATTCGAGCGCCGCACAATGCCCAATCGCTCCAGCGCGTCGAATTCTGCCTTCGCCACGGCGAGTTTGGCCGGGTCGAGGCGGCGAGCCCTGGTGTAGACCGGTGGACCTGTGGTCGGGATGTGGTGTTCGACGCCGTGCTTGACGGTGACGGCCGAAAACGTCGGCTGCATGAGGGCGGGAAACTTGGCGAGTAGGCGGGTGAAATCGTCCACAGCCGGGAGCGCGCAGGCTAGCTTGGTCGGAGCGGAGCCGCTCAATGAGCAAGCGAGCGAGCTGAAGGTCTCCGCGTTGATGAGCCGAAGCCGTTTAACGTCGACCAAAAGCCCATGCGCGCAAAGAAAATCTGCACCCAGCAAGGCCATGGGCCCGTTCGCCGTGATGAAGTCCCACCTGAAGCGCTGGCCCCCGAAGCAGAATGCGATGCTGCGCGAACCGAAGGTGCGGATGGAGGAGCCGTTTGCGGTGACCAAGGCGGGGCCACACAGCGCGGCCTGTCTGTCCTGCACCGAGGTGGGAATCATGCTCAGCTGAGTGCCGGTGTCACACAAAAAACGCCGCCTGGTCGCTGTCTCCGTGATAAACAGAAGGCTGCCTGAATGGCCGACGCTCATGGCAGGCAGCGAGCGCCGGCCTGGTCATTTCCCGACCTGCCGAACGTGCACGGTGGGCGGCACGTTCTGGCCTTCTGCCCGAACCTGGTGTGGTAATAGCACATGGTCCGCTCTGGTGGAGGCTCGTGCCGGATGGTAAGGGTCGCGTCGGGTTCGGTCGACGGGGCGTCACGGCGGCCGCTGCCGCCAGTGACGCTGATTCGGCCGGTGGTGGCGCCGGTCGTGGGCGGGCATTGCCTCGGTCGGCCCAGGGTTCCAGGCGGCCGCTCCGACGTGTCACCTGGCCGAGAAAAATTTATCGGCCTCCTCGGCCAGGGCACGAGGGTCCGTGATGGGCGAGTTAGCCAAAGCTAACCGTATCTGCCCGGGTAGCCGCTGGAGGAACAGCTCGCGGAAGAGGAAGTCCAGGCTGTGGTCACCGAGAAGAGCAAGCATGTGGTCCATGCGTTCGGATGGACGGGCCTCGCCCAGCTCCGGGAGGTCGAGTAGTTGTCGCGCGCGTTCGGTCCCCGTGAGTCCAAACGCACCGAGGAGTAGGCGCGCCGTATTTGTCGGCATTCGGCGGGTTCTGTAGGAAGTTCAGAACCCAGGCAGCGGTGGAGGCATTGATCGCGGAGACCACATGGTGGTAGCGCGTCGTGTCCTCTGTAATGTTGCGCAGGGCAAAGAGAGAATCTGCCTGGGCAAACCAGACGGCCGCGTGTGACTCCCAGAAGCCAGGGAGCTTCAAAGCTACAGATGACTCCATCGCCGTGTTCTCGAAAAGGGGTCACCAATTGTGGGAGCTGTGCTTGCACGATAAAGCTGGACCAAATGGACGACATCAGGAACGAAGTTTCACTGAGCTATTTATTTTAGCTCAACACTAAAGAACTCAAAAGCACTGAATCAGCCCATCGAACGGGCGGCAATTTATAAGTAAAGTTCAACACACAAAAGCCACACCTCTCAGGCGGGGCGTGGTATGCAAATAGGTAAGCCAAGTGTTCACCCTGGAAAGGCAAGTCTGGACACGCCCGGGCGAGTCCGGACAAGTGACCGCTCGCCGGTTGCGTCATCGGCCGGTGCAAGGTAATTGTGTCATGCTTCCGGTAACCGCTACAATACTAATACTAATAGTAATACACTGCTCACTACTTGCCAAGCTTCCCAAGCGTAGATCCTTCCCAAGTATAGTTTCCTTCCCAAGTATAGTTCCTTCCCAAGTATAGTTCCTTTCCTAGTATAAAGTTTCATCCCTGGAATGAAGCCTGGTGTTGGCTTAGCGGTTAGGGTGCCAGCTTGGGATCCTAGGATCCTGTGGTTCGTAATCCCGGTCAATCGTTCAATTAACACCAGGGGGGTTGACTCAGCCTGTCATCCTTCAGAGGTTGGAATATTGAGTACCAGTTTACTGGTAATTCCCTATGTGTCGTAAGAGGCGACTAGCAGGGTTAGTGGCAGGAGGGGCATCCGGCCATAAAACATTGCTTCAAAAGGGGGACCACGGTTCCCAAAAAAGGCCAACCCCTGCTCTGCGGGGAAAAATGGCCTCGAAACGTGGTTCTTTTCCTGGAATACAGTTCCTTCCTGAATATAGTGCCTTCACTACACCATAGTTCTTTCCCTGGTATCGTCGTATTGTTTCTCCCCATTACATATCAGTGGCGGTTGGGAGCGACAGGGAAGAATCATGTTGTCATCATTATTATTATTGTCAATTATTAATTACTAGTGAGATACCTGTGTTACACACGGGTGGGAGGCCAGAACCAAACAGGTAATGCAGATATGGCGAATGCTAAAGCATGAAACCAATAAATTCCACATTCATGTAGCACCTTCAGTCGCACGTCAGACATGGGCATCAAGTTCGTGAAGGACTTCCATGAAAAACGTACCCGTTGGCAAACAAACGGGTACGTTTGTTCCATTCCCAGTCAATGGCGAATCTGCATATGACGATCCACGAATTCACGTTTAGAAAGTAGAAACCGTCACGGCATTCGCGGCAGGTTCATAATTGTCATCAAAATCTAAACAGTATTTGTAGAATTTCAATAAAGGCCGCATCACTGTTCATATCGGTAAATATTATTCCATCGTGTTTGGAAAAACTGGAAAATTGGAAAACTTGGAAAAATTGGAAAAACAATATAGCCTATTTTACTCCAAGGGGTCCCAGGAATACGCACTCAAAATATCGTTGCGATCGGTTGAGCCGTTTTTTCGGTACCGTAAAATGGGGTGAATCGGGACAGCAAGGTGAATAGTGACACAAACTGAAAAAAAGTTGGGAAACTTTTTTCGCTGAAAATTGATAACCTTACTGATTTGTTGATATTTGGGTTGAAAGTGTTCTCTTGTTTTTTTAAAAAGCAACTTATAGTCCCTATTAACCCCATATATGGGTTAAATAGGAATAAATAGGATTTTTATGGCTGTCCCTATTCACCCCGTTTTACGGGTGAATAGGGACAGTCACTAATACAAAAAAATAAAAATCAAGAAATAGGGACAGTTTGGAGAGACTTTTTACCCCATATTTTTTTTCATTGGCACCGTGGTTTATATTATTATTATGGGTGCATATTATGTGCATCCATCTGAGCTATCAATTTAGCAATAAGTTGGAAACTCAGGATTGTTTCCTGATTATTATTATTTTTGTATTAGTGACTGTCCCTATTCACCCGTAAAACGGGGTGAATATGGACAGCCATAAAAATCCTATTTAACCCATATATGGGGTTAATAGGGACTATAAGTTGCTTTTTTTTTTTTTAAAGAGAACACTTTCAACCCAAATATCAACAAACAAATCAGTGTGGTTATCAATTTCAATTTTCAGCGAAAAAAGTTTCTGAACTTTTTTTCAGTTTGTGTCCCTATTCATCTTGCTGTCCCTATTCCCCCCATTTTACGGTACCTTCGAACGGACCGACGGACATTTGGTGAATTTATAGTAAGAAGATTCCTATTACTTATGTTACATCAGGTCATTGAAAAGATCAGACCGTGCCTCACCATTCTAAATTCCCGATAATAAAATTTACTTCTGTGAGGATGTTGGGATGGGGGGAAATATGGCCAGCCACAAAACCCAGAGTGGGGATATTGTTTTGTAATATCATTAATATTATGCTATTATCATGTGTAGTTATTAATTTTGTAATGAGAAGCGGCTTTGGAAAAATAGTGCAGTATGATAATGTACGAAAACAGGGTGCCGTAGGAATTTTGTGCTAAAATTGATTTTTTTGCTGGTTTGGTATCATTTTGGACCATAGTAACAGAAAATTTTAGGGTCCGAATTATTCAGGCCCCGGAACGCCCTTTTTCGGGCCCTTTTCAAAATGGCCGCCGCCGAACAGGCCCAAGGGCATATCTCAGGAACAAATTGGCTGATTTTGATTATCTTTGTGTCTAGTTGGGTTTTTTCCATTCAATCTGGAATCTGGAATTCCATTCACAAGCTTGTTCACTGACCAGACCCTAGAACAAGAGATAAAGGGTTTGAAAAAAACACGGAGGCATTGTTGGGCTCTCCCAAGATGAAGCTGCTCTGGATCGGCTGCTTTACACCACACCTCACCTGGCTCGAATCATCAAGCAATTCTTGCTCAGCCTTCCTCACCCCTCTCGAAATTCTACCAACTCAGACGAGCACTATCAGCATCGTGGAAATATCGCTCTGCGTTCTAACAAGAATGCTCTCAAACTCAGAGACTCTTTATAACTCCACTGTACGGGGAATCCCTATGTGATCGGAACGCCCCTTAGGAGCATTGTCTCCTCTGCACTCATCCCAATCAAAGCAAAACAGGACATCCTCAGCTCCGCAGAGTTGGGTCAAAAGCGGTATCAGGACTTTGTTGAAGATCGTCTGCTCAAAACATCCAAAATGTCCATCTGGGACAAGATGAAAAAACTGAAATGTAAGACATTCTCCAACTGGATGGCCAAGACCCGAGTGGCCGTTGGCGACAAGGTTATCAAGCTGAGAGAGGAGCGCCAGCTGCTGGCATGATTTCTAGTCATTCAGCAATCCCGGCCAGAGCTGGTTCCAAAGCTAGAAGCTACGATTGGTGAGTACGAGATGGCTGTGGTGCCACGCTCTATGTTTGCAGTGGATGGCTCCCTGCTCCTCTGCACATACAAGGCGCGCCTCATGGATGCCATCGAAGCAGCTGCTCAAACTCCTCCCGCAACAGACTCAGTGTCTGAAACTCAAGTTCCAACTAATCGCGTGCTGATAATTGATGCGATGGCAGTGTTGCAGTGCATGAAGAAGACGCCGGGCATGAAAAAGATGTCATCTGAAGGAAGCTTTCATCACACGAATCAGCAGAATGTCGAATGTCTATGATGAGTCGAGAGTACTTTTCGAACGGTATATCGAAGGGAGCCTGAAAGCAAAGACAAGGGCCAAAAGAGCAACTTCTGCCGCAGCTGCTAGTGCCAGCTACGAAGTTCATGACGAGATGAGCATTAGCACCATATCACTCAAGGACCTTCTGTCATCATCTAAAACGAAGAAGGGACTATGCGAACTCCTGGCTCAAGCTCTGTTGGAGCATTTTGAAGGATCCTTGAAACAAGTTGTGGTCGCCTACAACACATTAGTGATGGTTAATTCTCCTCATGCTGTTGAAGAAGACTTCAAAGTCCATGGGCATGAGGAGGCCGACACCTTAATTCCTCTCCATGTTCTTGATAGTCTCCGTGACAACACATTCAGAGAAATCCATGTACGGTCACCTGATACAGATGTGTTTATTCTCTTGATGGACCTCACCTCTGATGGTCGCCTTGGCACTCTCACTCAGCTGAAGTTCTGCACTGGCATGGGTGCGAAATACATAGAAATAGATGTACAGAAATGTGTGCAGGTTTGGTCGGTGCAAGGCACAGGGTCTCATAGGCCTACACAACTTTTCTGGAGCTGATTGGGGCGGGAAGTTCGTTGGAATTTCGAAGAAAAAAAATGGGCTGATGTCTATCTCTCGCTTGAAGATGATGATCCCATCATTGATTGTGTCCGCAACCTTGGCGAAGGAGCCCTGTCATCGTCAGAGTTGGTATGTGAGGAACCCCCACAAGAAGTACAAGCACTGGAAACATTTGTCTGCAAAGTGTATTCACCGAAGGGTCCGACAACGTTGCCTGCTCTCCGGTGGGAGCTCTTTAGATCAAAAAAACTCGAGGCTGAGATGCTCCCTCCCACTCGCACCACTCTGATGCCCCATGTTGTCCGAACTAACTTCATATGCATGCGAGACAAATCCTATGTCTCTCCAAATCTGTGTCTTCCTGCTTTGGAAGAGAATGGATGGTTGCTTGAGGAGGAAGTTTACATTCCATTGAAATGTCTATCTCCCCCTGCTCCTCGTGCAGTTCTTGAGCTTGTAAAATGTGGATGTCGAACATTATGCCAAAGAAATTGCTCCTGCATCAAGAACAATTTGGCCTGCACTCCTCTTTGCAAATGTTTCACTTCAGGTTGTAACAATTTCTCTGACTGCCGACTGCAAGACAATGAGGACAATGATGATGATGAGGATGACAATGAGCTATAAGGCTGTATAGATAGTCTATGTTCCATGAGAAAATCTTAATGGTATCTACTCCCACTTGTTTTACACCATAGACTTTTACTGTTTGTATTACTACATGTAGTATTTATAGTATTCTAGCGCTTGTACAGTATTATTGTTAGAATTGCAGTGGCGATGAGTTTTGCTGGATTATTGCAGTGTCCTGTAGGATTTTTGAGCTAAAATTGATTTTTTTTTTGCGGGTTTTATGGTTATAAGAAAATTCTTCACCTCGCTGAAAAGTAATTTGTGTTGAGTTTGTATTGCAGTTGTGACCTTGACCTTGACCAAATGACCTTGCCCTCTACCTCGAATCGATCTCGAACCCTCATAATCGGACTCGGCACCCTAAAAAAACCCAACTATACACAAAGATCATTAAAATCCACCAATTAGTTCCTGAGATATCCCCTAGGCCTGTCTGGTGGTGGCCATTTTGAAATGGGCCCGAAAATATTGGACCCTAACCTTGACCAAATGACCATGCCCTCTACCTCGAATCGATCTGGAACCCTCATAATCAGACTCGGCACCCTAAAAAAACACACCAACTAGACACACAGATCAATAAAATTACTGAGATATCCCCCTAGACCCGTCTGGTGGCGGCCATTTTGAAAAGTGCCAGAAAAAATTGGACCCCAACATTTTTTGTTATTTTGATCCAAAATGGTACCAAATCTGCAAAAAAATCAATTTTAGCACAAAAATCCTACCGAATTACATATCATGCTGCACTAAAACGCCAAGAAAACTCCTCGGAAGAATTCCACGAAAGCAGCAGGAAGGATGGGGTATATAGACTACAGTAGATCTTCGATCAGGTGCAATCGTCGACTGATAAGCATAGATTGATGTCCGGATTCCTCCAGATTTATTTCAGTTTAGTGTTAAACAGCAGTAGCAACTGTTTAGAAAGGTAATCATAGGTGTTTGTGGTTTATAATAATTTTTTCTTCTGGTATAAGCCGTTGCCCCCACGAAAACAGCACGATAGGCTGTTTATACTGTACACGTTTAACATGGCGTTTGTTCAAGGACAAAAAACCCCTTGGGGAGGTGGGATATTATTAGTATTAATATTGTTTTGTAATATCATTGTTATGCTATTATCATTAGTTTTGTTATTAGAAGCGGCCTTGGAAAAACGCCACGATAAAGCTATCTTAACAAGGACATACACCTGAACACGCAACCCCCTTGGCAGGTAAGACCTCCTTGGGGAGGGCGGCAAATGAATTCGCTACAACCTTCATCGTGTGACCTTTAGTCTCCCTGTCAAGTTTGGTTCAGATTGGATAAGTAACGACCGAATGTATTGCGCTCAAAAATCGTCAGACAGACAGACCCCAAATTGCATATTTTAGTATGATGATGAGTTTTATTTACGATCAAACATGCTCGTTTGATTATAAATACTGTATGGTATGTACTGCATAAGGGACTTTAACCCAAGAGAAGGCCATTTGGCCCAACATGCCTGTGCTATAGCAACATCAGTCACATTAAATATCAGTGGCGGTTGGTATAGAGTTAGAAATCGGTACATGGTCATGCCCAAATACATACACCAATATCAGACGACATAAATGCACCCAAAGATATATGTTAAAAGTATTTTCTTTTTGGCCACAAATGAATTTGGATTTAGCCTTCCTCCCCCAAATGGGGCCATATTGTCCCCTTTTACCATTATACAAGGGAATGCACGATGGATCTTGTCAAACTTTTTAACACGAATGATGTCATATCGTTTGAGATTTCATGAAATGAACATTTGAATGAAAAATAAGATTCTCTTCTTCAAATATTGTATGTTTTCGCCCCTGTCTGTTTGTCTGTATGTCTCTCTGTCTGTCTGTGAGCAAGATATCTCAAAGGGCTGTAGACGGATTGGGATGAAACTTGGTGGACAGGTTGAGTGTGTGACATGGACGAATTGATTCACTTATTGCTGTTGTAGGGTTTGTATCTGCAATTAGTGCCACCAATTTTTAATGGTACCACAGAGCTTCTGAGACCACAGGAGAACTAAACCCCCACGTAGAAAATAAAAATCTTCCTGCACTCTCAATACCCCAAGTTTCTGAGCTATCAATTTCCGAGCTGTACTTCGGAGCCAGATGGGACATTCATAATGAAATTTTGCATCAACAATGCCAATACAAAGCATGCAGAATTGGCATTTTTTTGACCTTGACCTACTTTAAAGGTCATGACATAATTATAGACATTTGAACATTTCTCACCATAACTCGACGAAGGTTCATCCGATCAGAACGAAATTTCCCTCTATATAGATGAAAGCAATGCCAACTTACATTAATTTTTAATCACACCCCTCTGGATTAAAGGTGAAGGTCAAATGGCGGTCTGAAAAAAACAACACGTTTTTTGTCATCGATCAATTTGGCCTTCCAAGACATGGTATCTCAAAAACCGCATGGCCTTCCAAGATGTTATTGCATCATAACAGTAGATCTGCAATGAAGGTGTACACCTGATATTTGACTTTGATCTCTCCATTCAGCTTGCTTCTGACAAACCAGATGAAATCTGCTTAACAGAAACTTTCCTCCTTCAAGATGTCTCTGATTCCTTAATATCTCTTCCTGGTTACTTCCTCCTCCGGTATGATAGACCTGAGCCTCGTCCTGGTAGTGTGGGGGGGTGGGGGGGGGGGGGTTGTATACAGAATCGAGGCTCGTCAAAGAGCTAACATTTATTTCACAAACAAAATATATAAAAAGAGGGAGCAGAAGACAAGATGGGGAGAGAAGGGGAAGCACAAACACAACATTTGAGAGCAGGGAGATGTGTGGGAGGGAGAGGGCTTGGGGGGAGGAGGCGTGGGAAAGGGGGGGGGGGTGGGAGAAGTATAAAACACAAGGACACCAAGGACTTCCAGGACAGAAGTTGGTATTTCAAAATAGTGGATTTGGGGTGAAATTAGCGGGGGTAGAAAAGATCAAGGTTTTGGATGGGGGAAGATAAGAGATGGTGGTGAACAGCTGTTTTAAAGACCTGGAGGGTGGAGTGGGATTGAAGAGAGTGAGGGAGTTTGTTCCAGAGGCGGGTGAAAAGAGGAATGAAGGAGTGAAGGTGAGCAGAGAGTCTTGATTTGGCAGTTTAACCATAAGGGGGTTGCAGGCAGATCTTGTGCGACCTGTAGGAATATTTGCGGGACAGAGCCCAGAGAGAGCTGGGGGGGGGGCAAGGCCAGAGAGGAGTTGGTAGAAGACGGAAAGACCACTAACCTGCCTGCGGTGAGTGAGTGAAAGGCCCTTGGATGCCATCTTTATCAAAAACTCTCTTCCTCACTCTCCTTGCACTGCGCTCTCTCCACCACACCCCCAGGAGTACCTCTGGCTATGGCTTCCTCTCCGCTCCCACCTTTTGTTCATATGTGTTTTGTACCGTCCACCAAACAGTGATGACTCCATTTACATCTCGCTATCTGACAACATGGAGCAACTTCTACTCACTCATCCCATCTCTTTCTTCCTCACATCTGGCGACTTCAACTGTCATCATGCCAGCTGGCTGGGTGTGGGTCAGACTGGGCCAAATCAGGGGTGATTCTCAATTTTTCATACTACAAGGTTGTAATTTACCTAAACGTTGTGGCTGGGTAACAGAAACAAAACCATGAAATTTTTTTTCAAAAATATTGACGTCTTACGGTAAAACAGCCCGTTACCATAGCAACCGTTACAGACGACTCAAAAAATTCTTAAAATCGATGATTTCTCAGGCTATGTGTGACCCCCAGAGTTTATTCTGGTACCAAAAGATTCAGAATTGAAAGCCAAGGATGATTGGATAGCTTAACAATGTCTGTGTCACAATTCAATACAACTTTTATTCCAAAAACTCATTTTCATCTCAAATTTAAGGCATTTGTTTGAAAAAAAAATGAAAATTTTGCTTTTTAATCATAGGATAATCATTAATCAGAGCTATAGTCAAATTAAATGTACTTTAAATTAACTTTTGTCATTGATTAAGCTTTTTTGTCTCAAATTTAAGGTCTGACATTGAACATTGATAACAAAATAAAAAACCTAGTCCCAATTGTAATCAATGGAGGCCAATGACTTCTTAGTCACAACCTCAGTGGATGTTGCCAGTCCATGCAGCTTCTCCCTGACGCCCTTCACAACCCTGTATAGAGCCTGGAGCTGCGCCTCAGATGTGGGGGCCTTGTTAGTGTTCAAATCTGTGGCGAGTCCAAGTGTCCGCTCTGCTGCGTCATTGACAACTGGGAGGTTGGCCACAACTTCCTTGCCATGACGATAGCTGTCTGAGGTGGGCCACTGTGCAACGGGGAGCTTGACAAAACTGGAGTCAATACCCAAGAGTTCAAACATGCTCCAAGAGTCGTAACCAACAAAGTCTTTGAGGGCTTTACTCCCCAATTGCTGTGAGGCTGGCATCTCCTGTATCATGTTATGTGCAGTCCCAAGGTACCTGAGCATAGCCCTTCTCATAGTCTGCTTGTCAGATGACGTTCTGTCCAAGAAGAGTGCCAAAGAGACCAATCTCTCTGAGAGGTACCACAAATGGTTTTGTAGCTTCTCTCGGGCCACAGTCACAAAGGACAGAAATTTGGCAGGCCACTTTGTTGGATTCTTTGCGATACTGGCCTCAGCCTTGAGGAGGTTCTTCATCAGGTACAGGTCGTTAGATGGTGCATCTGCAGCACTGGTACATGTCAACCACGCTTTAGTGTAGAAGACTGACATGAATGCAGCGAGACTGGTCATGTCTTCCAGCTCTTCGGGTGTGTAGATATCTCCCAGCTGCCGACGGAAGAGTGCCACCTTTATAGTGTATAAAGTCTTGCTCATCCAACGGGCGTGGTGGAATGCCCCAGGAGCTTTGATAGTGATGGTCCTCATACCATCAGGGACAGTCCCTCCAAGAAACAGCAGTGTGAGGTGTGCCAGCTCCAGGTAGTCGTGTCGAAGAGTCTCCTTTGTGCTATTCTCCATCCACGTCTGAAGGAAGGTGATGGTGGCATGTACATGGCCAGCCAGCTCTCTCTGTTGAGCAGACACCTCGACCAATGTGTAGTTGCCCCGGTCCAATTCACTCCAAGTGTTGAGCAGTCGCTTGAACAGCTGTTCATTAGGTCCTGTGGTGGGGCCATACACTATTGAGCAAGACGCCCCTCCAACCAAATCGTGGATGTGGTGCCGACACACCAGTTGCAGAAGACTCCTGCCAAACTCAGTCTCCAGTCTTACTACGACTCCACTCTTGACCCCAGAGTTCACTGCCGTTGTATCGAAGACAAGAGCGCCTATCCTTGATGTGTCGATTGGGTGCTCATTGAGGACCTGGATAGAAAATAAATAGAATAAGGTAAAGACACCAATGATAACTTATATTCTGCTAATAATAGAACATAAGTTAGAATATACTTTATAGACTAATATCAATTTTATCATTGATCAAATTAGTGTGGAATGCCAAATTGCTAATTTGCTTCATTATTATATTAACAATAACTAACATATTCCAAGTAAATTCTTAATTTGATGTAGCTACTTACAAGTAGTTCTTTTTGTATAATTAAACAAAATCCACAACACCCTTTGGCTGTGGTACCTACAACTACACCGCTACTGTTACTTCACTTTTAGACTTTGGATATTTCAAGTTGGACAGTTTTACTGTCTTCAATGAACAAACATAAGAAACTTCCAAAATTTACAAAACTCAAATCTAAATTGTACAAGTACACATACATTCAAAGTACACCGCCCCATGCCAAATAATTAAATATGCTGCAGCGCGGCATTGCCGGGGCGCCTCCGGCGCCCGGCAATACCGCAGTGCAGCTCATTGAGGCTGCATTGGGAGGGAGAGATGTCCACTAATTGATTGATTAATTGTATAATTAAAATCAATAAAAGATTATCAAAAAAATATTTTCATAATCAATTGGCTAATCGCATAACTAAACCACTAGTGCTTCATCCGAAGATGTATCTTTTAGAAATTTAATTAAATAAGTCATTTATAAAAAATTAAATAATTAATTGATTACTCAATAAATAATTAATCGATTAATCAAGAAATAATTAATAGATGAAATGATTAATCAATAAATCAAAAATATCCTTGATAGCCACATCACTTGGTCACTCATGTCCAAATATTAGCTTCCCAGCTCAAAAGGTGTCCAAATATTAGCTTCCCAGCTCAAAAGGTGCCTGAGATATTGGCCAAATGAGAAAGAAAATAAATAAATGACAAGTACAAATACATTCAAAGTACACCGCCCCATGCCAAATAATTAAATATGCTGCAGTGCGGCATTGCCGGGGCGCCTCTGGCGCCCGGCAATACCGCAGTGCAGCTCATTGAGGCTGCATTGGGAGGGAGAGGTGTACACTAATTGATTGATTAATTGTATAATTAAAATCAATAAAAGATTATCACAAAATATTTTCATAATCAATTGGCTAATCGCATAACTAAACCACTAGTGCTTCATCCAAAGATGTATCTTTTAGAAATTTAATTAAATAAGTCATTTATAAAAAATTAAATAATTAATTGATTACTCAATAAATAATTAATCGATTAATCAATAAATAATTAATAGATGAAATGATTAATCAATAAATCAAAAATATCCTTGATAGCCACATCACTTGGTCACTCATGTCCAAATATTAGCTTCCCAGCTCAAAAGGTGCCTGAGATATTGGCCAAATGAGAAAGAAAATAAATAAATGATTAATAATGAAAATAAATAAATAATAATCATAAAAAAATTAAATTATTAATCAATTTGGTCAGAGAACACATAAACTACCACTATTTCATCAGAATCTGTAACTTAAAAAAAAAAAAATTTTTTGGCATTAATCGAATAATTAAATAATTAATCGATTAATTGATTAATTAATAAATCAAAAATATCCTTTGCAGCCAAATCACCTGGTCATTGGCATGTCCAAATATCAGCTTCCTAACTCAAAAGGTGCCTGAGTTAATGGTCAGAAGAGAAAGGAAATTTGATTAATTAAATAAGTACTTAATTAATCGCTAATAATTAAATAACTCCTCAATTTATTGATTAATCAAAAAAAAAAAATACCGTTTTTGACAAAGGACTTGCTCACTACTGTGCCGAAATTTCAGCTTCCTAGCTTAAAGGATGGCTGAGATATCGTCCGGACAAACAAACAAGAAAGCAAGAAAACAAGAAAGAAAACAAGTACACATACATTCAAAGTACACCGCCCCATGCCAAATAATTAAATATGCTGCAGCGCGGCATTGCCGGGGCGCCTCCGGCGCCCGGCAATACCGCAGTGCAGCTCATTGAGGCTGCATTGGGAGGGAGAGGTGTACACTAATTGATTGATTAATTGTATAATTAAAATCAATAAAAGATTATCACAAAATATTTTCATAATCAATTGGCTAATCGCATAACTAAACCAGTAGTGCTTCATCCGAAGATGTATCTTTTAGAAATTTAATTAAATAAGTCATTTATAAAAAATTAAATAATTAATTGATTACTCAATAAATAATTAATCGATTAATCAATAAATACTTAATAGATGAAATGATTAATCAATAAATCAAAAATATCCTTGATAGCCACATCACTTGGTCACTCATGTCCAAATATTAGCTTCCCAGCTCAAAAGGTGCCTGAGATATTGGCCAAATGAGAAAGAAAATAAATAAATGATTAATAATGAAAATAAATAAATAATAATCATAAAAAAATTAAATTATTAATCAATTTGGTCAGAGAACACATAAACTACCACTATTTCATCAGAATCTGTAACTTAAAAAAAAAAATTTTTTTTGTCATTAATCGAATAATTAAATAATTAATCGATTAATTGATTAATTAATAAATCAAAAATATCCTTTGCAGCCAAATCACCTGGTCATTGGCATGTCCAAATATCAGCTTCCTAACTCAAAAGGTGCCTGAGTTAATAATGGTCAGAAGATAAATGAAATTTAATTAATTAAATAAGTACTTAATTAAACGCTAATAATTAAATAACTCCTCAATTAATTGATTATTCAAAAAACAAAAAATACCGTATTTGACAAAGGACTTGCTCACTACTGTGCCGAAATTTCAGCTTCCTAGCTCAAAGGATGGCTGAGATATCGTCCGGACAACCAAGAAAACAAACAAGAAACCAGAGTGAAAACTGAGTACTCTCTTTCAGCGTGCGTCACTGCCGAGCCCCCTTCGGTGCCCGGCAATGACGATTTGCAATGCCTGGAGGTGGCATAGGAAAGGAGCGGTGTACAACAAGAAACCAGAGTGAAAACTGAGTACTCTCTTTCAGCGTGCGTCACTGCCGAGCCCCCTTTGGTGCCCGGCAATGACGATTTGCAATGCCTGGAGATGGCATAGGAAAGGAGCGGTGTACAATAACTAAAAAGCGAAAAATAAGGATTGTTATTAACTTAACAGAACTGTAGAGCATAAATACCTGAATAATCTTTGCCGCCTCATTTTCAGCAGTTGACCTCCCTTCCATCCCAACAATTGACAGCAGTACCTCCTGGCCATCTGTCCCTGTCAGTATCACGGCCACTCGCTCCATGTCCTTGCCCACATGGGTTAGGGACTTGATCAGCTTCCCGTCCCAGTGCAGAGCATACATTTTGGAAGTGCTGTCACCAAGTTGCCACTTAGCGATGTCTCCCGCCTTCTCCACCCTCACAGACTGTCTCCTCCTCCCCGTTGTGTTCACTGATAGGTTGTACTGCTCCAGGTTCTTCCCGTCGTCTTTGTGAAAGGCAGCAGCCAGTTCTGTGATTGCCCTATTTGAAATTGCGTACTTGTCTGCAATCAAGCAGGCATCCTTTGGAACTCCTTCCAGCTTCTTGATGATATTTGGGGATTGCACAGGAACAGTGTAGAGTGGTGTGTCAGTGGTCTCCTCAGAGTCATCAGTATCTTCTGATACATCTACATTAGGGGCAGTGCGCAGACAATCCCTATCTCTTCTCACCTGCTCTGCCTGCTGATCAAGAAACTTGCGCTTCCTCCTATTTGCTAATTTCTCATCGCTAGACCCAAGCGTTGCTGTACGTGTACAGCTATCCCCACGTACACCTTTTAGGTAAAGCCAGTCTTCTTTATCTCTCTTGTCTTGCTTCTCCACAGCTTGTGCTGCTTCCAATTTCTTCTCAACGTCAGGTTGAACGACCCAAAATGTCTGCCTCATATTTGCTAAGAAGTCCTTCCTTTTCTTGGTCTCTGCATCTGTCGTCCTACTCTTCTTACTCTTCCTTAGTTTGAACTCCTCAATATCCCTAAATATCATCTTCTCTATGGCTTGCCACGACTTGAGGGTAAAACCGGTATTTTCCCACCAGTCCTGCAAGTCCTTCACTACAAGCTTGACTGCATCCTTTTTGCTAGACTGAAGGTGGCTGGTTTCCTGCAGATGTCCACATGGGTTAGGGACTTGATCAGCTTCCCGTCCCAGTGCAGAGCATACATTTTGGAAGTGCGCTTCTCCATGGTACTGGAGAACAACCAGTTCCCCTGTTGGTGGATAAGGGCCAGTGAATCCCTGGTTTCCTGGTAGATTGAGGATGGGGGGACACTTTTCGAAGAGCCACAACACGGTCTTGGCTTTTGTATCCATGCCTAATTGCCTATGTGATGCACTGCAATAAAAAAAACAATTATTAATATAATGTTTGAATGAGAAAAGTAAACAAAAACAGCATACTTGCCTGATGAATGGTTACAGTAACAACCGAAAGCAGGCATTAAAATTAATGATTGTAAGCTGCTTTTGTTAACTTTTTTTAATTGAAATTAAGATGGCCAAATTTAAACAACGTTATAACAGTTATAAAAACTGGACAATACAAGGTTGTAAAAGACAATTTAAAGTAAATTTAATTTGATTAATGGTTATCCTATGATTAAAAAGCAAAATTTTCAATTTTTTTCCATAAATATGCTTGAAATTTCAGACAAAAATCAGTTTTTTGGATAAAAGTGGTATTGAATTGTGTCACAGACATTGTTAAGCTATCCAATCATCCTTGGCTTTCAATTCTGCATCTTTTGGTACCAGAATCAACTCTGAGGGTCAAACACAGCTTGAGAAATCGTCAATTTAGGCATTTTTTGAGTCGTCTGTAATTGTTTTGTTTTTTTAATTATTATTATTTTATTTTTTTTGTATACAAGATCGAGGCTCGTGAAAGAGCGAACATTAATCACACAGAAAGACAAACAGACACATACAACAAATAACATCGGGAGCAGTAGACAAGATGGGGAGAGAGGGGGAAGGACACAAACAAAACATTTGAGAGCAGGGACCGAGAGACATGGAGACATCGAGAGATCTGTGGGAGGGAGAGGGTTTTGGGGGGAGGCATGTGAAGGGGGGGGGGGGGGTGGGAGAGGTATAAACATATGTACACTGCCAGGACTTCCAGGAAGGAAGTTGGAATTTCAAACAAGGTGGATCAGGGGTGAATTAGTGGGGGTAGAAAAGATCAAGGTTTTGGATGGGGGAAGATAAGAGATGGTGGTGAACAGCTGTTTTAAAGACCTAGAGGGAGGAGTGGGATTGAAGGGAGTGTGGGAGGCGGGAGAGGCGGGAGGCGGGAGTGTGGGAGGCGGAAAAACAATTGGACAAACAAAACATACAATAAAAGGAGCGGGAGACAAGAGGACCTTCCAGAGGCGGGAGAAAAGAGGAATGAAAGAGTGAAGGTGAGCAGAGAGCCGAGATTTCGGCAGTTTAACCATCAGAGGGTGGCTGGCAGATCTTGTGCGACCTGTAGGAATATTTTGGGGGACAGAGCACAGAGAGAGCTGGGGGAGCAAGGCCGGAGAGGAGTCGGTAGAAGACAGAAAGACAACCTACCTGCCTGCGGTGAGTGAGTGAAAGGCCCTCAGAGATAGCTTCATCGCGGGAGATTCCAATGATTTTGAAAGCTTTGGATTCAACAGCGTGAAGCCGAGCTAGGTGTGAGGCAGGAGCACCGGCCCATAGGGGAGAACAGTATTCCATTGAGCTGCGGATGAAAGCCTTGTATGTGGTGAGGAGCTCAGGTGTGCCGAGGAAGGACTCGGCACATGATTTTGCTATGGTAACGGGCTGTCTGACCGGAAAACGTCAATATTTTTGAATTTTTTTTCCATGATTTTGTTCCTGATACTCACTCACAACTTTTAGGTAAATTACATTGAATTAGGAAAATCACCTCCGATTTGGCCCAGTCTAGACTGTGGGTTCCTCTCTCACCAGCCATGGCACCTCAGCAAAGGACTTCTGTGACTCACTGGGACTGACAAAATCTGTCAATTTCCCGACCCGGATCTCAGTCAATGGAGCATCTTATCTTCTCGACTTGGTTTTTGTTTTTTTGTTTTTCTTGTATACAAGATCGAGGCTCGTGCAAGAGCTAACATCCATCACAAAAAAACAATTGGACAAACAAAACATACAATAAAAGGAGCGGGAGACAAGATGTGGAGAGAGAGGGAAGCACACAAGCACAACAGTGGAGAACAGGGACATCGGGAGATCTGTGGGAAGGAGAGGGCTTGGGGGGGAGGAGGGATGGGAAGGCAGGGGTGGGGGGGGGGGGGAGGGAGAGGTATAACACACATGGACATTCCTAGAACTTCCAGGAAAGAAGTCGGTATTTAAAAAAAAGTGGATCTGGGGTGAATTAACGGTGGTAGAAGAAATCAAGGTTTTGGATGGGGGAAGATAAGAGATGGTGGTGAACAGCTGTTTTAAAGACCTGGAGGGAGGAGTGGGACTGAAGAGAGTGAGGAAGTTTGTTCCACAGGTGGGAGTAAAGAGGAATGAAGGAGTGAAGGTGAGCAGCGAGTCTTGATTTTGAAAATTCACCAGAAGAGGGTTGCTGGCATATCTTGTGCGACCTGTAGGAATATTTGGGGGACAGAGCACAGATAGAACTGGGGAAGATAGGCCGGATAGGAGTCGGAAGAAGACAGAAAGACCACCAACCTGCCTGTGGTGAGTGAGTGAAAGGCCTTCAGAGTTAGCTTCATCGCGGGAGATTCCAATGATTCTGAACGCTTTGGTTTCAACAGCGTGAAGACGAGCTAGGTGTGAGGCAGAAGCACCGGCCCAGATGGGGGGAACAGTATTCCATTGAGCTGCGGATGAAAGCCTTGTATGTGGTGAGGAGCTCAGGTGTGCCTAGGAAGGACTTCGCACGACGGAGGATGCCCAGTCGGCGACTGGCTTTGGAGGCCAGATTTGAAATGTGGTTTTCCCAGGAAAGATCATGGCAGATTGTGAGACCCAAAAGCTTGAGTGACAGAACTTCTTGGAGAGGATTGTTCAGAAAGTAGATGGGAGGGTTGTCCAGTCGGTCTTTTCTGAGAGACATAGTGAGAGTGTGAAATTTGTCAGGATTGAAAGACATGTTCCACTTGTTTGACCAGTCTGTGATTTTGTCCAGGTCTGCAGAGCGGGAGGAGGCTGCAGACTGACGGTGTCAGGGATGAGGAATGGAGCGGCAGAGAGTGGAGTCATCAGCAAAGAGATAGAGAGGATTTGACTAACAAATGGTTATGACTAACTTCCCTGCAAATGTCTGCTGTTCTTCTTCTGCTTGAATCGGTTCATCTGATCATTTCCTTGTTAAAGTGAACATCTCTCAGGCAGTTCTTAGAGAGCCTCTTCAGTGCCGATGAGTCTGGCATTTCACTCAGGCTGACTGGCACGGTCTTCAAGCAGCCATCAAACATCTGCACTGGTCTCCCATCTCTACTGCCTCTCACATCAACTCTTCCTGGGAATTCTTCCAAAGTAAATTGCTCTGGCTGTCTCTGTCTGTCTGTCTGTCTCTGTCTGTCTGTCTGTCTGTCTCTGTGTCTGTGTCTGTGTCTGTCTCTCTCTCTCTCGCTCTCTCTCTCTCACACAGATTTATCCCATCTCGTCTTCAGTTGCCATACCCTTCCGCCCATCCATGGTACACTGATTATTGTGGTGAGGCTGTTGCCCTGAAACAACTTGCCTTTGCCTCATGGAAGGCAAATCCAATGGAAGGCAATCTCCGTTTCTTTTACAAAGCTCGGAACAAGTGTGTGTCTACCCTCAGGAGAGCAAGGAAACAATATCTCTTTAATCTCGACTGAACTCTCAAACCTGTCTCCTCCCTGCAAATCCTGGTGGCATCTGGTCAAATCTGTTTCTGGTGTTTCTTCCCCCCTACATCCCCTCCCTTACCTCAAACAGCTACAAGCTGACTGCACGTGAAAAAAGCTGAATGTCGAAATTCTGTGTTTGCCTCAAACTCTTGTGTCCCAAACCAGTCTCTCTCTGTACCAACCTTACCCAATCGTATGCAGTTGCTCCTGGACTCTGTGTCCTTCTCTTCCGACAAGGTGAAGTTTCTGTCAAACTTCGGCTTTGATTCTGCAACTGGACCAGACGGCATCAGCCCACAGGTCCTAAAACCCTGCTCTGCCGCTCATTCACACCCTCTCTCTGCTCTCTTCAACCTGTCTTTTGATCAAGGTCATCTGCCATCAGCTTGAAAATCAGCAAACATTACCACTTTGCACAAAAAATGTGCGAAAACAGATCCTTGCAACTACAGACCAATCAGCCTGCTCCAAATTATCAGCAAAGTGATGGAATCCATCATTGCTTCGGATATCAAATCCTTCCTCTTCTCCAATGGCTTGATATCTGATCATCAATTTGGATTCAGACCAGGCTCATTCTACTCTGGACATGCTGCTTCTGCTGTCTCAACAATGGATGGAGGTCCTCAATGCCAAATAGGAAATCATAGCTGTCTCCCTTGACATATCTCGTGCCTTCAATAGGGTCTGGAACCCACCCTGCTCACCAAGCTCTCCTCCTGTGGTATCCAACCGCGCATGGCTTGCAGACAAGTGGTGTAGATGGCAGTGGTGTAGTGTAGACACAGGTGGCAGTGGTGTAGACACATTACACTCTTATCTCCAATCTGAAACACACACTTGGTTCATTAGCTGGTGAGTCGGAGGATGACGATGAATAGCGACTAACTGTATAAGACAACAAATGCCTAATGGGCTGGTAAACCTGGCTTACTGGATTACCTGATTACTTTGTGCTTATTTAAGTAATTTTGATGATTTCCTGGGTGCCTTAAACGTAGGTAAACACACTGAAAAAATCTCTCTAGGTTGACTACTATTCGACAGAGCCATTTTAGTGGATCAGGATGTCACCTTGGGATGCCATGTTGGACTTGTCAATAAATAATTAACTAATGGTAATTTTATTGATTCAATTGGATTCCTTGGGCCCTAAATCCTAGGGTTAGACACCAAAACCACCTTTCTAGGTTGAATAATAATTGAGATATGGCCATTTTAAGCTCCCGGCGGCCATCTTGGACGCCATCTTGAAAATGACCCCTTTCCGGAAGTCAGATGTTACTAGATTTTTAGTATGTTATTTAGCATGTCCAATGGTACCAGAATCCATTGAAAAACCTTTTGTATCAATTATTTTGAGGTTAGGTGAGTTTTTTTTCGTATATTGACCCTACGATTGTGCTTTTTCTGGTCTTCATCAATGATCTCTCTGACTCTGAAAAATCCTCTCTTTATCTTTTCTGATGACTCCACTCTCTGCTGCTCCATACCTCATCCCTTAGATCGGCAGTCTGCAGCCTCCTAGCTCTCCGCAGATCTGGATAAAATCACAAACTGGTCAAACAAGTTGAACATTTCATTCAATCCTGAGAATTCTCACACTCTCACTTTGTTTCTCTGAAAAGACTGTCTGGATAACCCTCTCATCTACTTTCTCAACAATCCTCTCCAATAAATTTTGTCACTCAAGCTTTTGGGTCTCACTATCTGCCATGATCTTTCCTGGGAAACCACATTTCCAAGCTGGCCTCCAAAGCCAGTCGCCAACTGGGCATCCTCCATCGTGCGAAATCCTTCCTTGGCACACCTGAGCTCCTCACCACATACAAAGCTTTCATCTGCAGCTTGATGGAGTCCTACTCTCCCCTCTGGGCTGGTGCTCCTGCCTCTCATCTAGCTCGGCTTCACGCTGTAGAAACCAAAGCTTTGAGAATCATTCGTATCTCCCTTGATGAAGCTGATTCTGAGGGCCTTTCACTCGCTCACCACAGGCAGGTTGGTGGTCTTTCTGTCTTCTACCGACTCCTCTCCGGCCTAACTCCCCCAGCTCTGTCTGTGTTCTGTCCCCCAAATATTCCTTCAGGTCGCACAAGATCTGCCAGCAACCCTCTTATGGTTAAACTACCAAAATCTAGGCTCTCTGCTCACCTTTACTCTTTCATTCCTCTTTTCTCCCGCCTCTGGAACAAACTCCCTCACTCGCTTCAATCCCACTCCTCCCTCCAGGTCTTTAAAACAGCTGTTCACCACCATCTCTTATCTTCCCCCATCCAAAACCTTGATCTTTTCTAACGCTGTTAATTCACCCCAGATCCACCTTTTTAAATAACGACCTCTTTCCTGGAAGTCCAAGCAGTGTCCATTTGTTTTATACCACTCCCACCCATCCCCTCCCCCCCAAGCCCTCTTCCTCCCACAGATCTCCCAATGTCCCCGTTCTCTACTGTTGTACTTGTGTGCTTTCCTCTCTCTCTCTCTCTCGATCTTGTCTCCCGCTCCTTTTATTACATGTTTTTGTGTCCGTTTATGTTTTTTGTGATTAATGTTAGGTCTTACACAAGCCTCAATGTTGTCTCTAAAATAATAAAATAAAAAAATGGGATAGAATCCAGCAAGTACATGGCACGGGAGACTTCCTTGGAAGAGCAACGAAAGGAGGAGGTACATGGCACGGGAGACTTCCTTGGAAGAGCAACGAAAGGAGGGGGTAGTTGGAGAGAAAAGTAAGCTATCCTTTTCACCATATGTTGTGTTAAAGAAGGGACACGACCACATCGTTGTGTGTTGAATGTACCGCTTTAATCAGACACATAACGTCGGTCATTCTTGCCCCAAAATGGCCAGGTGCCATAAAACATCGTCGTCGTGAAGCAAACATCAATTCACAGCACTGACGTAACATGCCAGTGTGCAGACATAACAGAAACATGGGCTGAAATGAGCATGGAGAAGACGGAGGTGATGTGGGTTGGGCAGAAGAGAAAATAAATGAATATCAGGTTAGAGGGGGAGAACATCAGACATTGAAATAGGTTTGAGTATCTGCGTGGAACAGTTACTGGTGATGGTAAGTCAGAGGCACAGGTGCAGAGGAGGATTCAGGTATGTGAGAGTGCATGGCAGACAGAAAGATATCAAGGAGATTGAAAAGAAAGGTTCTGATGTTGTGTGTAATGTCGGTCTACCTTTATGGCCTGGAGATGGTGGCACTGACAGAGCGACAACAGCAGAGTCTGCAGGTTTGCGAGAACAACTGGGTCAGGAGGATTGGGGGAGTGAAGAGGGTGGATAGAAGGAGAATGGATGAACTAAGGAAGGAGATTCGTGTGCAGATGAGCTTGGTGGGGAGATTGGTGAAATTCCAGCTGAGATGGGCTGGATACTTGGTGCGTATAGGGGAAAAGAGAATGGCAAAGAGAGGGGATAGGTTGAGACAACACGGTAGGAGGAAAAGGAGTAGACATCGGTTGAGATGGGAGGATTGTACGAGGAGGGATATCAGAAAGGTGGGGGTGGGTTGGGAGTGGAGAGTGTTGGCTCATGAGGACAGAGGGGAGTGGAGGAGTATCCTGGTCAAGGTAGGGCAGGAGCTAGATGCTATCAGACCTCACCCTTTACAAAAGGAAGTGGAGAAGAACTACTTTGTCTCTGAATTTGTCTCGTTCCCACATGCGCAGAGAGGAGATAAGAATGTTTTACTCTGTCTCCCTGTGTGGCAGTCAAACAAACGTGAAAATCATTCCAAACAGGAAACTTGCTGTTTTTAAGAATTAGTCCAGGCCCTCCTCATAACCTTGTATACAACTCATCTGCAAGAGATTTTGAAACTTGATTTGAGTTATTGGACCATTTACCTTTTAAAAAAATCACACAGGTGCTTCTTCGGAACCGGCTGCGAGTGGCCGCTAGGGGTGAAAATCCTCGATGGCCGCCAGTAGCCATATTGAAAATATAAATTTTGAACCACTCACCATAGAAGTATGTGTAATACCTTGTTTTATGGGTTTTTGGGTGTGGGGAATCCCTTTGTGACATCATTTTCATGATTGAAGGCCAAGGTCACATGATAAGGTCAAGGTCAAGGTCAGAAATCACAAAAAACGACCAAAATCGCAGTTTCACAGACATCGAGAAGCAAACTATCAAAGTTTGATGAGTGATACAATTACTGATGTTTTGCAACTTAACGGACTTTGGGAATAAGTGTAGGCCATGTAGTTTTTTCAAATCTTGTTTATTTTAAAACTTCTCATTTTATTTGTCTCACAATATCGTCAGCATACACATTGTTGACTTATGAATTGGAACATTTTAATCATTCTTTAGAACACACAATCTGAAAATTTAAAAAAAATAGCTACATTACAGTGCCATATAATACCTGCATATAAGTCATATTCCTTATAATTATGACTAAAAATGAATGGTATATGAGTCAGATGCCCAGACGAGAGAGCTAAGGTGGGAACTTGGCATTTGTTTATTTATTCACACAGATGGGTTCAACAACCTTCTTATGGCAGTAGATCACACACATAACTTCTGCTGCTTTGCAGGAACAATGCTTTGAGTTACACTTCCCACTACAGCCACACAGGGTCAGAATTTTGGTGGGGATCGGCTTCAGAGACTCAAGGGGCAGGAGCGTTCCGTCTTGGTTGATCCAACCATAATGAATAGGGTCAAGCTGACTGGCATCAGCTAGCAAGGTCAAGGCATTCCGGATCACGTAGAATGCCCTCCTCAAATGTCCCCGGATGACGCTGGATGTGGGTGCTAGTTCTTCTAGCCCTACCACTGAATGCCTGTGGACGACGAGTCTCAAATGGTCAAATGCAGTTGCAGTGGGTTTGCTTCTCACACCGGCCCATACATGGACGAGGTATTGTTCCGCCTGATGTATGTCCACTTCAGAAAGAACAGGAGACTCTCCAAAGCTGGAGAAAAACCTTGCAGGTCTGCATAAGAGTGCTGCATGTTTTGTGCCCACCTTTCTCAGTGCAGCGTCCCCAGTCGTGACATGCGCCTTGATGAGTACATGGCATAATTCGTCTCCTTGCTTGAGGTGCAGCACATGAAGTGGAATCATACGTCGCTTCTCTCCTGTCCCGAACTGAACCCAAAGCTCCTGCAAGCCACCCTCTTTGAACAAACCAATGTAGCGCAGGAGAAGGACAACAGTATCTGTGTCATTAGACACCACAACCACTCTCTCACAGCCCCTTCCAACTGTCCAATGCACGTGAGATATTATGCGGAGGTCTGCCTTCTCTTGCCGGTTGTTGAGAAGTGACAGATCACTCGCAGGTGATCCAGTCAGCTTCAGTCTCGCAGATATTAGTTCTTCATTGACCACCATCCCACCCAGAACCACGTCCTGCAGATCTTGTTCCCCCACATCCTGCGCCAGCAGCTGTGGGATCTGTTTGTTGACACAAGATGCCCAGAACTTGTCCAACTGGTGTGGAATAGGCACAGACTCGTCCACGACAGCCAAGTCAACAGCACTATTCTCACCAGCTCTACGGATCTGCTCACCCTCCTTGATGCTCAATTCATTGTAGCTGTCGAATACAATGTGAGTCATTACCGGTGATGGACAAACTCGATGGGCACTCTTGAAAACCTCTTGAATTACTCCACCGAAGTTTGTAAATGTAGACCGGAGATTGGGGAATTGTCGTATTTTCGACATAAAGTCAAGCAAAACATGTGTTGCTTGGGGATTATCCCGGTTGAATTGGTAGTCAACTGGGGCAAGATTGGTTTCTAGCTCAGTGACCAATTGTGCTTTGTCAGGCTTTGTTGTGATTTCTCCGACAAATAGTGGGCTAGACTGCAGAAGGTCATGTGCATATAGCTCTTCTGGCGAAATTCCACATAGTGTAGCAATCTCTGCCTCCCTCTGTGCAGATGCGATGTCTGTCGTGGAAATGGTAGCCTTGGTTGCTGCTGTGTCTGTGCTGGTCTTCTTCATGGTGCACTGTGAGTCGAAGGCTGGAAGATTCACCTTAGATATGGTGACGTTCAGCTTCTTGGACCTGACCACGTACCGCTCATTACAGAATTTCTGATATGCTGCGTCACCATTCTCCAGCGCCTTCAGGAGTATCGCCTTAATGATGTCATTGACAATTTGCTTTGTGACAAAGTTGTTGAGTGGCACATTGGGTGCCAGAACAATGAAAGGGTTTTCCCGCGCCTTCACAAAGTCTAGCAGCCGTGCCACATTTTGGTCAAAGATCACACCCTTGCATCCCCCGTGCTCATGTTGTATTGACGTTTCCAGGTGATCCATGAGTCGAGCATTGGTGAGTAACTGGAGAAGATTACTGATCGCAAGGATCTCATGAAATAGAAGTCCAAACTGAGCCACAACAGCAGCATCTCCAGCGCTTCCAACAATCACGTGTCCACCTGGACCCTGTGAGAACCTGTTCTGTGACTGCTCCATCTTCAAGTCCCCTGCCACACCAGCAAATACCGCACCATCCCGGTCCTTCACAACAAAATGTCCCACACAAAAATAACAGCTAATAATTGACTTTGTGTTATGGATACCCAATTATCCATGCTATATATACAGTGTCCTTAGATCATCACAGACAGAAAAAAATGTGGCCCTCTTTTTCACAAGTTGATACAGATTTGAAAAGTATGGTTCATCAGCATAACAACACTTGTGATAACACTGGTTCTGTTTTTTTTCTAAGACACCCTGTATCTAGAAAATAATCAATTTTTGTGAAAAATAATATATACCTACGAGCATGGCGGCCATTTGGGGAAAAGGCCTCTCGATTTTGAGCTGGCTGCACCCACCTTGTGTAAACCGACAACCCCAATAATTTCATTAAGTGGACCCATTTGGACCATATTAGGAGGGTTGTCAAGTTCTCGCGGTGTGCGGGGGTTTACGAGAATGCGATTAATGTCTGCTGGTGTCAGGGTCCAAACGCGTTTGTTTGAATTCTTAAAATCACACACCACTCTGCCAATAATGGACATAGAGGGTCGTGTGAGGTGTCAAAATGATCAGAGTACTTCCATACAATATGTAAGCTACAACCCAGCTGTCAGTGATATCTGCGGTTACCTCTGGGTCAAGAAATCTGTAAAAATGGTGAAATTTATATTTTGTTTTAGATTTTGATACATCATAAATGTCTTCATAACTCATAGAATAAGGAAGGTATTGCTTTAATGTGTACTTTAAAAGTTTCCCAGTACACTGTGCAAAATAATGATACCACACAAATATATCTGATATTAATATAATGCATGAAGTTTACAATAAATAAATAAAGTAAATAAATGAAATTTAAAAAATAAATAACTAAAGATGAATAACTAAAATATGACAAATAAATAAATATAGCATTATATGTGTCGTTATGCATGTGATATTACTAACGCTGGTTTTTTTTTTCAGGCCATCAAGCACGATAAGACAGTCGGAACAAGATGAGTGACAACATTCCACCCGTAGCAACTGTTCCTACCAAGAAACAGCGCATTTCTGAGACTCAGTGGGATGCTTGCATTTTCTGCCAGGATGCTCATCTTCCGATTTTGAAGGCATCATTTGTTGGGGCCGAGAAGGTAAAAGCTACTCACACAGAACGTGTTTCACTTGGGGACAACAGTATAGCACTGGAGCGTTTAAGTCCTGATATTAACATTCTAGTTGAGAAGGGTGGTAAATGGCACAAATCATGTTACGCCGCCTTCACAAGTTCACTGAACCTGAAGCGTATGAAGGACAGACAATCGAAACAAGTTTCTGGCAAAGCAGTCGTGTCAGAAACACCGGTAGCAGAACAGCACAGTGTTGCACTGACAAGGACTGTAGTTCCTGGTGTTGATTGGAAGTCTTGTATCTTCTGCCAGAGTAGGTCTCGCAAAGATCTTCACCAAGTGATGTCCCATGCAGTCAATGACTGTATCCAAGGCATCGCCAAATCTGACCATAAACTCAAGTGTCTGATTGGTCAGAATGACTTGATAGCATTCGAGGCTCATTATCACAGGAGATGCAAAATAAAGGCTGAACGTTTGAGCTCGGCTACAGCACAGGTACAGGATTCTACCACATCAGACAAGTTTGCAAAAGCTTTTGAAAAACTGACGCATATGCTTGACGCTGGCTTTGATGCAGGCAATCTGTACTCAATGAGTGATGTTCTCACACATTACTGTATACTCCTCAATGATGAAGGCATACGGTCAACATCATATCGATCCCACCAATTAAAGCAGAAACTACAGAAGCACTATGGATCCAGGATCCTCTTCAAGCAGCAACGTTACAAATCGAAGCCATTGTTAGTGTTTCCAGCCCTATCCATTGGAGATGCAATTGAGGCTTTGAGAACATCAGAAACCACAACGTCCATGACAGATGCTTCAGAATATGTACCTTGTGGTCCTTCTCATGATCAACTATTCTTTCAAGCACTAAGCTATGTGTGCACCAAAATCAAAGCGGATCTCGATCATGTAAAGGGCATTGGTACCTATGATGATATCAACATTTCTGCCGCAGAAACACGTGTCCCTGATAGCCTGTACCTGCTCCTTAAAAGGCTGCATACCAACTCTGACGAAGCAGATTCAACTGAAGAGTTGGAAATGAACTGTGATGACGACGTTCACAACCGCATCCTTAATACTGGAGCAACCATTCTCTTTCATGCAACAAACAGTAAGACACTCACACCTAAGCATGTTGGTACGGCTATCTAAGTTTTTGGCTAAGTTGTGCATCATAGTCAGGTTCACTATGTTAACAAATATAATTTTGTTCAAAATTTTGGTAGATTAGCAAAACTATACATTTCTGGAATACTCAGAGCATGAGGAATCCAAAAATTAATGTTTACATTTGCGAAGACACCTTTGCGAAAATGACACTCAGGACAGTGATGAAGATAGTCAGGTTCACGATGTTAACAAATATAATTTCGTTCAAAATTTTGGGATTAGCAAACCTGTACATTTTTGGAATCACCAGAGCATGGAGAATCCGAAAATCAATGTTGGCATTTGCACAGACACCAGCATGGCCGCCATTTTGGATTTTCAAAATGGCCGCCATAAAATACATATTTTGTGCTATCTCGGCTTCTAGTCAACCGAGAAACTTAATTAAATATGCTAATCCTATGTTTTCTGGGTTAAGGAATCCAATAAAGGCCTCAAAATAGTGCTCAGGATTATAGAAAAGCAACAAACAAAGGTAATTGAAAACCATTGTCTTTATATTTGTGATATAACTGTATTACATAATACATGATATTGCAAGTCCTTTGAAGTTATAGGTATGGGTTTATAAAGCAAGAAAGCAGCCTTGTTAGTATCAGATTGAACTATAAGTCCTATACACAGGATCTACGAGGTCTATACCGTTCAGGAATATGCTTTTACAGATCTTCAACACTGTCCTGAGGGTCATTTTCGCAAAGGTGTCTACGCAAATGTAAACATTAATTTTTGGGTTCCTCATGCTCTGAGTATTCCAGAAATGTATAGTTTTGCTAATCTACCAAATTTTTGAACGAAAAAACATAGTGAACCTAACTATCATCAAGATGCTCGTGTAAAAGCATGTCCGTCCCATGCATTGGTGCATGTAAATGCGGACCAAGATGCACAAACCCGGCAAACTCTCTGGCTGGTGATGAGCCATCTGATTCAGAAGCAGATGATGAGACTAACTGATGGACTTTCAGATGCATTGTAATTATGGTGGACATTTAAGTGAATTGACATGATAGACATTAAAATGGATAGTTACCAAGATGGACATTCAAGTGAACTTTTATTTTGCTGGACATTACAGTTAAATCCTAAACAGGATGGACATTCAAATGCATAATGAACATGTTGAACATTCAAGTGAACTTTTATTTTGATGGACATTTTAGTTAAATCATGAACATGTCCTGGAGTATGACGTTAAACTGCTTCACAGATGGTAGAGAGGTAGCACCTTACCCCAGTAAGGGCCCTCGGGCAAAGGATACGTCCCTGCTGGTAGATCTGGTCCTCCTACCATCTGTGGTACTTCCCGTGGTACCTAGCCTTGCCAGCTCATGGAGATAGGAGAAGGAAACTCTGAATCCAAATCCACCTACTGCCTTGTAGGTTATGCCTTTTAAGGCAAAGGCTAGGAGAAGGTAACTCTGAATTCAAATCCACCTACTGCCTTGTAGGTTATGCCTTTTAAGGCAAAGGCTAGGAGAAGGTAACTCTGAATTCAAATCCCCAGGCTCAGCTGACCCGGCTGACAGCACCTGGAAAGGGTCTCCATCGCCTTGTGGAGCGAGGTATTGGACTACCAAAGGCGAAGGGTGGGACCTAACAGAAATCCCCTCGCCAACCTGCAGGCCTAGCGTGGTGAGTAAGGCAAAAACCTCTACAACCTCTACATGAACATGATGGGCATTCAACTGAATAGAAAATATGATGGGGACATTCAAGTGAATTCTGATTTTGTTGGACAAACATTTAGTATTATGAAACACGTGTATCTCCAAATTAAACATTTATGTTGTATTTTTGTGTTTGTGTGTATTATTCCACAGGTGGCCAAAATAATCTAAGGCATCTTTAATCAAGGTCTCTTTAGTCTTGATAATGTGCAATGCAGTCGCGAAAATCATGATATTTATCTCTATGTTATACCTGAAGTAATTGCCAATATCACATCGACTTTATCCAAACTTATGTTGTATGCATACCATGAAGAAAATAAGGGGGTACACTTAGGTTTTGCGGTATTAAACTCAGAAATATTAATATCAGATATATTTGTGTGGTACCATTATTTTGCACAGTGTACTGGGAAACTTTTAAAGTACACATTAAACCAATACCTTCCTTATTCTCTGAGTTATGAAGACATTTATACAACAACATGCATTTTAAAACCCATTTTCCCTACTAGAGCGGGGTTAGCCTTGCGGTCCCCATGACAATCTTCTCCATTTTGCCCTATTTTCTGCATCTCTCCTTGTTAACCCCCTTGCCCGCATTTCTTCTTCCACCATCTTTAGCCAAGTCTTTCTCGGTCTTCCCCGTCCTCTACTTCCTTCTACATTCATTTCCATCACTCTTCTCAACCAGTCACTTTCATCCTTCCTCAACACGACCAAACCTTCTCAACCTGTTCCTCTTCACAGCATCAATCACAGGCTCTATTCCCATCATCTTTCGCAATTCACCATTTGTCTTCCTCTCTCTCAACGATACTCCGCACATCCGTCGAACCATTCGCATGTCCACCCTTTCCAACCTTCGTTGCTGCTCTACGTTCATTACCCATGTCTCGCTCCCATAAATCATAACACTTCTCACACATGCAACACACACCTTTCCCTTCAGCTTCAACGACACTCCCCTCATCATCAGCACGCCACTCAGTTCCCGAAACTTCTTCCATGCACATCTCACTCTAGCAACTGTTGCCGAGTCTGATCCACCTTCTCCATTCAGCATGTCTCCGAGGTAGCAAAATGTTTTATGCATTTATGCACAATGCATTTATGATGTATCAAAATCTAAAGCAAAATATAAATTTCACCATTTTTACAGATTTCTTGACCCAGAGGTAACCGCAGATGTCACTGACAGCTGGGTTGTAGCTTACATATTGTATGGAAGTACTCTGATCATTTTGACACCTCACACGACCCTCTATGTCCATTATTGGCAGAGTTATGTGTGATTTTAAGAATTCAAGAAAACGCGTTTGGACCCTAACACCAGCAGACATTAATCGCATTCTCCTAAACCCCCGCACACCGCGAGAACTTGACAACCCTCCTAATATGGTCCAAATGGGTCCACTTAATGAAATTATTGGGATGGTCGGTTTACACAAGGTGGGTGCAACGAAGTTTTAAAATATGGCCCATGGCCGCCATACTATACCACTCGGAGTGGATGACTAGGGGCGATCAGTGAGCACAATGTCGACAGAATCAGACACGTCTATGCGGATACACATATGCACTACACACCTGCGGAGTATAAAACAACCTTAGTCAGTGGCAAGTTGGTAATGAGTAATAAAATTGCAATGGTCTTAACATCCAGAGCATGACCTTGACCTTCCATCAAAGCAGTCATATAGGCAAAGTATAATTTACATCATAAACTTTTAAATAGTGAGTTATACTTGATAGTCTGCTTCTCGATGTGTGTAAAACTGCGATTTTGGCCGTTTTTTGTGATTTCTGACCTTGACCTTAGCATGTGACCTTGGCCTTCAATCATGAAAATGATGTAACAAATGGATTCCCCACACCCAAAAACCCATAAAACAAGGTATTACACATACTTCTATGGTGAGTGGTTCAAAATTTCTATTTTCAATATGGCTACTGGCGGCCATCGAGGATTTTCACCCCTAGCGGCCATTCACAGCCGGTTCCGAAGAAGCACCCGTGTGATTTTTAAAGGTAAATGGTCCAATAACTCAAATCAAGTTTCAAAATCTCTTGCGGATGAGTTGTATACGAGGTTATGAGGAGGGCCTACACTAAATGTCACAAAGGACACAAACAACAGGCACAAATAACTAATGTAACTTTCGGCTAATGTAAATCATGGTCATAGGAAAATTAATTTTTCCGCCTGACCTAGTTACCCCCTCCTGCACAGTGGTCCTGCGAAGAGGTTTCCTTGTTTCAGGACTTGGTGAACATTTTGACAGTTTTTCCTCTTCTTCTTTTTCATTGTAGCCCTTCGCATTTAGTAGCTTTCAGCCTTGTTTATGTCAATCTTTTTATTTAAAAAAAAGACTTGTTAGATAGGGTGGTGTAATAGACACTGCATAAAACGGCGGGTAAATTCCATAATTAATTCATTTATTCCACTTTTACAGTCTTTATTTTATTTTAATTGAAGAATATACTTGAACACTGTAGAATACAAATCGTCTTCTTTGCACTTTCAAAAACATTCGGCTTCGCAATACTTGGACATGTTAAATAAGGTGGTCTATAAGGGTGATGCATAAGACTGCTTCAATAGACCTAAACTTCTGGATTTTTTTGAACGATCTATAAAATCATTATTTTATTTAAAGTGAAGTATATAATTGAACACTGCACGGGGTAACATCTTCTATGAACTATCTTCTTCATTCTGTGATAAATCGTGAAAAAGCTTGCACATTTATAATATCTTGGATAAGATGTCAGTAGATTACAAACACATCAACGCAGTGCAGCCTATGAGACTGGAAATTGAGGTCACAGCATGAGTCATGTGTTCAGATGGGAATGTCAAACAGGCCAACCCAAAACTGATGCCTGACCAGCTTCAGCTGAAGTTGCTTCCATGTAATGGTTTCTTTGTTTTTCTGATTCACCACAAGTGATTGGTGTGTGAGGTCAAAAATATAACTTTATCTTTCATCATCTCATTTTTAGGACATCACTGTGACTGCCAATTAGACAGGGCCTCCTCTGTGGACCTCCTTCAAGAGGGTTATGAAGAGCATTCAAAAAGTTACATAACATGAATGAGATGGTGCAATCAGTAACCTCGTACTTTGAGGGTCAAGCACTGTATTTTATTTTAATTATTACAGGATCCAAGGCTCGCAGTGGAGCTGACACACACACACACACACACACACACACACACACACACGCACACACACACACACACACACACACACACACACACACACACACACACACACACACAAGATACAACACATGACTGTTGGATAAGACAAACAAAGCCACTGAGCTTGGGAGAAGTGCTGTCACTTCCCAGGGTACTCTGGGTGCCAGCAAAGTCACAACAATGGCGCCGCCTTTCTCACCGCCCTCAGCGGGGTAACTTCTATTTTTCCAAATGAGTAACTTCCTCCTCCCATGGATTCCAACCGATGGGGATTGTCCGTGCTCTTATCCTTTTACAGCAAAGGCTTAACGTCAAGCAAAGAAGCAGCACCCACCATTTTTTTAATGTCTGGTATGACTCAGCTGGGATTCAAATTGCTGTCCTCCCAGCTTCACAGTGGACGCTCTGACTATTACACCACCGAGTCTGGTATTACCCTGCAATAGGTCTGCAAATATTCCAATAGAATGGTGCAGAGGTAGCGCAGTTGCCTTTTAAATGTCTTGTCTCGGTTCAATTCCGACCCGACTATGAGCTGTCGGATTGGTGTTTCCTACGCAAGGCGTTGCATCGCAAAGGGTGACTTCCGTTGGTTGGACGTTAAGCTGAGCGTACCATCTGCTATCATATTAGATGGTGGACGATAAAGATCCCACGTTGTGTTTCGTGAAGAGTAGGAGTGTTATTACCGACAACATGAAGATATTACAAATTCCTACCTGACGAACTGCTGGGAAGGCAATGGTAGTCTTTGCTATGAGGTGCTTTAGGAGCACCGACTCTGTCCGCAGAGCAGGACAAACAAACTGTGTAGCATAATGCTATGTACCTGCTCCATGTTTGTGCCTGGTTCTGTGTTGTGTGAAATACCCCATCCCACTTCTGAAACCATATAAGATATAAAGAGATCCTGTATACTTTGAGTTAGTTTTCAGTCCCTATTCAGTCTGGTTCTTGTGGAAGTCTCGAGCTTGCTAATCAGTAAACTTGAATGAGGATTGAACGGGTGTATGAATGTGGATTGCTGAGTGATGCCCGTGGAATGCACAATATTTAAGCTTCATGCTGGATTGCTTGGGAAGCATCATGCCAGGATGGGTAGGCGAGAATAAAATGGAAACCACCTAATTGCATATTGGAACACCAATAACATTCACTGCAGGTTTCTTCTATGTTACATGCCACGCGAAGCTTCTCATTCCTCCCGACATATATTTTCACCACACCAGACCTTCAGGTGTAATTGGTCCACGGCAACGATGCTTGAAATTCGTGTCATGCTTGCTCTGCAAAGCAATTTCCCACCAAAACAGGCACGATCGATGATGTCGTCTTTGGACTATATATCATTGGATGGTTGTACTGTAAGAGGAATGCACTAAGTCTGAAACTATGTTCATAAACCAAATAATCCATGTATAATGTGGTCCTTCAGCGAGATAGAGAGTGAGAGATGAGAGAGAGACAAATAGGGAGAGCTATAGAGGGAGAGAGAGAATGGGAGAAAAAGAGAGACAAAACGAGAGATAGAGAGGGAGAGAGTGGGAGAGAGTGGGATAGAATGGGAGAGAGTGCGAGAGAGAGAGAGAGAGGGAGAAAAAAAACGAGAGATAGAGAAGGAGAGAGAGATAGAGATAGAGAGGGAGAGAGACTTGACTTGAATTTCAAACCCTTTTTATTATAAAAGTATAAAACAAGAGTAAAACCAAAGCACGCTTCAAAGAAATCCAACAAAGTCATCGAAATCCCGAAAGGGGAAAAAAAACAATCAGTGCACTGCAATCCAAACAACAGAAAAGGTGAGAACCCCCCCCCCCCCCCCCAAAAAAAAACACAAGGAGAAAAGCGATGCATAATTTCTAATACTTTCCCGAAAGATGTATTAATTTCATATGTACAAATTTACATTTGCAAAAGACGAGGAGAGACGGAAGAAAGAAAGAATAGGTCAAGAGAAGGGGAAAAAAAGACCGGCAAGAAGAAGCATGGAACAATGTATTGTGAAAACACGAAATCTATTAAAAGAAATTATTAATTTGTTCTCTTGGACTTTACAAATCCCTTCAACACACCAGGTTGCAATAAATTTTGCAAGGCCATTTGTAGTTTGAGCATAGTTGAAGTTTGTTTGAGCCTCGCTGAAACGCCTCGCTGAAACCAAAGAACTAAAAAAAAACATGATGTTACATTCTTGCATGAGTTTACCGCCCAGCTTCGCCTTCTGTGACAGGTATACGGCAAGTTTAGCAATGGCGCTTAGGAAACCAAATATAATAGAAGCAGGTTCATTTTTTGGAGGAAACCCAAAGATGGAAGCCTTCAAAGAAAAGGTAATCCGCAATTTATGTGAAATAAAATTTAACCAATAAAACAAAGGAGAAAGTCTTTCACAATTAATGAAGGCATGAAACAAGTCCTCCCTTTCCAGACAAAAAGGGGCAACCACCGGAAATGGGGGGAAAATGGATAGCTGCATTGGAAGGAACAATCCAGTGGGCCAAACGCCACTGGAGTTCACCTGTTCTTTTAGACATAAGTCCAGCATACATTGTATCCCATAAAGGCTCAGAGGGGGGACCGGGAGGCAAGAGTCCTCTCCACCGGGTAACCCCAGTTAGAGGTGTGTCCCCAAGAAGTAGTTCAACACAAGACCTATAAAAGACACAATTAATTCTGGTACTTTGGGCTCAACCTCTGCATCCTGAGTCCAATGTAGGCCGAGCTTGTGGCCTTTTCGGATCACTGCTCTTAGCACGTTCCCGATTAACCTCTTGGACCGAACACCTGTTAGGTCTGCCAGCTCGTTCGCAGGTTTCCAACCATATCCAGAGTCATGCTGGAGATGGCACACTTTTAAAACGTTGGCCACTATAAAATGTTGGCAGAAATCAAGACTTCGGGATATTGGGTAAAAGTGGATTAAAAAATAAAGGCTCGTGTGCAAACATGTTAATGCCATACGAGTCTGTTTGATCACTTATTTAAACGCTCTGCCAGGCGTTCAAGAGGCTATGATGAAAGACGGGAAGCAGAGATGCATCAACGTGTTGTGGGTTGGCCAAAACCAGTTCTTGACCGTAACCGAGCCTCCCAGCTCTTCGAAGAATAGAGCAGGCCAAGGGCTTGCCTGGTACGTGCTCTGCAAAAAGCAAGCATTGAATGGAGCAGAGGCGGAAGGCCAACAGGCGGCATTTCACGTCAACAAGACCATGACCACCCTCGGCAGAGGGACAACATATGGCCCTGGGTCGGAGCCAGTGGTAGCCTCCCCCCCCCCCCCCCCCCCCCAAAAAAAAAATCCACCAGTTTACTCTGCAACCTCTGGTGGTTGCAGGCAGATGAATCGGTGCCACAAAAGGGTAGTGACTAGGTTGTTAACAACAAGCACACGACCTTTATAGGAAAGGTGGGGTAGAGCTCTTTTCCATCAGCTCAAATGCTTATCCACTTGGTCAACGATCCCCTCCCAATTGTTTTGGACATACTGAGGAGGACCGAGGAAAACACCCAAATATTGATGCCATCGTTTTCCCACACTAGCTCTGCAGGAAGGGGGGTGGTAGTAATAACGGTGGCACAGGTAAGTCATTGTTGGGAAAAGGAAACCATAGAGCCTTGCTTTTCCTCCAATTGCATCTTAATGATGAGGTAAAGTTGAAGTCCAACAAGCACTTTTCCAAGGCGTCAATATCACATTTTCTTTATATGAAGACACATATGTCATCGGAATATGCAGACAGGGTCAAAGGGGGGTGTCCTGGAGAAAGAACAAGTCCAGGGATATCTTTTCTGAGAGCGATTAAGAGAGGTTCTAAAGCGAGGGCAAATAACAGACCTGAAAGTGGACAACCTTGCCTTACCCCTCTCTGAACCTTTATGGGTGGGCAAAATTCGTTATTAATTTTGATCAAGCTGGAGATGTTTGAATATAACAAAGCTATGTAGGCTCTAAAATTAGCACCGAGCCCACTAGCTTGCAACACATGGCACAAAAACTCATGATCAATACTATCAAAGGCCTTTGCAAGGTCAAGAAACACCAATCCAAAATCCTCTTTGACACATTTACTGGTTAACAAATCTCTGATTAGGAATATGTTGTCGTAGATGGATCTGCCAGGAATGCCGCAACTTTGATCAGGTGAAACCAGGTCACCAATAACTGCCTTCAACCGGTTCGCAAGGATCTTGGAAAACAGTTTGTAATCCGTGCACAACAAAGAGATCGGACGCCAGTTTGACAGGTGTTGGAGATCACCGGTCTTTGGTAGCAGGCAGAGTACTGCTCTTCTAAAACTGAGCAGTAATTCTCTGGATAAAAGAGACGCATCCAGAATGTTGAGCATCTCAAATCAAATTAGCAGTCAAATTAGTAATTAGTAAAGTAAATGTACTAATTAGTAAATTAGTAAAGTCAAATCAAATTAGTAATTTGAGCAGTCAAATTAGCAAGAGCAGTCTCAGAGCGTTTTTTGTAACTAAGTGTATTCCAAAAATAAAAACCCATGTAGAAAAAGAAAAGTTCATACGATTAAAAGAAGTTGATAACAAACCAAAGAAGGGAGAGAGTCTTGCACAATCTACGTAAGCATGGAAAAGGTCTTCAGAAATCATACAAAAAGGGCATTCCACTGAATTATCCTCATTAAAACGATGTAATAAAACATTGGAGGGCAACACCATATGGGCGATTCTCCAAGCAATATCACCAGTTCTTTTAACAATCGGTGAAACATACATGGCAGACCATTGCGGATGGGAGGGAGACCCAGAATGCAGTTTCTCTTTCCATCGAGCCTCAAAAGAAATTGGCTGTAACGAGGGAAACCGGACTGAAATACACAAACGATACAGTCTCTTTTTATCCTTGCTGGAAAGTGGCGATGAGGATAACAAGATAGATGTTGTGGTGCTATCAGCCAGCAGGCTAGAACTAGCACAGATCTGTAGTGATGCATGGTGGTCACCAATGTTGGCGATTAAGCACAGGCCCAAGTGCCTAAAAACACACAAGATTTCCTTTATGACCTTGGCGACGCTCCTCGTAGATCTGATACCAGTTCTTACTTGGAGATGTCCTGCAGAGAACCAACTGTTCCTGTTACAGTCACGAAGGTCCCGAGCCGTTATCACGCCAGCACTCAAAAAACGTTGCACAAAAGAACGTGAGTGAGGAATAGCAGGAAAAAGGCCATTGTAGAAAAGGGGTTCCCGGAGGAACCTTTCACTGTTGTATGTCCCCATTTGCCGAGTTACTGAAATGGACCGCCAGACGTGCAAGACATCTTGGTAAAAGTCAGGAAGCAGCGAAGCATCAACATGTTGCAGCTCCATGAAAAAGAGTTCACAATTGTAGCTTCGCATGCCGGCTGGTTTTAATATACAGTTTGCAGTAGATTTCCAGGGCAAGGCCTCCAGAAATATAAAACGATGAGCTGTAGAGACTCGGAAGGCCATCAACCGACAAAGAATGTCCATAAGCCCATGACCCCCTTCCGCCAGTGGGAGGCAAATAGTCTCTGGCTTTAGCCAGTGTTTGTCATCCCAAAATAAGTCAAGTAAGCATTTTTGGATTGACGACACCAACGTTGCAGGTGGCTGCAAGGCAATCATTTTATGCCATAAGAGAGGGGCCACCAGGTTGTTAATGACCAGGGCACGACCTCGAAAAGACAAGGTCGACAAAATTCCTCTCCATCTGTTTAATTTATTGCTAATTTTGTGGAGCAAACCATCCCAATTCCTTTTGACAAAAACAGGGGTTCCAAGATAAACACCGAGGTATTTCACACCTTATTTTCCCTATGTCAAATTCATAGGGAGAATTGGAAGGGCAGAAGGTAGCGTACCGCCGACCCAAACTGCTTTGCATTTCGACCAATTAATTTGCGTTGTACATGCTTGAGAGTAGACCCGTAGGCACTCAAATAGCAGAGCAATGTCATTACTGCTGCGAACAGCAACACATACATCATCAGCATAGGCCGAAATGATAACGGGATTTTCTGATGGAGTCACTGAAAATCCCATAAGAGAAGATCGTAAACAAATCAAAAGGGGCTCAATGCAAAGAGAGTACAAGATTCCAGATAAGGGACAACCTTGCCGAATTCCCCTCCCAATCCGCAAAGGTGAACAGAGACCATCATTGATTTTGATCAAGCTAAAAATGTGATTATACAATAAGGATACATAAGAAATAAAAGATGCCCCAAAACCAAATTGCTTTAAAATGTGAAACAAATACTCGTGATTAACAGAGTCAAAAGCCTTTTCTTGGTCAATAAAAAAGAGACCGGTATGTTGTTGTTGAAATGCACACACATCGCACAGGTCTCGTACCAAAAAAATGTTATCACGCATAGATCTGTGCATAACACAGTACGATTGAACCTGATGTATAACTGTGCTTAAAACAGTCTTTACACGGTTAGCTAGCGCTTTGGCAAAAATCTTGTAATCTGTGCAGAGAAGAGAAATTGGGTGCCATTTCTGTATCAATTGCAGGTCGTTTTTCTTATGGATAAGGCAAACAACTGCACGTCGACAACTAAGGGGTAACAATCCCTCACGCAGACTGTATAAAAACACTGAGTGCAAAGCAGGACCAAACATGTCCCAAAAGGTTTTATAAAATTCAGCTGGTAACCCATCAAAACCAGGAGCCTTATGATCAGCAAGGCCATCTAGCGCAGTTTTAAGTTCACCGAGAGTAATGTTCTCATCCAAGACATGGCGCTGATGCTCAACTATCTGCGGTAAATTGGTCGTAATATTCTGCATTGCAGGCACATCATTAGGCTTAAAGGAAAACACACTCTCAAAGTAAGACCGAACAAAATGAACAATCTCCGTATTATCACTAAGAATATGCCCATCACTAGCCCGAAGACGAAGCATTTGCTGGCTCGCCTTGGTCATCCTCTCAAACTTAAAGAAATCTTTACAACATGTGTCTGAAGACAGTAAACCATTCACTCTCAGCCTGACTAAGGCACCGACACTATTTTCTTGAATTAATTCCTTAAGCAGAGTTTGTTTTTCAAAGAGGAGTTGACACCGTCTTTCATCACTGAGGACCTCAGCACCTTCCTGCAATCGTAGAATTTCTTGTTTCAAGGCATCAATACATAATTGTTTACTTTGAGAGCAATTGGTTTTGTATTGCTGACAGAAAACACGGATCTGCGCTTTAGCATAGTCCCACCACTGACAGAGATTTAGGAAACAATGTTGGAAATACACAACCTTGTCCCAAAAAACCACAAAGGATGATTTAAAGAAAGGATCGCTCAGAAGTGAGGTGTTAAAAGACCAATACAAGGTGTGGCGTTTGAAACGAGGAAAAGAAAAACACAGTTTTACCAAAGAATGATCAGAGAAACCCAGAAGGGACAATAGCCGTATATGTCACAAGGTTGATAGCAGAGTTAGGAATATAAAATTTATCAAGACGAGCAAGTGAAAGATGATTGAGTAAAACCCGACACCAGCTAAATTGCTGCAGGTTTGGGTGTTGTTGCCGCCATACATCGTTGAGGTCATGCCGCAAAATTATATTGGAAGGAGGTCTACTAGAAGCTGGATGTGGCTCTGCACTGTTCCTATCTAAAGTTGGGTTTAAAGTACAGTTAAAGTCACCCCCTAAGCACAACAACGTATCAGAAGAGAGGTGTCTCAGGAAATTAAAGGACTGATTAAAAAAAGTTCCTCTATCTGTACTATCGCTTGGAGCATAGACGTTAACAAACAGAAATCGTTGCTGATTGTATTCAAACTCTACAGAGGCTAGATAGCCTGATACGATTTCCTTAAAGATGGGGGGGGGGGGGGGGGGGACAAACGTGTACTGACAAAAAAAGCAATACCCGCACTCACAGAATCTGTATTACTAAAAAACCAAGTGCCAATCAGCTGTTGCTGCCAATCAGCCATGCAGTCTGCAGTGGCACGAGTTTCTTGCAATAAAAGTACATCAATCTTTTCCCTCCTGGCTAATTGCACAGTCTGGGACCTACGCAGCTGACTGCGCCCACCATTAATGTTCAAACTAGCTATGTTCATAAAAACATAGGCAGCAACACAGCCATTACAGGTTTAATTCTTTCCTTGCTGTGACAAGGTACCTCTTCAGTCTTCTCAGTGATTGATCAGAAATATGAAGGGCCGCAGATTGTTTTGCAACTTCCTGAGCCCCACTAATGAAGGCGTGAGTGTCAACGAAGAAATCACAAATTTTCACGCGCCTTTTACGGCAAGTTTTTTGTAGGAAATCCACAATTTCAGCAGGAGGGACAGAGTCTCCAGAGACATGCTCCGATGAGAAGTCGGCCTCACCATCACTCAGTGAGGCAACGGAAGAACCCCCATCAGAGTCACAATCATTGCATTGAGAGTCCATTGCTGAGGCAACGGGCTCATCAACGCGACAATCTTAGGCTTCAGCACTATCACCCTGCTGACCATGAGCTTGACAAGGCTCAGCTGCCTCAATGGAGGAGTCGATCACAGACGGATCGCTAGTTCCGACACACTCACCACTCCCCACAGAGGGAGGGGTGGCACAATCAACACAAGCTTCAGCAAGGGACACACATGGAGGCTCAACCTCACATGGAGGTTTACCCTCAGAACACCGGAGAGACTCAGGTGCTGTCTGGCCAACACATAAATTTTCAGCATTTATCACATTGCCCTCAGAATATTCTGAAGGCAGAGGAGGCTGAGGGGTTACCTCAGCTGGAGGCAACTGCTGAGGAGGAGGCCGCGCTCCACAATTACCTTCACTAACCACTTGAGTGAAGGTTGGAGGACCGGCCAATACCTTATTTTCAGGCTCGTTGAGGTCGCTAGAAGGGGGGAGGGTTCTTTTCCTGGTTCTCTGTTTGTCTACAATGGGGTTTGCATCAGCACCATCCATATTGTTTACATCATCGACAGCGATCTCAGTAGAGCCCTGCTGTTCATCACCATTCAGGCGAGTGACTCTATCTGTGGACTTTTTCGGGCACGAGTCCTTTAAATGACCATATTGACCACACTCAAAACAGACGAGAGACTCTGTGGAGACAAAGACCCGATAAGTGTGACCTTCGACCTTGAAGGGCAATACCGCATTTAAAGAGGTAACACCACGCGGTAAAATCATATAAACAAAACGACGAAAGGACATGACGTGTTTTAAACGGTTATTTTTCCCTCGTACAGGAACCATAGTAACTGAAGAGACGACAGAACCAAGTTTGTTTAGTTCAGTGACCAGGTCTTTGTTCTTAAGGAATGGAGGAGCGTTAGAGAGAGAAACCCGAACTGCCGGTGTGTCGAGTGGACAAACCTGAACAAACACGCCGGGAGCAAAGAAAAGCCCGTGCTCGACTATTTGAGCAACCATGGGCACTGTGGAAACAAAGATTACCATGTAGCGGTTGCCGGAAGCATGACACAATTACCGTGCACCGGCCGATGACGCAACCGGCGAGCGGCCACGTGTCCGGACTCGCCCGGGCATGTCTAGACTTGCCTTTCTCGGGCGAACACTTGAACTTGCATACCACGCCCCGACGAGAGGCGTGACTTACCTATTTTGCATACCACGCCCCGCCTGAGAGGCATAGCTTTTGTGTGTTCAGTTTGCGATATAAATTGCAGCCCGTTCCAGGGGCGGATTTCAGTGTGCTTTTGAGTTCTTTGGTTTTGAGCTAAATAAATAGCTCGGTGAAACTTCGTTCCTGTGTCGTCCATTTTGTCTGGCTTTATCCTGCGAGCACAGCTCCCACAATTGGTGACCCCTTTCTAAGAACACGGCGATGGAGTCAGCTGCAGCTTTGAAGCTCCCGGGCTTCTGGGAGTCGCACGCGGCCGTTTGGTTTGCTCAAGCGGCTTTCTCAATTCGCCCTGCAGAAAATTACGGAGGACACGACGCACTACCACCATGTGGTCACTGCGCTCACCGCCTCCTCCGCGGCCCGGGTCCTGAGCTTCCTCCAGCACCCGCCGAACGCCGACAAATACAGCGCGCTCAAAGGCCTACTCCTCGGTGCGTTTGGACTCACGGAGACCGAACGCGCACGACAACTACTACACCTCCCGGAGCTGGGCGAGGCCCGTCCATCCGAAAGCTTGGACCACATGCTTGCTCTTCTCGTTGACCACAGCCGGACTTCCTCTTCCGCAAGCTGTTCCTCCAGTGGCTACCCGGGCAGGTACGGTTAGCTTTGGCTAATTCGCCCATCACTCCCTGGCCAAGGAGGCCGATAAATTGCATCGGCCAGGCGACATGTCGGAGCGGCCGCCTGGGACCCTGGGCCGACCGAGGCAACGCCCTTGCCACGACCGGCACCTCCACCGGCCGAGTCCGCGCCACTGATGGCAGCGGCCGCTGCGACGCCCCGTCGACCGAACCCGACGCGACCGCCGGAGCCTCCACCAGAGCGGGCCATGTGCTATTACCACGCCAGGTTCGGACAGAAGGCCAGAACGTGCCGCCCACCATGCACTTTCGGCAGGTCGGGAAACGACCAGGCCGGCGCTCGCTGCCTGCCATGAGCGTCGGCCATTCAGGCAGCCTTCTGTTTATCATGGACAGGGAGTCTGGGCGGCGTTTTTTGTGTGACACCGACGCTCAGCTGAGCGTGATACCCGCCTCGGTGCAGGACAAACAGGCCGCCCTATGCGGCCCCGCCTTGGTCACCGCAAACGGTTCCTCCATCCGCACCTTCGGTTCGCGCAGCGCCGCATTCTTCTTCGGGAGCCAGCGCTTCAGGTGGGACTTCATCACGGCGAACGTGCCCATGGCCTTGCTGGGTGCATATTTTCTTTGTGCGCATGGGCTTTTGGTCGACGTCAAATGGCGTCGGCTCATCAACACGTAGACCTTCAGCTCGCTCGCTTGCTCATTGAGCGGCTCCGCTCCGACCAAGCTAGCCTGCGCGCTCCCGGCCGTGGACGAGTTCACCTGCCTACTCGCCGAGTTTCCCGCCCTCACGCAGCTGACGTTTTCGGCCGTCGCCGTCAAGCACGGCGTCGAACACCACATCCCGACCACAGGTCCACCGGTCTACGCCAGGGCTCGCCGCCTCGACCCGGCTAAGCGCGCCGTGGCGAAGGCGGGATTCGACGCGCTGGAGCGATTGGGCATTGTGCGGCGCTCGAATAGCGCGTGGGCCTCGCCACTGCACATCGTGCCCAAACCAGGTGGCGGATGGCGACCATGCGGCGATTACCGCTGCCTCAACGACGCCAACACCCCCGATCGGTACCCGATACCACACATACAGGACTTTTCCACCCGTTTGGCGGGGCGGGTAATCTTCTCCAAGGTCGACCTTATTCGGGGCTACCACCAGGTACCTGTCCGGCTGGCCGAGGTTCCGAAAACGGCTGTAATTACACCTTTTGGCCTCTTCAAGTTCCTCCGAATGCCGTTCGGCCTTAAGAATGGGGCCCAGGCCTTCCAGCGGCTGATGGACAGTGTGCTGCGCAATCTCACCTTTCTGTTCGTCTACCTGGATGACATTCTCATTGCCAGCACTTCCCGGGCGGAGCACCTCGTCCACCTGCGAATGCTTTTCGAGCGCCTGAGCCAGCACGGCCTCATCATCATCAACCCGGCGAAATTCCAGTTTGGCGTAACGGCCGTCGACTTCCTGGGGCACCGCATCACGAAGCACGGGGCCGTCCCGCTGCCTACCAAGGTGGAGGCAGTCACAAGTTCCCCGCACCCCCGCTCCATCAAGGCCCTACAGGAATTCTTGGGGATGGTAAATTTCTACCACCGGTTCGTGCCTCGCGCCGCACAACTCATGCGCCCCCTGTACAAAGCCCGCCGGGGCAAGCCGGCCAAGTACGACGTCGCCTGGACCACAGAGATGGACGCGGTGTTCACGGGCGCTAAGCTGGCCCTCGCCAACGTGACCATGCTGGCGCACCCGGCGCTCGACGCACCCATTGCCCTCACCACGGATGCTTCCGACTACGCTGGGGGCGCCGTGCATGAACAGTGGGTGAACGGGGCTTGGCAACCGCTGGCCTTCTTCAGCCGGCAGCTTCGCCCTAACGAGCGCAAGTATAGCGCTTTCGACCGCGAGCTCCTCGGCCTTTACCTGGCTGTTCGCCATTTCCGCCATCTTTTGGAGGGCCGCCCGTTCTCGGCATTTGTGGACCACAAACCCCTGGTTTTCGCTATGGCCAAGGTTACGGAGCCGTGGTCGGCCCGCCAGCAGCGCCACCTCTCCGCCGTGTCCGAATTTACGACGGACATCCGGCACGTCGCGGGCAAGGACAATGCTGTGGCCGATTGCCTCTCGCGGTCTGGGGCGAACGCCTTCCACCTGGGTGTGGACTTCGCCCGCATGGCGGCCGACCAGACCGCCGACCCCGCGGTGCAAGCCCTCCGGACAGCGGACACAGGCCTGCGGTTGGCCGACGTCCCCTTCGAGGACACAGGCACAGTTCTCCTGTGCGACGTTTCCCTGGGCCAACCTCGCCCCATCGTGCCCACCTGATGGCAGCGGCACATTTTTGACGCCCTCCACGGCCTTTCCCACCCGGGCCGTAAAGCATCACAGAAGCTCGTGGCAGCAAAGTTCGTCTGGCACGGGCTCCGTAAGGACATCCGCGACTGGGCCAATGCCTGTGTCGCCTGCCAGCGCGCGAATTCCACCAACACACCCAGGCCCCGTTGGCACCATTCGACGTGCCCGTATGGCGCTTCGACCACGTCAATGTGGACCTGGTAGGACCCCTTCCCTCCTCGCGGGGCTTCACCCACCTCCTCACGATGGTCGACAGGACCACCAGGTGGCCGGAGGCCATCCCGCTGGCATCAACAACATCCGCCGACGTGGCGCAGGCCTTCAGTGGTACTTGGATTGCCCGTTTCAGCACGCCCTCGGACATCTCCTCCGACAGAGGGCCGCAATTCACCTCCGAGCTTTGGGGCGCGGTCGCCCAGGCCTTGGGGGTCAAGCTTCACCGTGCCATGGCCTACCACCCCCAAGCCAATGGCTTGTGCGAGCGGTTCCACCGCGCGATGAAGGCCTCTCTCAGAGCCAGCTTCCAGGACGACGGTTGGGCCGACAGGCTCCCGTGAGTCCTATTGGGCCTCCGAACGCCCCCTAAAGAGGACCTCCAGGCTTCCACTGCCGAGCTGGTCTACGGCCAGCCACTGCGCGTGCTGGGCGAATTCATCCCTGACGCCACCGGCCCCTGGTCCGCGGCTCGCCAACGCTCGGACCTCCAGGAGGCCACCAGGAGATTTGCCCCCGTGCCCACGTCCCACCACGGCTGCCCCCAACCCCACGTCCCCGCACCACTTCGCACTGCGGAGTACGTTTTTAACCGGCACGACGCACACTGGGGACCGCTCCGGCCGCCGTATGATGGACCTTTCCGGGTCCTGAAGAGGGACGACAAGTCATTCATCGTCGACATCGACGGCAAGCCGGACCGCATCTCCGTGGACCGCCTCAAGCCGGCCCATTTGGACCTCGACCAACCTCCACGGTTGGCCCTTCCTCCACGATGGGGCCGTCCCCCGTCAACCAAGCCCCCCACCGACCATCCACCGCCATGCCACCTACAACCCCCACACGAATCGCCAGGGGTAGTTTCGGCCGGGTCATCAGGACCCCCCTCAAACTGACTCCCGGTGATCGCCCGAGCGTGTCCAGACTTGCCTTTCTCGGGCGAACACTTGCCTTGCATACCACGCCCAGACGAGAGGCGTAACTTACCTATTTTGCATACGATGCCCCGCCTGAGAGGCGTGGCTTTTGTGTGTTCAGTTTGCGATATAAATTGCCGCCCGTTCAAGGGGTGGATTCAGTTTGCTTTTGAGTTCTTTGGTTTTGAGCTAAATAAATAGCTCGGTGAAACTTCGTTCCTGTGTCGTCCATTTTGTCTGGCTTTATCGTGTGAGCACAGCTCTCACAACCACGCGTTTATTCATGCGAGAAGCCGCTTTTACATTATCCAAACCGATTATCTCTCCGACGGCAAGGATAATGGCCTCAGCGTCGATTCCCGACGGAGGTGAACAAACTAACCCATGCTTCCGGGTTAGCGCTTCAAGAGATGTGTAACGAGAGCTATCCGCCATCGTTTCCACGAGTAAACAAAGGATAAATGTATAAAGGGTTAATGAAGCCAAAAAGCCCCAGTAAACTAGCGAAAAATAAAAAATATTTACGAAAAAAGTTTGTATTATGAAAAAAGAAAAAGAAAAAAAAAGTATTATGATTTGTAACATGAAAAAAACCGAAGAGGGAACCGCCCTAAGGGGGACCCTTTCCCTGTCTCACCACATGTGCTCTCTCACTTTCTCACTCTCAAGAGGGGGGGGGGAGAGAGAGAGAGAGAGAGAGAGAGAGAGAGAGAGAGAGAGACTTTGACTTTTGAAGCTCTTTTATTATAAAGGTAAGAAAACCATACAAGTCATGCAAATAATAAAGTCACCACAATTCAAAACATGTGTAGCCAAACAACAATAAAAACACCAAGCACTAAAATAAAAAACTTAACAAACCATGATCAAGTTTACAAAACCCACCCTTTGCACACCATTTTTCCACAAAGGTTTGTAAATCATCTTTCATTTGGCAAAAAGAAAATTCCAAGCGTAACCTTGCCATGACTAGAGCCTTAAACACAATTACCACATCACATAAAATATCAGCATTTGCCAGGAGCTTTGCTTTTCTTGTTTTGTAGATTGCTAATTTTCCAATAGAAATTAAGAAATTAGCAAGAGCAGTCTCAGAGCGTTTTTTATAACTAAGTGGTGTTCCAAAGATAAAAACACGTGTAGAAAAAGAAAAGTTCATACGATTAAAAAAAGTTGATAAAAAACCAAAGAAGGGAGAGAGTCTTGCACAATCTACGTAAGCATGGAAAAGGTCTTCAGAAATCATACAAAAGGGGCATTCCACTGAATTATCCTCATTAAAACGATGTAATAAAACATTGGAGGGCAACACCATATGGGCGAGTCTCCAAGCAATATCACCAGTCCTTTTAACAATCGGTGAAACATACATTGCAGACCATTGCGGATGGGAGGGAGACCCAGAAGGCAGTTTCTCTTTCCATCGAGCCCCAAAAGAAAGAGGCTGTAACGAGGGAAACCGAACTGAGATACACAAACGATACAGTCTCTTTTTATCCTTGCTGGAAAGTGGCGATGAGGACAGCAAGATAGATGTTGTGGCGCTATCAGCTCGCAGGCTAGAGCTAGCACAGATCTGTGGTGGTGTATGGTGGTCACCAATGTTGGCGGTTGAGCTCAGGCCCAGGTGCCTAAAAACACACAGGATTTCCTGTAGGACCTTGGCTACGCTCCTCAAAGATCTGATGCCAGTTCTTACTTGAAGATGTCCTGCGGAGAACCAACTGTTCCTGTTACAGTCACGAAGGTCCCGAGTCGTTTTCACGCCAGCACTCACAAAACGTTGCACAAAGGCACGTGAGCGAGGAATAGCAGGAAAGAGGGCATTGTAGAAAAGGGGTTCCCGGAGGAACCTTTCACTGTTGTATGTCCCCATTTGGCGAGTTATTGAAATGGACCGCCAGACGTTCAAGACATCTTGGTAAAAGTCAGGGAGCAGCGAAGCATCGACATGTTGCAGCTCCATGAAGAAGAGTTCACAATTGTACCCAAGCATGCCGGCTTGTTTTAGTATACAGTTTGCAGTCGATTTCCAGGGCAAGGCCTCCAGAAATATAAAACGACGAGCTGTAGAGACTCGGAAGGCCATCACCCGACAAAGAATGTCCACAAGCCCATGACCTCCTTCTGCCAGTGGGAGGCAAATAGTCTCTGGCTTTAGCCAGTGTTTGCCATCCCAAAATAAGTCAAGTAAACATTTTTGGATTGACGACACCAACGTTGCAGGTGGCTGCAAGGCAATCATTTTATGCCATAAGAGAGGGGCCACCAGGTTGTTAATGACCAGGGCACGACCTCGGAAAGACAAGGTCGACAAAATTCCTCTCCATCTGTTTAATTTGTTGCTGATTTTGTAGAGCAAACCATCCCAATTCCTTTTGACAAAGCCTGGGGTTCCAAGGTAAACACCGAGGTATTTCACACCTTCTTTTCCCCATGTCAAATTCATAGGGAGAATTGGAAGGGCAGAAGGTGGCGTACCGCCGACCCAAACTGCTTTGCATTTCGACCCATTAATTTGCGTTGTACAATGTACATGCTTGAGAGTATACCCGTAGGCACTCAAATAGCAGAGCAATGTCATTACTGCTGCGAACAGCAACACATACATCATCAGCATAAGCCGAAATGATAACGGGATTTTCTGATGAAGTCACTGAAAATCCCATAAGAGAAGATCGTAAACGAATCAAAAGGGGCTCAATGCAAAGAGAGTACAAGACTCCAGATAAGGGACAGCCTTGCCGAATTCCCCTCCCAATCTGCAAAGGTGAACAGAGACCATCATTGATTTTGATTAAGCTAAAAATGTGATTATACAATAAGGATACATATGAAATAAAGGATGCCCCAAAACCAAATTGCTTTAAAATGTGAAACAAATACTCATGATTAACAGAGTCAAAAGCCTTTTCTTGGTCAATAAAAAAGAGACCGGTATGTTGTTGTTGAAATGCACACACATCCCACAGGTCTCGTACCAAAAAAATGTTATCGTGCATAGATCTGTGCATAACACAGTACGATTGATCCTGATGTATAACTGTGCTTAGAACAGTCTTTACACGGTTAGCTAGCGTTTTGGCAAAAATCTTGTAATCTGTGCAGAGAAGAGAGATTGGACGCCAGTTCTGTATCAATTGCAGGTATTTTTTCTTAGGGATAAGGCAAACAACTGCACGCCGACAACTAAGGGGTAACAATCCTTCACGCAGACTGTATAAAAACACTGAGTGCAAAGCAGGACCAAGCATGTCCCAAAAGGTTTTATAAAATTCAGCTGGTAGCCCATCAAAACCAGGAGCCTTATGATCAGCAAGGCCATCGAGCGCAGTTTTAAGTTCACCGAGAGCAATGTTCTCATCCAAGACATGCCGTTGATGCTCATCTATCTGCGGTAAATTGGTCGTAATATTTTGTATTGCAGGCACATCATTGGGCTTAAAGGAAAACACATTCTCAAAATAAGACCAAACAAAATGAACAATCTCCGTATTATCACTAAGAATATGCCCATCACTAGCCCGAAGACTAAGCATTTGCTGGCTCGCCTTCGTCATCTTCTCAAATTTAAAAAGAAATCTTTACAACATGTGTCTGACGACAGTAAACCATTCACTCTCAGCCTGACTAAGGCACCAATACCATTTTCTTGAATTAATTCCTTAAGCAGAGTTTGTTTTTCAAAGAGGAGTTGACACCGTCTTTCATCACTGAGAACCTCAGCACCTTCCTGCAATCGTAGAATTTCTCGTTTCAAGGCATCAATACATAATTGTTTACTTTGAGAGCAATTGGTTTTGTATTGCTGACAGAAAACACGGATCTGCGCTTTAGCATAGTCCTACCACTGACAGAGATTTAGGAAACGATGTTGGAAATACACAACCTTGTCCCAAAAAACCACAAAGGATGATTTAAAGAAAGGATCGCTCAGAAGTGAGGTGTTAAAGGGCCAATACAGGGTGCGGCGTTTGAAACGAGGAAAAGAAAAGCACAGTTTTACCAAAGAATGGTCAGAGAAGCCTGAAGGGACAATAGCCGTATATGTCACAAGATTGACAGCAGAGTTAGGAATATAAAATTTATCAAGACGAGCAAGTGAAAGATGATTTAGTAAAACCCGACACCAGCTAAATTGCTGCAGGTTTGGGTGTTGTTGCCGCCATACATCGTTGAGGTCATGCCACGAAATTATACTGGAAAGAGGCCTACTTGAAGCTGGATGTGGCTCTGCAATGTTCCTATCTAAAGTTGGGTTTAAAGTACAGTTAAAGTCACCCCCTAAGCACAACAACGTATCAGAAGAGAGGTGTCTCAGGAAATTAAAGGACTGATTAAAAAAAGTTCCTCTATCTGTACTATCGCTTGGAGCATAGACGTTAACAAACATAAATCATTGCGGATTGTATTCAAGCTCTACAGAGGCTAGATAGCCTGGTACGATTTCCTTAAAGATGGCGGGGGGGGGGGGGGGGGAGACAGACAAACGTGAACTGACAAAAAAAGCAATACCCGCACTCACAGAATCTGTATTACTAAAAAACCAAGTGCCAATCAGCTGTTGCTGCCAATCAGCCATGCAGTCTGCAGTGGCACGAGTTTCTTGCAATAAAAGTACATCAATCTTTTCCCTCCTGGTTAATTGCACAGTTTGGGACCGACGCAGCTGACTGCGCCCACCATTAATGTTCAAGCTTGCTATGTTCATAGAAACATAGGCAGCAACACAGCCATTACAGGTTTAATTATTTCCTTGCTGTGACAAGGTACCTCTTCAGTCTTTTCAGTGATTGATCAGAAATATGAAGGGCCGCAGATTGTTGTACAACTTCCTGAGCCCCACTAATGAAGGCGTGAGTATCAACGAAGAAATCGCAGATTTTCACGCGCTTTTTACGGTAAGTTTTTTGTAGGAAATCCACGATTTCAGCAGGAGGGACAGAGCCTCCATAGACATGCTCCGATGAGAAGTCGGCCTCACCATCACTCAGTGAGGCAATGGAAGAACGCCCATCAGAGTCACAATCATTGCATTGAGAGTCCATTGCCGAGGCAACGGGCTCATCGACGCGAAAATCTGAGACTTCAGCACTATCACCCTGCTGACCATGAGCTTGACAAGGCTCAGCTGCCTCAATGGAGGATTCCACAGACAGATCACTAGTTCCAACACACTCACCACTCCCCACAGAGGGAGGGGTGGCACAATCAACACAAGCTTCAGCAGGGGACACACATGGAGGCTCAACCTCACATGGAGGTTTACCCTCAGAACACTGGAGAGACGCAGGTGCTGTCTGGCCAACACATACATTTTCAGCATTTATCACATTACCCTCAGAGTATTCTGAAGGCGGGGGAGGTTGAGGAATTTCCTCAACTGGAGGAAACTGCTGAGGAGGAGGTCGCGCTCCACCATAACCTTCACTAACCACTTGAGCGAAGGTTGGAGGACCGGCCAAGACCTTATTATCAGGCTCGTTGAGGTCGCTAGAAGGTGGGAGGGTTCTTTTCCTGGTTCTCTGTTTGTCTACAATGCGGTTTGCATCAGCACCACCCATACTGTTTACATTATCGACAACGATCTCAGTAGAGCCTTGCTGTTCATCACCATTCAGGCTAGTGACTATCTGTGGACTTTTTCGGGCACGAGTCTTTTAAATGACCATGTTGACCACACTCAAAACAAACTAGAGACTCTGTGGAGACAAAGACCCGATAAGTGTGACCTTCGACCTTGAAGGGCAATACCGCATTTAAAGAGGTTACACCACGCGGTAGGATCATATAAACAAAACGACGAAAGGACATGACGTGTTTTAAACGGTTATTTTTTCCTCGTACAGGAACCATAGTAACTGAAGAGACGACAGAACCAAGTTTGTTTAGTTCAGTAACCAGGTCTTTGTTCTTAAGGAACGGAGGAGCGTTAGAGAGAGAAACCCGAACTGCCGGCGTGTCGAGTGGACTACCTGAACAAACACGTCGGGAGCAAAGAAAAGCCCGTGCTCGACTATTTGAGCAACCATGGGCACTGTGGAAACAAAGATTACCACGCGTTTATTCATGCGAGAAGCCGCTTTTACATTATCCAAACCGATTAACTTCACGACGGCAAGGATAATGGCCTCGACGTCGATTCCCGACGGAGGTGAGCAAACTAGCCCATGCTTCCTGGTTAGCGCTTCAAGAGATGTGTAACGAGAGCTATCCGCCATCGTTTACACATTTAAACAAAGGATAAATGTATAAAGGGTTAATGAAGCCAAAAAGCTCCAGTAAACAAACGAAAAATAAAAATATTTACGAAAAAAGAAACGGAAAAAGTATTATGATTTGTAACACGAGGCGAAAAAAAACCCGAAGAGGGAACCGCCCTAAGGGGGAACCTTTACCGGTCTCACCACGTGTGCTCTCTCACTTTCTCACTCTCAAGAGGGGGGGAGGGATGATAACGTGGAAGGGTGACACACAAAAGACGGAACAAAGGTGAGAAAAGGTAAGGGGAGGGTAAAGATACAAACCACGAGCACGGAGCTACAATGCCAAGACACGAACAGACGCCATGACACCGCATCTGTGGACTTTTCAGGCTAGTGACTGAGCTACAATGAGCACGGAGCTACACGCAGCGCACCGACGGTGGAGAGAGACAGAGAGAGACAGAGACAGAGACAGAGAGAGAGAGAGAGAGAGACTGTTTCTTCCTTTTATTACAAGAGTACGAAAAATCAGTTATGTTCAGTCATAAAGAAACAAAACACAATAAAAATGGTCTCAAGGAAAAGTTATTATCAAATCATCATCAAGTGTGCATATGACATCATTAAAAACCCACTTTTCTTTAAAACATGTTAAATTCTTTGTTCATTTTAAGAAACCGGTATTCTAGCTTTAGTCTTGCATTTACAAGAGCCTTAAAGGTGAGCAGTACATCATATGACGAGTCAGAAGCGTTTCCCATTTTTTTCTTCCTGGATTTATAAATTGCAAACTTGGCCTGGCCAATTAAAAAATTCATTAAAACCACATTTCTAAGGGAAGACGGTCCTAAAACACCATAAATAAAAACATTGTGATTGAAGAGGGAACCAAGCTTCACAAAGCGTTCCTGAAGGAATGTAAAAAGAGGTTGCAATCGTTCACACTCAAGGTATATATGCGGTAGGGTTTCAATGGATGCACAGAAAGGGCATAGATTAGAGTTAGCAGTAGAAAACCGGTTCAGTAAAACATTATAAGGTAAAATCCAGTGTACAAGTTTCCATTGAATATCTCCAACATACTTTGGAGTAGGCAAGAGATAAAAACTTCGCCAATTGAGGCAATTGGGGGGTATTGGGGGTAAAACATCCCACCATCGAAGTCTCGGGTGCTCAGAAAATGTTTTTGCGTATAAAATTTTAACGTACGCGTTGTACAAAGTTTTCTTTGGAAAGGCGGGAAGGGATAATGCAGTATCATCAGGGCTGTTCAGGCCAGGGGACAGATTAAGTGGCGAGCTGAAGACTAGGAGTTTGGGGAAGTCACCGGCTGTTTCCTCGGGGGAAGGGCCAAGTTCCTCGCAGGTATTACGATACGTTGTGGATATCCCTTGAAGGAACCGAGAGATGATCCCGACAGATTTTATTCCGGTTTTTTGTGCCACAGCGGCAGCACTCAGCCGGCAGCTCCCAGACTCTGTCATGAGGTCTTTCACTCGCAGCAGCTTGGCATCAACAAAACGTTGAACGAGTCCCCTATTATTCAAGCTGCTTTCCAGGAAGGGGTTGTAGCATAGGGGCTCATTCAACAACATTTCCATGTTGTATGTTGCCATTTCACGGGAAAAGGACAGGGCTTGCCAGGCGTTCATCACCCCTTGGTAAAAGGTGGGCAGCAAGGATGAATCGATTTGATGAGGGTTCATCAAGAAAAGTTCTCGGTCGTAACCCAGCTTGCATGTAAGCTGCAATATGCAGTTAGCCAGAGGCGCCAGAGGCCTCAGAGGCCTCCAGAGTAGGGCTTCATCTCCATATACAAGTTGGCGCACGATATGAAGCCGGAAGACCATAATCCGGCTGCGGATATCAATAAGACCTTGGCCACCTTCAGTGAGTGGTAAGTATGCCATGGGGGGTTGGAGCCAGTGTTTCCCGCTCCAGAAAAAGTCGACAATGCTCTTTTGCAGTGTAATAAGAAGGCTCCCGGGCGGTTGTAGGCATATCATCTTATGCGATAGCATAGAGGCGACAAGATTGTTAATGACGAGAGTTTTTCCGTGGTACGAAAGTTGAGAAAGAAGTCCTTTCCAGCGGGCCAGTTTTGCCATTACCTTGTCCGGTAATCCCACCCAGTTCTGCTGCTCAAAGGTGTTGTCTCCTAGGAAAATACCGAGGTATTTAATGCCACTTTTCTGCCAGTTCACTCCTCCTGGTAGGACAATTGGCGGGCAATCTCCAGGTCCTATCCAAAGGGCTTCACTCTTCTTCCAGTTTACCTGGCCTGAACAAGCCTGACAATATGTCTTTAGTGCCTGAGCCACCGCAGTGACGTCAGCACTATTTTTTATATAAATACAGACATCATCTGCATAGGCAGAGACTTTTAGCGGTGTGGTAAGAATTGATCCAGTGAAGCCAGAAATGTGCGTACGTAATTGGAGCAGAAGAGGTTCGATGGCAAGAGAGTATAAAAGTCCAGATAGCGGGCAACCTTGTCGTACTCCCCGTTGTACAGCAATGGGGCTACACAATACTTGATTAATTTTAAGAACACTGGATATATTACAATACAAAAGTTTAATGTACGAGATAAAAATAGGTCCAAACCCAAAATTCTCTAAAACTCTAAAAAGGTACATGTGGTCAATAGAGTCAAAGGCTTTTCCTTGGTCAATGAAAAACAGACCAACATTCATATTAAAATTGTTACAAAACCGAATGGTATCACGGATAAGAAAGATATTATTAAAAATAGTACGTCCAGGAATACAAAAGGATTGATGTTCTCCTATTAGTACATTCATAAAAGGTTTCATTCGATTAGACAAGGCTTTGGCTAAAATTTTATAATCCGTACATAAAACAGAAATAGGACGCCAGTTCTCTATAAGTTGAGCGTCCGCTTTCTTAGGAATTAAGGTGGTGACTGCTCTCCGGCAACTCCACGGCAGTTGTCCATCCTCTAAACATTCATTCAATACCCGCAGTAGGTGAGGTCCAATGGCGTCCCCAAAAAACTGGAAAAATTCACGAGTCAGCCCATCCAGTCCAGGGGCTTTATCAGGTTCCAAGGCCTTCAAGGCAGCGGTGAGCTCAGGTAACCTAAGAGGATCCTCCAACTGCTGCTTCTGATCCTCCGCCAATGTTGGAAGGTTAGAAACAAGTTCCGATATTGCATCCTGGTTAATGTCATGCCGCATAAACCGTTGTTTAAAATGTTTCCGGGCACATTCCCTGATTCTGCCATCTTCATAAAGGAGTTCCCCATCATGGAGCAAGCGTGTAATCATTGACGAAGAGGCCCCCCTTTTAAGGCTGAAGAAGAATTTGGTTGGAGCATCAAGGTCGTGTATGTACCTCATCTTCAGGCGCAATAAAGCATTTTGTGCTCGCCTTTCGGATATGGAATTCAGTAAGGCCGTTTTTTCATGAATTTGTTGCCTCATTCCCTGGTAGCTCACACTTGCAGTTCCCTGAAGCTGTTCCTGTAATTCCAGGATTTCATCTTCAAGTAAGGTTGTGGTTTTTCTTTCCTCTTGAACACCATACGCACGATATTGTTGGCAGAACAGTCTGATGTGCGTTTTGGCATTATCCCACCATTGTCTGAGGTTTGAGAAATTCCCTTGGGAGGCAACTAGAATATTCCAAATTTCCGGAAAAATGTCCTTAAAGGTACTATCATCAAGTAAGTTGTTATTAAATTTCCAAAAAGCACTCTTGTGTTTCGGGCAGGGGGCAGAAATTTTGAGAAATGTTGCGCTGTGGTCCGAGAATCCTGATGGGCAAATTTTGGATGACAGAACGAGGCGTTCAAGTGGAGGATTAATATAAAACTTGTCCAAGCGAGCAAGCACAATATTACCCTGAATGCATCGACACCATGTGTATTGCCTGATTGATGGGTGCTGTACCCGCCAGATATCTGTCAAATTCATTTGTTTAAAAAATTTGTTGAGAGGGATTGTGGAGGCAGGATGGGACTCTGCACTGTTCCTGTCTAGTTGGGGTTGAAGGGTACAATTAAAATCTCCACCAATACAAACATGATTGTCTTGGTTTTTTAGGGCGTTTTGGCTGTCGAGGGACGTTAGGTGTGTCCCAAGGGCATTAAAAAAAACTCGCCGAGCTACAGGCGTACTTGGGGCATAGATATTAAAAATAGTATAGAATTTTCCACAGTAGTGGAATTCTAGGGATGCTAGGGATCCCTTGTGTATTTCGTCGAATTTAAGCGATGAAGGCGAAAAGGAGGGGCTAAGAATTATTGCGACACCGCCTTTGCGGGAGTCACCGTTACTAAAAAAGGACAGGCCGGGGAAGAGCCTACACCACTCTGCGACACAGCAGTCGTTGGCATGGGTCTCTTGTAAGAGGGCAATATCAACTTTCTTCTGTAATAAAAAATCCCTTACTTGAACTTTACGGACAGAGCTACATCCTCCGTTAATATTCAGGCTACAAATGGAAAAACTCATTACAGCTACAAGGAGGAGTGACCACCACTCAATTTTTTGATAGCAGTTCATTCTTAGCTTTTTGCAACCACTTCTTTAAACGGTGACGTTGGGAGGAATTGAAATAAAAACGTGGGGCCGTTTTACCATCAATCTAGCGGAATGTATAAAATCAGGTAGCTCCGGAAAAAAGGTTTCTATAACAACATTCCTTTTTCGGAATGTGTCCTTAAGAAACCTTTTTATCTCGGAGGGAGGGATTGGAGGGGTTTCTTCTTCCTTAAGGCTACCACATTCACTAACAGAGTCATCTATATCAGATGGCTCAGATGGTGTGTCACACTGGTTTTCATCATTTATCTCCTCACCGTCATCACATCCCTCCACGTTATCGGATGGGGCATAGTCCATAGAGGGAGGGGACGGGGAGGGAGAGAAATGAGCCATCTTCAGGGGAGGGGGGGGGGGGAGGGGGGGGGTACTAATTTTTGCGGTTCAACCATATCAGTTTCTAGGTCAGTAGACAAGGGCGAGGATTCATCCACATCTATGTCCTCCAATACCGAGAAACGATTTTCTGTGACGAGGGACAAATCTAGGGCAGAGAGGCGGGGCTGTCGGTTTTCAGTTGTAGGTTTTTTAAAAAGATGACCGTTTTCATCTGTTGTTTGCAGATGTCTTTTTCCTTTTGGGCAGACTAATTGAAACTCGTCCTGGTTAGTGGGAAGAGATTGCAAGGATTTGGGGGGAGGGGGGGGACGGGGGGGACGTGATCATCGGGAGGGGATTCCCATCGGCTACCACGGCGAGAGAGGTAGGATCAGTTATAGCAGGCAACAAGCTGTGATTGGACGATGTCGCCTGGGGGGTGAGGTCTATCGTTAACAGGAGATGGCTGCAATTAGATCCTTCAGTAGAGGGAGGAGCCCCTGTTTCAAGGGGAGGGGAAGGGGGTACGGCGGGGGGGTTTGGGTCGGTGGTAGGAGGGCTTGGGTCGGTGGTAGACAGATTGGGATCAGTGGTGGTAAGGCTTGGGTCGATGGTGGGAAGGTTCGGGTCGGTGGTGGGAGGGCTTGGGTCGGCGGGGGGAAGGCTTGGTTCGGTGGTGGGAGGGTTTGGTTCGGTGGTGGGAAGGCTTGGGTCGGTGGTGGAAGGGTTTGGGTCAGTGGTGGAAGGGTTTGGATCGGTGGTGGAAAGGTGGGGGGGTTGCTTATTCCCGGTTCGGAGGGGAGGTTGTACTTGTGGAGAATTCTCTTTTCGGGGGCAGTCATGCTTAACATGCCCAAATTGTCCGCAGCCAAAACATTTTAGAACGTTGGTGGACACGTACACTGTATATTCGTTCTGTTGATGTTTGAATTTTATTATAAGGTTTAAATCCTTCTGGGAATTTTTTAAAATCATAAACACTTGCCGCCGGAATGAAACCACGTGCCTTAAATCGTTGTTTCGTGACCCGAAGGGAATCATGGAGATACGAGACACGATGGTACCGTATCGGGACAACTCTTTAATTAGTACATCGTCGGATACAAATGGGGGGCAATTGGATATCACGACTTTTATCGCTGGGCTATCTAGTGGGGAAATCATAACAAATAAATCTGGATCGATTGTCAAACCCTGTTCGACAATTTGTGGGACACAATCCACGTCGGACAAAAAAATAACGATCCGCTTGTTCATCCGCAAAGCGGCAACAACCTTGTCGATCCCGACAACACGACCGGTTGCGAGGACAACGTCCTCGACACTAACCTCACGTTCCGGAGGTACACAAAAGAACCCGTGCTTACGGGTCAGGCTCTGAAAGGCCGTAAATTGAGATAGTGCAGCTGCCATGCTGGAACAGCTGCACTTACAACCCCTCCCCAACTCGGGGAGGGTGAATATATAATATAATCTTCCCTACCCGAACTCCGGGAATGGGAAGTAATCAGACCTCTCCGATTTCCCTAACTTCGGAAAAGGGAGGCAACAAAACAAACTGAAGGAAAGATAAACGAAAGGAAAAAAAGGAAATAGAGGTTTAAGATGAAGGAGCAAACACCGATCGGGCGACGCCCAAAAACGGCGAACCCTTACCAGCGATCACCCTGTGCTCTCCGGCTCCCTCTCCCATCTCAACGTATATGGGAATCACCAGGAAGACTCCACGAACAGGCACAAGGACACAGAGGGGGGAAAACGGGGGGGGGGGGGGGAATGGAGCAACAACACAGAGCACTCACAGGCCTCCACAAGCAGACGCCATGACAGTACAACCAGCATACAAACGGCCAGCAGGTGGCGACAGAGAGAGAGAGAGAGAGAGAGAGAGGGAGGGAGAGAGAGAGGGAGAGGGAGAGGGAGGAGAGAGAGAGGGAGAGGGAGAGAGAGAGAGAGAGAGAGAGAGAGACTTTTGACTTTTGACGTCCTTTTATTCCAAAAAATATAAAGTGCATGGATGTACAGTGTATAAAATCAACAAAGCCAAAAACAAGAGAAAACGATGAAGCGAGGAAACAATACAGATACATGCGTTGATCAGTTCAAATTTTACCGAAAACAAATGCAATCTTCTGCAGCAATACTACGAAGTGTAGAAATTATGAACAATCAAGAGAAAAATAATACCAACTCGTTTTGGCGGACTTCACAGACACGTTTCAAACACCATTTTTCTACAAATCCATCAATTTCACCCATGCTCTTGGAAAACTCAAACTCATGTTTTAGCCTTGCAGCACACAGTGCATTGAAAAACGTCATGACATTGCATTGATGAATGGGCTTACCATTCCACTTCTCCTTTCTGGACAGGTAAGTGGCAAGCTTTGCTGTAGCTACAAAAAAGCACAACAGTTCATATTCTTTGTTGTGTTGCCGTCTCTTTTTGAGCCCAAAAATAAAGGATCGAAAAGTAAATCTGAAATTCATTTTGAACGACACAAAGTCTAACCATTCAAATAAAGGAAAAAGTCTTTCACAACCAATAAAAAAATGAAAAACATCCTCATTTACAGAACAAAAGGGGCAACATGCAGATATTGGGGCAAAATTCCATACATATGTATTGCATGGGATGATCCAGTGGGCAAGGCGCCACTGAAGATCACCTGTTCTTTTGTTAATCAGCTTACAATACATTGATTCCCATACAGGTTCATTGGGGGGCCCGGCAGGGAGTAGCCTCTTCCATCGTGCTACTCCATTTAGCGGCGGAATACCAAGAACTTGAGATAACCACCACCTATACAGGCTCTTGCTGCTCTCAGCGTGCAATACACTTGTCCCTGTGCTAACAGGTGGAAGTTCCTTGGGAAAGCAGTCAAAAAGCAGTTTCGGAAACGGGGACTCATTGGGGTGTCCAAAAGTATTCCAAGTCCAAAGTTTCTGTAGCTGATGACGTTTTTGAACAACTTTCCTCAAAATCGTTCCAATTGTCCTCTTGGACCGAATCGCCGTCAAGGTTGAAATTTCCTCCACATTCCTCCACCCGACACCGGAGTTTGGCCGAAGGTGCCATACTTTGTTTATGCCTGCCTCAATAAAGCGTTGGCACAAATGACGACTCTTGAGAACATCAGGGAAGAGAGGATTGAAGAACAGGGGTTCAACCTCGAACATCCCTGGGGAGTAAGTGTCCGCTTTACGGCTCACGGAAAGTCTTTCCCAGGCACTGAGAAGGCTCTGGTAAAATATGGGGAGCGTTGATGTATTCACGTACTTAAGGTGAGTCAGGAATACTTCGAGACCATAGCCGAGTCTTCCCGCCTGCTGTAAAATATGGCAAGCCAAGGCATGGTTTGGCAGGTTTTCACCAAATAGGAGGCGTTGAATGGAGCACAGGCGAAAAGCCATGAGACGGGATCTCACGTGAACAAGGCTCTGACCACCTTCAGATGAAGTATGGCATATTACGCTTGGCCGCAGCCAATGATGGCCTCCCCAAAAAAAGTCCACAAGTTTGGCCTGTATCCTGTACAGCAGCACTTATGGTGGTTGCAGGCAAATAAAGCGATGCCACAACGTTGTAGCAACCAAGTTGTTTGCCACTAAGACTCGGCCCTTAAATGAGAGGTGCGGTAGGGTTCTTTTCCACAGGTTCAGCCTCCTGTCTATTTCTCCAGTCACACCTTCCCAATTCCTTTTCTCAAATTGTGTAGAGCCCAGGGACACACCAAGGTAATCAACACCATCTGCTTTCCACTCTAAGTTTTCTGGAAGAGCAGGCAGATGTGTTGAGACAGGTAGGCAACTATTAAGGTATGGCACCCAAAGAGCTTTGCTTTTCGTCCAATTAACCTTCAGAGATGAAGCCATGAAAAAGGTTGTTAAGGACTTTACAAGAGCAACAATGTCTTGGTGGTTTTTTATAATGACGCAAACATCATCTGCATAGGCCGATATAGTCATTGGTGGGCTTCCAGGAAAACAGGTCAGGCCAGAGATATTCTTTCTCAGTGTGCAAAGTAATGGCTCCATTGCTAACGCAAAAAGCAAACCTGAGACTGGGCAACCCTGCCGTACCCCCCTCTGAACCTTTATGGGGGGAACCAGTTCATTGTTCACCTTAATTACACTGGAGATGTCAGTGTACAATAGAGTTATAAAGGCCCTGAAAATTACCCCAAACCCACATGCTTCAAGAACATGGCACAATAAAACATGGTCAATGCTGTCAAAGGCTTTTTCAAAGTCTAGAAAACATATTCCAAAATCATTTTGGTCATGGCGAGCATACATTAAATCCCGCACGAAAAAAATGTTGTCGTAAATCGAACGACTGGGGATGCAGAATGTCTGATCAGGTAAAACCAGATCACCAATGACTTTTTTCAAACGATTTGCCATTGCTTTCGAAAACATTTTATAGTCAGTGCACATTATTGAAACCGGTCTCCAATTCTCCATCTGCCGGAGATCTCCTGACTTTGGGAGAAGACTCACCACTGCTCTCCTTAGACTTAGTGGCATTACACCTTTTCGCAAGGATTCTTGGAATACAATCAATAGTTCCGGGCCCAAAATGTCCCAAAATTCCATGTAAAACTCAGCTGGCAGGCCATCAATTCCCGGAGCCTTTCCAGATTCCATTCCAACCAGGGCACGCTGTAACTCATCAAGGCTTAAAGGCACATCCAGCTCCAGGCGTTGTCTCAGTTAGGGTTGGGAGATGGGAGGTAAAACATTTTATTTCATCCTCATATATATCTTTTTTAGCAAATAGTTCAGAATAATACTTTCTAATAGTGATTTTTACCCCATCAGTACTTGTAATTTCATTCCCACTGGGGTCCTTAACTGATAAAATAAGCCGGGGAGGCTTCGTTTCAGCTTCTAAGCGAAAGAAGGCTTTGCTAGGACTATCCGATACTTTAATGCTTTTTACTCTCAGTCTAACTCGTAGTCCTGCAGCCTTCTCCTGTAATAGTTCCCGGAGTTGGGTCCTTTTTTCAAGGAGCAATTTATAATTTGTCTCATTTTCTTGCTCTGCCATTTTGTTTTGCAGTTTTAGAATTTCGGTTTCCAACCGTGCCAATGTGATTTGACTTTCATGAGTGATGTGGGAATTAAACTGTTGACAAAACAGTCGTATATGAGTTTTCATATTATCCCACCAAAGGTTAGTGGAAGCAAAGAGGGGCTTTTTTTCCCAACTATAGCTATCCATAGGATGCGAAAGGCTTCCTTAAACAAGGTATCATCCAAAAGAATTGTATTGAATTTCCAATAGGCGCTCCTCCGTTTGAATTGAGGGAAAGATAGGCCCATCGTGACCATGTGGTGGTCAGAGAAGATGGAAGGGGTAATAGTTGAGGAGGTTACAATATTCCTTAATTGTGGGGTGATGTACCAGCGGTCAAGCCTCGCTAAGGATACTTGGCCATTGGAGCATCGACACCATGTAAACTGCCGGTCATTTGGGTGCATCAATCGCCATACATCCAAAAAAGCCCCACCTGAAAGAAACTGGGAGAGGTCACCATGGGACTCGGGATGTGGTTCCGGTGAATTTCTGTCTATTTTGGGCTCTAGCGTACAATTGAAATCTCCCCCCATGCATATGCACTGATTTGGGTCAAACAAATTTAAATGGTTTATCACTTCAGTAAAGAAGGCTTTACGGTCAGTACTCTCACTTGGTGCATATACATTAAAAATAATAAGCTTCAGGCTATTGATCACCAATTCTAGGGAGGCAAAACGTCCCCGAATCACCTCCTGAAAGAGGCAAGATTCAGGTACAAGTCCTGGTTTTAACAAAAACCCAACTCCAGCATATACAGATGACATATTACTGAAGAAACATTTACCTTTGAACATGCTGCACCAGTCATGTTCAACCTTCTCAATAATATGAGTTCTTGCAGTAATATTACATCAACTTGTTTACGTTTGAATAAACTATTCACTTGGATCTGGCGGACGTGACTGGCCCCACCACCATTTATATTGAGTGTTGCAAGATTAAGTGTCTTCATCACTCATTAGTAAATTTTGTCTGACACTGTGAGTACTCACTCTTTGGCTTTGTTATGATTTTCTTTAGTCGATGAAACTGCGATTTTGTTAGGTTTAGTTCCTCAGATTTTTTTATGACTAGTTTTGCAGCCTGAATAAAGGGAGCCAAATCAGGGAAATGATCCCCAATGATGACATTTCGCTGTCTATACGTTTCATTGAGGAATGAGAGAACAATATGGGGAGGGGTTGGGGGTTGATCTGCCATTAATTGTGATAATGCTGTTACCTCCACCTCCTCTTCCGATTCTGATAAATCAGAAAGTGGTCCAATGGGGTCTGGGTCAATACCGTTTTCTTCCCCTGCTATGCAACCTAGCCTTCCCTTGTCTGGGGGGTCCACGCAGTGCTGTGTTTGGGAAACATCAGCACATTGATTACTGATTTCCTCAATTGGCATGAAATCATGATTCCCACATTCCTGTGGATTTATGTTTCCACCCTTATCTGCTATATTGGCAGATTTATTATGGATGTCAGCCTGTTCGGCGACATTCGCTTGGATCAATGATGCACCATTCACGGTATCGTGGCCTGAATTATTTCCATCATTAACGTCGTCTGTGTGAGTAATGGAAGCGCGTTGTTTTAGCGGCTGAACCCTGATACTCTTTTCTGGGTTTTCCTCTTTATTTATTTGGTCCACGCTTTGTAGAGAGATTCCAGGTGCATCCTGAAGAGTTTTTCCACCAACAGCCTGCAAATCGAGCACAACCTTTTTACCTGCTCCAGATGAGTCACTATCATCCGGAGCCCTTCGTTTACTCGTCCCCACTTTACTATCAGTGTCCATTTCAACATTTTGCTGAGGAGGAATAAATACGTTCACGCTTGGAACACTGGAAGCACCCTCATTAGGAATTTTAAGCGGTGGCAATGCGTTAACCTCCCCCCCACTGGGAATCTCAATTAGTGGAGCAACGTTAACCTCCCTCCCACTGGGCGTATTCATTAGCAGAGCAACCTCCTCCTTACAAACTATGGCAGTGTGACCTGTCTTGCCACACCTGACACACGAGGCTTTGGGACAAGAACGTTTTAAATGTCCATACGCTCCACACTGAAAGCATGTTAAGGTGGTGGATGATGCGTATAGCTGGAAATTTGCCTCTTCAAAATTAATTTTGAAAGTGATGTTGAGGCCTGTGTCGTCCCCACGGTCTGGAAGGACCATATACACCTGTCTGCGGAAGCTCATTACGTGCTTAACACGTTCATTCCGACACCCAAGAGGGATTGTTGAAATCCTCGATACCATTTTACCGTACCGTGATAGCACGTTAACTTGTCATTTGGGATAAATGGTGGTACGTTAGAAATAACCACTCTCGTCGCGGGAGTTAATAGCGGCGACGCCATCATAAAGTGACCGCTTTCCGTGGTTATTCCCGCACTTACCACGTCATGGACGAGTTCCTCATCCGAAACGAACACCACCACTTTCTGGTTCATACGCGAAGCTGCACGTATATTTTCATCCCCAACAATGCTCCCCACAGCGAGGATGATTTCCTCGACAGGGACTCCATCCGGAGGCACGCACACAAACGCGTGCTTCCTGGTTAAGCCTTCAAAGTCATCGCGACGAGAGCGCGCATTCGCCATTCCGGCGAAAATACCCCCCCCCCCTCCCCCCGCTTGTCCGAGCCGGACAAGAGGGTATCAAACCTAAATAAACGAACTAAAGTAAATAATAAACGTGCATTATAAGCACAGAAATGGCTTACAACGCGCCGTCAACGCCAGTAGGCCGCACCCACAATGGGCCCGCTCTCAATCCTCTCTCTCTCGAAGGCAAAGGTGTAGAACAGATGAAAACAAATGCCAAAGCACACAGGATGGAAAAGGAGAGGGAGGCAGGGGAGGGGGGAAAACTCACGACGGACTCACCAAAACACAGAGCAGTTGCTCACAGGAGAGAGAGAGAGGAGAGAGAGGAGAGAGAGGAGAGAGAGGAGAGAGAGGAGAGAGAGGAGAGAGAGGAGAGAGAGGAGAGAGAGGAGAGAGAGGAGAGAGAGGGGAGAGAGGAGAGAGAGGAGAGAGAGGAGAGAGAGGAGAGAGAGGGAGGAGAGAGAGGAGAGAGAGAGAGAGTGAGAGAGAGAGAGAGAGAGAGAGAGAGAGAGAGTGAGGGAGACTTTTATGTTCTTGTATTATAAAAGTATAAAAAAACCTTTCACAAAGCAGTTGTAAACAGAGCAACCAGTTTAAAGAAACATTTGCATAAGGATCATTACTACACAAAAAAGGAGCAAAGGATATTTAAACGAAACCAGCAAGTACAAAAATATTTTTCAAACAATTGTGAAAAAAACACAAACAATTTTAAAGGCCATGCTCATGCAAGAGCTATGAATACATCAAAAAGCAAAATTAAGCGTTTCGTTCCTCACAGAACAAATAACATTTTTTACACACCATCTATCAGAAAATTCTTGTTCTTTTCCGTACTTGCTGCAATACAGGTACTCAAGCTGTATCCGAGAACTAATCAGGACTTTCAAGGTCAACAAAATATTACAAAAAGAAAATTCACCACCTTCCACCTTCTTTTTCCTTGTTTTGTAAATTGCCATTTTGCCTTCAGCAACCAAAAAGTTCGCTAAAGCAGTTTCAGACTTATACACAGCAGAAATAGGATAACCACAAATAAATTCAACAAAAGAAAAAGGAAGCCCCATTTTCAAAATATTGGCATGCAAGAGCTTAAACAAAGGAACAAGTCTTCTGCACCCAACATATGCATGATAAAGCGTTTCACGACTTTCACAAAAGGGGCACACTTCAGAAATGTCATTTGAAAATTTGTGCAACAAAATGTTATGAGGAAGAATCCAATGTGCAAGTCTCCATTGCAGGTCGCCCGTACGCTTGGAGATTGGGGGTGCATATAGACTGCGCCACACAGGAGTAATAGGTGAAGGAGTTGACAGGTGCTCTCTCCACTGAACTCCAAAAGGGCCTTTTACAAAATCGGCAAAAATAAAGCGCACACAACATTCATGCAACGCCCCTTTCTCAATGGAGCTAAGGGGTACAAATTTTCCATTAAAATTCAAAAGCAAAACAGGGAAAGCATATTGGTCAAGCAAACCCGCAGGCTCAAACAGGCTCCTGAACTCTACTCCAAGATTATTTGCTGCTCTTGAGATAGCAAACAAAATCTGGCCAATAATCCTAATGGACCTGAAACCAGAGCTGGCAGAAATTTCGTGAGCAGACTTCCATCTTTCTCTTTGAAAGTCCAACAAATTACGGACAGAGAAGATCTGACCCCACAAAGTACTGGACAAAAGTCCTGGAAGAAGGAATGGCTGAGAAAAGGTGGTTGTAGAAGATTGGTTCGTTGAGGAATGTCGAGGTGGTAATGGAACCGGCCTCACGACGCAACGACAAGGCTTGCCAGGCGTTGATGACACTCTGCATGTACAGCGGAAGTGATGACATCGATCTTCGGGAGATCAAGCAAAAACAGTTCGCGACCATATCCCAGCCGACCTGCTTGCTTTAGCAAACACAAGGTTAAACTCTCCCAATGCATGGGGCTGTAAAGAAACTTCTTCACAAAAAGGAGGCGGAAAGTCATGAGCCTGCTGTTGACATCAACGAGCCCTTGACCCCCCTCATTACATGGAAGGCTGAGCACGCCTGGTCGGAGCCAGTGTTTACCACCCCAGAAAAAATCAATTAAATGTTTCTGGATGGTTTTGATGAGCCATTTTGGTGGCTGTAAGACCATAAACCTGTGCCACAGGGTAGAAGTGACCAAGTTATTAATCACCAATGCCCTTCCATGGTAGGATAGATTGCAAAGAAGCCCTTTCCATTTTTGTAGCTTGGAATGCACTTTCTCAATTAATCCGTCCCAGTTTTTTTGAATGCGTCGGGAATCACCGAGGTGCACGCCCAAATGGTAAACGCCATCATTCTTCCAGGACAAATTTCCTGGCAGTGGCGGGAAAGCAAAACCTGAAGGTAGTCCAAAGAAGGTGGCACAACTCTTTGACCAGTTCACCTTGGCCGAACAAGCAAGACTAAAATTATTGAGAGCTCTGTTAACTCGGATACATCATCTTGAGACTATTGCAGTGCAGATGTCGTCTGCATATGCTGCAACTTTTATAGGGGGGGGCATTAGGGGAAACGGAGAAACCCAAAAATTTCTCACGAAACCGAACTAAAAGAGGCTCAATGGCAAGAATATATAGGAGGCCAGACAAGGGACATCCCTGCCTTATACCCCTTGAAACAGAAAAAGGAGAAATCAGTTCATTATTGACTTTCACCAAACTATAAATATTATGATATAATAACTGGATGCACGATATAAAGGTGGGACCAAACCCAAAACCCTTCAGAACAGCAAAGAAATATTTGTGATCTACACTATCAAAAGCATGTTCTTGGTCTATAAAGACGAGGCCTGTGCTCTTGCGTAGGCAGTCACACACGTCAGAAATGTCACGAACAGCACCAAGATTGTCATATATTGATCGTCCAGGCACGCAACAAGTTTGATCGGGGTGGACAAGCGAGTGGACGACGGATTTTAAGCGTGAGGCAAGGACTTTGGAGAATATTTTGTAGTCGGTGCACAGTAGGGAGACTGGACGCCAATTCCGTAGTAGCTGAGTGTCCCCTTTCTTTGGTAGCAAGGACACAACTGCTCGTCTGCAACTTAGGGGAAGCTCCCCAACTTGTAAACTTTCTTGGAGCACTTCCAAAAGCTCAGTTCCAATAATGTCCCAAAAAGCTTCATAGAATTCACGAGGAATGCCATCCAGTCCAGGAGATTTACCAGTTGGTACACCGAAAAGCGCGCACCTCAATTCCCCCAGGGTAATAGTGCTCTCCAGCGAGACTCGCTGCGATTCACACAACTTGGGCAATGGTTCAACAAAGGTATGTGCAACATCTAAATCAACTTCTTTAGCACACAAAAGAGAGGAAAAATAATCACTTACTAACCTTCTGATAGTTTTAGGTTGACTTACAATCCCACCATCTGGTGATTGCAATGATAGCATTTGCTGTTGTGCTTTATTCTTATTCTCCAAGGAGAAGAAATACTTAGAAGGAGAGTCAAGAAGTTTTAAGTTTTTCATTCTTAGCCGAACTAAAGCCCCTTGTGTCCGTTCTTTAACAAGGCGATGAAGCAGCTCCTTCTTGCTTACAAAATCTTTGTAATCTTTTGTGCTGCTACTCAACTTGGTAGGATTTGCTTGCAGTTCTAGAATCTCTTTTTCAAGTTTAGAAATCATAAAAAAATTATCCCTCGAGTGATAGAGATTATATTGTTTACAAAAAATTTTGATATGGGTTTTTGCAATATCTCACCATTGCCTCCTGCTCTGGAAAGTGTTTTTCCTAGCATGAAGAGACTCCCAAAAATCTCTGAATGCATTACAAAAATACGGTTCTTCAAGCAGTTCCACATTGAGGGCCCAATAGGCACTCGTACGAGGGGCGGAGGGAAAAAATCAATTTTAGAGAAACCAAATGATGATCCGAAAAACCAGAGGGAAAAATCGCCGTTGACAAAATCAAATTCCGAAACCCATTATCGATATAAAATTTATCTAACCGAGCAAAGGAAACTCTGTTATTAGAGGCTTGGCACCATGAAAATTGCTTAACCCCAGGGTGCTATAATCTCCACCCATCAACCAGGTGATATTTTACTAGTAGAGCCGCCAACTGTTTTGCACTCTCAGGGTGAGGTTCTATACCATTACGGTCCAATGATGGCTCTAAGGTACAATTGAAATCACCAGCTAGGCAGACAAGACCACCAAAATCAATTTGGGCTAAACAATTATCAAGAAGGGAAAAAAATTATTTTCTTTGAGAAGGGTCACTTGGGACATAGGCATTCAACAATGTGATCTTATGGCCTCCATAAGAAAAAACAACAAAGGCCAAATGACCTCGCCTGACTTCATGAAATGCTATTTGGCTGGATGAGATTCCTGGTCGAAACCAGAAAGCGACTCCAGCTCTAGGACAATCAAATGAACTGAAAAACCAAGAACCTCTTATTGTATTCTGCCATTCGGCTGAACAGGTATCCCCACAACGTACATCTTGCAGAAAGGCGATGTCTACATGCCTTTGCTCCAATAATACCCGTAAATGTGTCTTCCGTATAGGGGCACGGCCCCCGTTTATGTTTATACTCGCAATAGATAAAACCATAACGAGTTTTAAGACTTTATCAAGTGGCAGATCATCGAAGTTCTTTCCTTGCTACGGAAACAAATTTTTTCAGTCTGTACACCTGAGACTCGTTAGCACCATAGGCTGTCGGATCGCTTATGATGCGAGATGCAGTGACTTGGAACTTGTCCAATTGTGGGAAAAATTCAACAAGTTTTATCTTTTTCCGAAAAGTATTATGAAGGAATTTAATTACTTCGGTAGGAGAGGGGGCATCTAAGTCCTCGCAGTCCTGCGAATCCCCAGCTGCACCCCCTATCTCATTAGGATCCAAACTCGAACACGTGTCGTCCGAATCGCACGACTCCTGCTCGATAACGCGGTCTTTTACCTGTACAGGTGCATCGGATACTGGCATTGGCTTAACGAAAATCAATTCGTCAGGTAACGGATCATTCTCCACAACCTTAGTTACCTCTTCAGAGGTTTCTGGAGTACCAGGTACACCTATTGTTTGACTGCCATGCCTAAGCTCATCATTTACTGATGTACAGTCTGCAGAAGGTTTACCTCCACTTGGAGCATCACCTGACAAGACGTGTTGCTGCTCCATAGCCTCCTCCTCACCAGGAGGCGGACAGGACTCAGCACCGAGGAGGTTCAGACTATCCTCATTCCTATTGAGTGAGACCCTCTTCACAGCGACTGCTTCAGCATATGAAACAGGCTCGACTGTACTTGAACCTTGGTGCCTTCGTTTTCCTCATGTAACAACACAAAAGCCGCTAGTATCCTCAGTTTGATTTTCAGCAGTTTCACCTGGTTCTGTGGGAGCCTCGTTACCTGGCACAGGTTCACTTTCCTTTTCAGACTCCCCCCTTGGCTGTTCGGGCACGCTACTGGAACATTCGTTTTTAACATGTCCGTGCTGACCACATTTAAAACATACCAAGGTCTGTGACGTAGCAAACCCTGGTATGCATAGTCGTCGTGTTTAATTTTCAACATCACCTCCAAATTGCGAATTCCCGGCTTTAAAATAATAAATAATTGACGCCTGAAGGACAGAACATGTTTTATCTGCTGATCCTTAAATCGAACAGGAATGAAAGTTATTTTCGACACGACGTTACCATACTGCTCCAAAGCAGTCTTAATCTGCTCGTGTCGGATAAAAGGCGGAATATTAGACACAATCACTTTCACCGAAGGTGCATCCAACGGTGAAACAAACACGAAGATATCCGGCTCGACAGTCAAACCGTTTTCGACGAGCTGCGTCACCATTTCCTCTTTCGAGACGAAGATGACGACGCGCTGATTCATCCTCGAAGCAGCAATTACATTGTGCGTACCGATACATTTACCGACACACAACACGATCTGCTCCACCGTCACCTCAGAAGGTGGTGTGCACGACAAACCATTTTTCCGACTCAACTTTTCCAAACCGGAAAAATCCTCGATGTTCGCCATGGTCGCGGGCGTGGGGAAACACTCGATACCGTGAAGCAAACAAGCAACGCGGGATCGAGTGCGCTCTCTCACTCTCAAACTCGTAAGAAATGAAACGTATAGATAAAAGAGTAAAGAACAGAGCGGGAGAAAGGGAGGAAAGGCGGTGCTACCACATGGCGTGCACCACGAGAAATGCCGCGCAACAACGTTCTCTGATTACACACGTGCGGGAGAGAAAGAGAGAGAAAGAGAAAGAGAAAGAGAAAGAGAAAGAGAAAGAGAAAGAGAAAGAGAAAGGGAAAGAGAAAGAGAAAGAGAAAGAGAAAGAGAAAGAGAGTTTTATGTCCTTTTATTACAAAAGTATAAAATGAAGATTTTTTACAGTCAAAACAAAATAAACAAAACAGTTACATGCAATTTTACCATCGGGGAAGTCAAAACCAACAAACCGTTAAGCTACCAAAAAAACACAGAAGGATATTTAATAAAGACTAGAGAGAAAGCACCAAATGACCCTCAGATATTTCACAAAAATCCTTTACACACCACATTCTTTCAAAAAGTTCAAGTTGGCTGGAAAGCGAATAACTGTAAAAATCAAGTTTTATCCGGCTCTCGCAAAAAGCTCTGAGCATTGCTACAGTATCTGTACTGCACAAATCATTCTTTATCTTTGATTTTCTGGTTTTGTAAATTGCCAATTTTGCTTGGGAGATGAAGAAGTTTGCAGGAATTGTTGCTTGGATGTTTAAGGGGCCACTTGGCCCTAAAATAAACATTGGAAAATTGAAATCAATGGAAAGACGTGCAAATAGCACTTTCAAGAAAACAAAGAGGAGTTAAATGACTGCATTGAATATACGCATGGGCCAAGGTTTCTCTCTGTCCACAAAAGGGACACTGATCACTTGTCGCTTGTGAAAAGCGGTGAATGAGAGAGTTTATGGGTATTATCCAATGTGCGATTCTCCATTGGAGATCACCAGCACGTTTTGGCACAGGATTTTTATAATACCATCCCGTTTGGGGAGAAAGGAGGAGTGTGTGGCAGGACTGCAGACCACTTGCAAGGTGCTGGGGCAGACAAGGAAAGGAAAAGAGCTTTTAAACATTGGAAATATAAGGTTTTGCGGTTACCACTGGAAGAGGAAAAGGAACGGCCAAAATTTATTGGCTCCAAGTTTTCAGAGGCCGACAAAAGAAGGTTGGGGAAAGGAGAGAGGCTCGGCTCAGAGGGAGGTACAGGACGAACCAACCAAGGTTGGGAGGTACCGTAGGCACGAAGCACCACCCTTAGACATCTGTCTAGTTGGCGAGATGATCTGACGCCAGTCGCCAAGGCAATAGCAGCAACACTTAGCCACTTGTCATTTGCATTGTCTCTAAGGTGGCACACTTTGGTTATTGATGCAGCCACAAACTTTTGAATGAAGGCCCTGCTGCTTCCAAAACCTTCAAAAAGTGAGTTGCAAAACAGTGGCTCGTTGAAGAACATGGATCTTTCGTACGTAGTATGATCCCGATGGCTTTTGAGAGCTTGCCATGCATTTAACAAACTTCGGTAGAAAGAGGGGAGTGAAGAGAGATCAAACATTGTCAAGTCCATTAGGAAAAGCTCCTTAGCATGACCGAAATTCTCAAAACGACCCAAAATGCAGCATGCAAGTTGCCTCCAAAGCACAACAGGCTCGTGCAAAATGGACCATATCGTGCGTAGACGAAAAGCCATGATTCGGCATTTTACATTGACAAGTCCTTGACCACCCTCAGGTATCGGCAAATTTAATCTCTCCGGTCGTAGCCAATGCATTCCAGACCAGAAGAAATGAGTGACGCTCTTCTGTATTCCGTCGATTAACCCAGCAGGTGGTTGCAGAGCCAAGACCTTGTGCCACAGAATGGAGGTAACCAGGTTGTTTATGACCAATACTCTGCCACGGTAAGACAATTGGCGGAGTAGGCCTTTCCATTTTATTAAAAGCAGTTCAATGCGTTCCGGCAAACCTTCCCAGTTATGCCTGATGAAATCTCCAGGACCTAGAAAAACTCCCAAAAACTTGATCCGATCTCTTCTCCAAGCAATATTTGCGGGGAGAAGCGGGGGTGAAGGGGGGGGGGGTGGGGAGAATGGGGGGTGGGAAGGGGATTCGAGCCACAGTGCCTCAGTCTTTTTCCAATTGATTTTTGCTGACGAGGCTCTGTTAAAAAGTGCTAAAGCATGCATCATCTTAGCAATATCATCAGAGTTTTTGATACACACATATATCATCAGCGTAGGCAATAGTCTTTATAGTGTGGTTTAAACCTCTCAGTGAAACCAGTCAAAGACTTTCGAAGCGTGTTTAAGAGGGGTTCAAGGGAAAGGGTGTATAAAGCACCTGACAGTGGGCAGCCCTGCCTAACACCTCTTTTAATACAAAAGGGGGGCACAAGCTCATTATTTATGTTTAGCAGGGCAGATACATTTGAGTAACACATATGTATACATGATAAAATAAAGGGTTCAAAACCAAATCGATTTAAGACTTCGGACAAGTATTCATGCGAAACGTAATCAAAAGCCTTCTCCTGATCTAGGAAAACAAGGCCAACACTTTCATGATGAATATCACAAACATCAATCAAATCGCGAATAACAGAAATACTGTCATGGATAATACGACCAGGAACACAAGTTTGGTCCATGTCTACAATGTTCTTTAGGAAGGGTGAAAAACGTAAGGCAATAGCTTTGGAAAAGATCTTGTAATCAGTACATAGTAGTGATATTGGCCTCCACTGGGAGATGAGTAAAGGGTCGCCTTTCTTTGGAAGCAAGGTAAGTACTGCTCTTCTGCAGCTCAGCGGGAGTTCCTTCTTTTCGAAGCTTTCCTGGAAGACTGATAGCAGTTCAGGGCCAATTAGGTCCCAGAAAGATTCGAAAAATTCTGACGGTAGACCGTCGATGCCAGGTGATTTTCCTTTGCCAAGGCTCTTTAATGCGATGGAGAGTTCCTCAAGTGTGAGTGTTCTCCAGGCTCTGCCTTTGCTCTGGGGTTAAGGTGGAAACACCATCAAATAAGTGAGAGACACCATTTAGGTCAACTTCTTTTGTTTTGTAAAGGTTGGAGAAAAAGAGTCTAGCTTCCCTCTTGATTCCTTCAGGGTGAGTGATGACAGAATTGTCAGGGCGTTTTAGAGCAGTAATTTGGGGGTGAGGAGCCTTCGATTCAAAATCAAAGAAGTATCGGGTTGGCGTGTCCAAAAGATTGAGCTGCTGAAACCGTAATCTTTTTAATGCCCCTTGGGTTTGGTTCTCAATTATTGTATTAAGGAAAGCTTTCTTTTCTTTCAGTCTCAGTTCTTGTTGGGGAGAAGAGCGAGTTTTTTAATTTGTTTGAATTTGTAGAATTTCCTTTTCTAAGGTAGCCTTTGTTCTACATTCCTCTTGTGTTCTTAGAAAACAAAATTGTTGACAAAATCCTCTACATTGGGCCTTTATGTTGTCCCACCACAAACGCTGATCTGTAAACTGGTGTTTTTGATTTAATAGAACAGACCATACGTCTTTGAAAGCAGCCCTAAAGGAGGGGTTTTCTAAGATGGTGACATTAAGCTTCCAGAAAGAATGGCGATTCAAGGACAGATGTGAATGGTAATTCACAGTAATTAAATGGTGATCTGAAAAACCAGAAGGCAAAATTCCAGTGGTAGGGGAGAGATTAAAAAATGGTGAATTTATATAGATCCGGTCGAGCCTAGCTAGGGATACTTGGTTGTTTATGATCTTGCTCCAGGTAAATTGATGCGTCATGGGATTTTGTTGCCGCCAAAGATCCTGAAGCTTAAAATCCCTTATTATCCCTGCTAATAATTTAGCTGGTCCGGGATGGGGTTCCGCACCGTTCCTATCTAGGTTTGGTTGTAGAGTGCAGTTAAAGTCATCTGCCATTACAATACACCTGTGCAGGTCTATTTGCCTCATATAAGGCCCTAATCTAGCATAGAAGCGTTGCCGCTCAGGTGCTATTTGAAGGGGCATAACATAAACGTTCAACAAAGTAAAATTTGTGTTATTAATAACAAATTCTAGGGAGGCTAGGTTCCCTGGGATTATGTTTTTAAAGGAAAGTTTTGATGGATGGAAATGGGGATTCAAAAGAAAAGCCACTCCCGCAGTTCGGGAATTGGAATCACTAAAAAAATTGGTCGTTTTCATCATCCAGTTCCATTCTGCATGGGATGCTGGCGTAGTGTGGGTTTCCTGTAAGAAAAGTATGTCTAATGTTTTCTGTAGTGCAAGGTTCACCACTTGGAGTTTGCGCAGCTGACTCGCGCCACCATTTATATTTAAGCTTCCAAATCTCTTTTTTTTGGTTCATCTTTTGCTCTCACAATGTACTTTTTCAGCCTGCTACATTGGGCTTCTGTGAAATGGTGGTCGCTAGGCCGGCGGATGATGTTCCTTGCCGTGTCGATAAACCCGTGCAGGTCAGAAAAGTGATCTTTAATGTCTACGTGTCTCTTTCTAAAAGTGTGGTTGAGGAATTTCAATATTTGGGCTGGTAAGACGTTGGATTCGCTTGTTGTAGGGAACTCCTCAATTTCGTAAGATTCCTCATCTGACATGTCGGAACCACTATCTGGGAAACTTTCAATTCCTGGTTCTTGGGGCTCTGAGGTAACTTGTGCTGTGCAGGTGTCATCCTGCTCCATATTAATAGGAGCAGGAGGGGGTAGTGGAATTGAAGGAGCTTCGGGTAGTGGGAGGGGCGTGGGGGAAACCGTCACCGGTTTGACAGTTTGAGGTTCTCCATCAGTTTTACCAATGTGCTCAGGCATGTTATGTAAGACCGCCAGCACAGGTACTGCTGGGGTTAGAATATTTTCATTGTGCTCAGAAATTGGGGCCGCTGGAAGTACGATCAGGTTTTCTGCTATCACGTTTCCTCCTATTTTTACGATCGGGTCTTGATGCACTTCGGCATCATTCACAGAAGGACACGGAACAGCTTTACTTTTCCCTTGAGGAGGGATGTAATTCCCCTCCGTTGCATTGCGGGGGAAAGTCTCAGGTAAGGGCTGGGGATCTACATTCTCATGCATGAGCAGTTCGTACCGGTTGCTGGTAGTAGTTTGGTCGGACAGAGGCATTCCCGCAATGTTTGACTGAAAAACTACCACCTTTTCGTTACGAGGTGTAACTGAATCCTGGGGTGTTTTTCGCTTCCTTAATGAGGAAACAAGTGTAAACCCATCCCAGATGTTCATGTTCGTTTCATCAGCGGTCGTTAAATTTGGTGCGATGTCATCTGAGACAGTAGTTGGGGGAGTTTGACCGTCAGTATTGGGAGGTAGTGGGGGGTCTGAGACAGTAGTTGGGGTAGTTTGTCTGTCAGTGTTGGGAGGTAGTGGGGGGTCTGGGACAGTAGTTGGGGTAGTTTGTCCGTCAGTGTTGAGAGGTAGAGGGGGCACAGTATTGTCCAGAGAGCCTGTCTGCTCGATCACAGAGGGTGCAGTTCGGGGACAGAAACGTTTTAAATGTCCGAACTTTCCACAAGTGAAGCATTTTAATGTCTCGGTTGACGCATATACTTGGTAGTCGTGATCTTTTATACGGAATTTAATTACCACGTTTAATACTTTATCCACGTTGGATGTGGGAAGTACAATGTATGCCTGGCGTCGGAAAGACATGACGTGCTTCGCCTGTTCACTCCGACAGCCCAGCGGCGGCATCTTGATCTGGGACACGACTGTACCATAGCGCGATAGTTCCGCTAACAGCGACTCGTTTTTTACAAACGGGGGGACGTTGGATAGGAGTATTTTGACAGCTGGGGTATCGAGTGGGGAAACTAAGACGAAATGTCCATTGTCTGTGGACAGACCAGCCGCGACAACCTCATGCACGAGGCTTTCCTCGGCTAAAAAAACAACGATACGTTTATTCATCCGTGACGCTGCACGGATCTTTTCCATCCCAATGATATTCCCAATAGCAATAACAATGTGTTCCACACTAACCTCATCGGGAGGAACGCACACCACGCCATGCTTCCGTGTGAGAGCTTCGAAAGCCGCATACGGGGAACGTGTCGACATTTTACTAATTCAAATTACCCGGGCTAAGCCGAGTTGGGGTCGGGGGAAAAGGAAGGGGTCGGGGGAAAAAGGGGAATGGTCGGGTACAGTTTTCTGTAAAGCAAGGGGGAAAAAACCGCAAAGAAAACGCCACTCGGCATGTACCAGCACGAGAAAACGAACGCGGCAAAAACACACCTCTTAATGAGGAAAGGGGCGAAAGCCCGTCGCAACTCCTTAGAGTGTCGATAGGAATACGACTCACCCGTCGACCTCACCGAAAGGTGTGGGCTCTCTCTCTGTATCTCAGAGGAAAAAGTAGAAAAAGCTAGAAGAGAAAGAATCGAGACAGCAACACATGCGAGGGATGTAATAGGGGGGAAGGGAGGGGTGTGCGGGGGGAAGGGAGGGGTGTGCGGGGGGAAGGGAGGGGTGTGCGGGGGGAAGGGAGGGGTGTGCGGGGGGAAGGGAGGGGTGTGGGGGGGAGGGAGGGGTGTGGGGGGGAAGGGAGGGGTGTGGGGGGGAAGGGAGGGGTGTGGGGGGGAAGGGGGGGGTGTGGGGGGGGAGCGAGCAGAGGGAGGGCAGAACGGGTAGGATGAGGAGTTGCAGCAGCGGGTTATTGAACTGGGGTGGTGGGGGCAGACAGAGAGTAGACAACGTGAGGATAAGAAGAAAAGTGGAAGAACAGAAATTAAGAAAGACGACGAGCAAGGGGGGTTACAAAGATCAAAGGTTGGAGCAGCTCACACCTCACCACCCATACACGGCTGCCATCTTGCCACGCCCAACAGCTAACGGCCAGCAGGGGGCGAGAGAGAGAGACTTTTATGTGCTTTTATTATAAAAGTATCAAAACACACATGGAAGAACACCGCAAAATTTTTACAAGAAAAAGAAAGTTGTACAAGCAAAAAGAATGTATATACATGTATATGTGGACATTGAGCGTAAGTATAATTTACAAAAACAAACTCAACACCTCATCTGTAAAACAATCGTCGTTCACACTGCCGAAACTTATCCGGGCCGACACTATTCCTTTGAAGCAAAACAGCACATTTTCATCTCTGCGCGAGAGAGAGAGAGAGAGAGAGAGAGAGAGAGAGAGAGAGAGAGAGAGAGAGAGAGACTGACTGTTTCTTCCTTTTATTACAGGAGTACAAAAAATCAGTTATGTTCAGTCATAAAGAAACAAAACACAATAAAAATGGTCTCAAGGAAAAGTTATTATCAAGTGATCATCATCAAGTGTGCATATAACATCATTAAAAATCCACTTTTCTTTAAAACATGTTAAATTCTTGTTCATTTTAAAAAACCGGTATTCTAGCTTTAGTCTTGCATTTACAAGAGCCTTAAAGGTGAGCAGTACATCATATGACGAGTCAGAAGCGTTTCCCATTTTTTTCTTCCTGGATTTATAAATTGCAAACTTGGCCTGGCCAATTAAAAAATTCATTAAAACCACATTCCTAAGGGAAGACGGTCCTAAAACACCATAAATAAAAACATTGTGATTGAAGAGGGAACCAAGCTTCACAAAGCGTTCCTGAAGGAATGTAAAAAGAGGTTGCAATCGTTCACACTCAAGGTATATATGCGGTAGGGTTTCAATGGATGCACAGAAAGGGCATAGATTAGAGTTAGCAGTAGAAAACCGGTTCAGTAAAACATTATAAGGTAAAATCCAGTGTACAAGTTTCCATTGAATATCTCCAACATACTTTGGAGTAGGCAAGAGATAAAAACTTCGCCAATTGGGGCAATTGGGGGGTATTGGGGGTAAAACATCCCGCCATCGAAGTCTCGGGTGCTCAGAAAATGTTTTTGCGTATAAAATTTTAACGTACGCGTTGTAAAAAGTTTTCTTTGGAAAGGCGGGAAGGGATAATGCAGTATCATCAGGGCTGTTCAGGCCAGGGGACAGATTAAGTGGCGGGCTGAAGACTAGGAGTTTGGGGAAGTCACCGGCTGTTTCCTCGGGGGAAGGGCCAAGTTCCTCGCAGGTATTACGATACGTTGTGGATATCCCTTGAAGGAACCGAGAGATGATCCTGACAGATTTTATTCCGGTTTTTTGTGCCACAGCGGCAGCACTCAGCCGGCAGCCCCCAGACTCTGTCATGAGGTCTTTCACTCGCAGCAGCTTGGCATCAACAAAACGTTGAACGAGTCCCCTATTATTCAAGCTGTTTTCCAGGAAGGGGTTGTAGCATAGGGGCTCATTCAACAACATTTCCATGTTGTATGTTGCCATTTCATGGGAAAAGGACAGGGCTTGCCAGGCGTTCATCACCCCTTGGTAAAAGGTGGGCAGCAAGGATGAATCGATTTGATGAGGGTTCATCAAGAAAAGTTCTCGGTCGTAACCCAGCTTGCATGTAAGTTGCAATATGCAGTTAGCCAGAGGCCTCCAGAGTAGGGCTTCATCTCCATATACAAGTTGGCGCACAATATGAAGCCGGAAGACCATAATCCGGCTGCGGATATCAATAAGACTTGGCCACCTTCAGTGAGTGGTAAGTATGCCACGGGGGGTTGGAGCCAGTGTTTCCCGCTCCAGAAAAAGTCGACAATGCTCTTTTACAGTGTAATAAGAAGGCTCCCAGGCGGTTGTAGGCATATCATCTTATGCCATAGCATAGAGGCGACAAGATTGTGAATGACGAGAGTTCTTCCGTGGTACGAAAGTTGAGAAAGAAGTCCTTTCCAGCGGGCCAGTTTTGCCATTGCCTTGTCCGGTAATCCCACCCAGTTCTGCTGCTCAAAGGTGTTGTCTCCTAGGAAAATACTGAGGTATTTAATGCCACTTTTCTGCCAGTTCACTCCTCCTGGTAGGACAATTGGCGGGCAATCTCCAGGTCCTATCCAAAGGGCTTCACTCTTCTTCCAGTTTACCTGGCCTGAACAAGCCTGACAATATGTCTTTAGTGCCTGAGCCACCGCAGTGACGTAAGCACTATTTTTATATAAATACAGACATCATCTGCATAGGCAGAGACTTTTAGCGGTGTGGTAAGAATTGATCCAGTGAAGCCAGAAATGTGCGTACGTAATTGGAGCAGAAGAGGTTCGATGGCAAGAGAGTATAAAAGTCCAGATAGCGGGCAACCTTGCCGTACTCCCCGTTGTACAGCAATGGGGCTACACAATACTTGATTAATTTTAAGAACACTGGATATATTACAATACAAAAGTTTAACGTACGAGATAAAAATAGGTCCAAACCCAAAATTCTCTAAAACTCTAAAAAGGTACATGTGGTCAATACAGTCAAAGGCTTTTCCTTGGTCAATGAAAAACAGACCAACATTCATATTAAAATTGTTACAAAACCGAATGGTATCACGGATAAGAAAGATATTATTAAAAATAGTACGTCCAGGAATACAAAAGGATTGATGTTCTCCTATTAGTACATTCATAAAAGGTTTCATTCGATTAGACAAGGCTTTGGCTAAAATTTTATAATCCGTACATAAAACAGAAATAGGACGCCAGTTCTCTAGAAGTTGAGTGTCCGCTTTCTTAGGAATTAAGGTGGTGACTGCTCTCCGGCAACTCCACGGCAGTTGTCCATCCTCTAAACATTCATTCAATACCCGCAGTAGGTGAGGTCCAATGGCGTCCCCAAAAAACTGGAAAAAATTCACTCGTCAGCCCATCCAGTCCAGGGGCTTTATCAGGTTCCAAGGCCTTCAAGGCAGCGGTGAGCTCAGGTAACCTAAGAGGATCCTCCAACTGCTGCTTCTGATCCTCCGCCAATGTTGGAAGGTTAGAAACAAGTTCCGATATTGCATCCTGGTTAATGTCATGCCGCATAAACCGTTGTTTAAAATGGTTCCGGGCACATTCCCTGATTCTGCCATCTTCATAAAGGAGTTACCCATCATGGAGCAAGCGTGTAATCATTGACGAAGAGGCCCCCCTTTTAAGGCTGAAGAAGAATTTGGTTGGAGCATCAAGGTCGTGTATGTACCTCATCTTCAGGCGCAATAAAGCATTTTGTGCTCGCCTTTCGGATATGGAATTCAGTAAGGCCGTTTTTCCATGAATTTGTTGCCTCATTCCCTGGTCACTTGCAGTTGCCTGAAGCTGTTCCTGTAATTCCAGGATTTCATCTTCAAGTAAGGTTGTGGTTTTTCTTTCCTCTTGAACACCATACGCACGATATTGTTGGCAGAACAGTCTGATGTGCGTTTTGGCATTATCCCACCATTGTCTGAGGTTTGAGAAATTCCCTTGGGAGGCAACTAGAATATTCCAAATTTCCGGAAAAATGTCCTTAAAGGTACTATCATCAAGTAAGTTGTTATTAAATTTCCAAAAAGCACTCTTGTGTTTCGGGCAGGGGGCAGAAATTTTGAGAAATGTTGCGCTGTGGTCCGAGAATCCTGATGGGCAAATTTTGGATGACAGAACGAGGCGTTCAAGTGGAGGATTAATATAAAACTTGTCCAAGCGAGCAAGCACAATATTACCCTGAATGCATCGACACCATGTGTATTGCCTGATTGATGGGTGCTGTACCCGCCAGATATCTGTCAAATTCATTTGTTTTAAAAATTTGTTGAGAGGGATTGTGGAGGCAGGATGGGGCTCTGCGCTGTTCCTGTCTAGTTGGGGTTGAAGGGTGCAATTAGAATCTCCACCAATACAAACATGATTGTCTTGGTTTTTTAGGGCGTTTTGGCTGTCGAGGGACGTTAGGTGTGTCCCAAGGGCATTAAAAAAAACTCGCCGAGCTACAGGCGTACTTGGGGCATAGATATTAAAAATAGTATAGAATTTTCCACAGTAGTGGAATTCTAGGGATGCTAGGGATCCCTTGTGTATTTCGTCGAATTTAAGCGATGAAGGCGAAAAGGAGGGGCTAAGAATTATTGCGACACCGCCTTTGCGGGAGTCACCGTTACTAAAAAAGGACAGGCCGGGGAAGAGCCTACACCACTCTGCGACACAGCAGTCGTTGGCATGGGTCTCTTGTAAGAGGGCAATGTCAACTTTCTTCTGTAATAAAAAATCCCTTACTTGAACTTTACGGACAGAGCTACATCCTCTGTTAATATTCAGGCTACAAATGGAAAAACTCATTACAGCTACAACGAGTGACCACCACTCAATTTTTTGATAGCAGTTCATTCTTAGCTTTTTGCAACCACTTCTTTAAACGGTGACGTTGGGAGGAATTGAAATTAAAAACGTGGGGCCGTTTTACCATCAGTCTAGCGGAATGTATAAAATCAGGTAGCTCCGGAAAAAAGGTTTCTATAACAACATTCCTTTTTCGGAATGTGTCCTTAAGAAACCTTTTTATCTCGGAGGGAGGGATTGGAGGGGTTTCTTCTTCCTTAAGGCTACCACATTCACTAACAGAGTCATCTATATCAGATGGCTCAGATGGTGTGTCACACTGGTTTTCATCATTTATCTCCTCACCGTCATCACATCCCTCCACGTTATCGGATGGGGCATAGTCCATAGAGGGAGGGGACGGGGAGGGAGAGAAATGAGCCATCTTCAGGGGAGGGGGGGGAGGGGGGGGGGGAGGGGGGGGGGGGTACTAATTTTTGCGATTCAACCATATCAGTTTCTAGGTCAGTGGACAAGGGCGAGGATTCATCCACATCTATGTCCTCCAATACCGAGAAACGATTTTCTGTGACGAGGGACAAATCTAGGGCAGAGAGGAGGGGCTGTCGGTTTTCAGTTGTAGGTTTTTTAAAGAGATGACCGTTTTCATCTGTTGCTTGCAGATGTCTTTTTCCTTTTGGGCAGACTAATTGAAACTCGTCCTGGTTAGTGGGAAGAGATTGCAAGGGTTTGGGGGGAGGGGGGGGGAGGGGAGGACGTGATCGTCGGGAGGGGATTCCCATCGGCTACCACGGCGAGAGAGGTAGGATCAGTTATAGCAGGCAACAAGCTGTGATTGGACGATGTCGCCTGGGGGGTGAGGTCTATCGTTAACAGGAGATGGCTGCAATTAGATCCTTCAGTAGAGGGAGGGGCCCCTGTTTCAAGGGGAGGGGAAGGGGGTACGGCGGGGGGGTTTGGGTCGGTGGTAGACAGATTGGGATCAGTGGTGGTAAGGCTTGGGTCGATGGTGGGAAGGTTCGGGTCGGTGGTGGGAGGGCTTGGTTCGGCGGCGGGAAGGCTTGGTTCGGTGGTGGAAGGGATTGGATCGGTGGTGGGAAGGTGGGGGGGTTGCTTATTCCCGGTTCGGAGGGGAGGTTGTACTTGTGGAGAATTCTCTTTTCGGGGGCAGTCATGCTTAACATGCCCAAATTGTCCGCAGCCAAAACATTTTAGAACGTTGGTGGACACGTACACTGTATATTCGTTCTGTTGATGTTTTAATATTACTATAAGGTTTAAATCCTTCTGGGAATTTTTTAAAATCATAAACACTTGCCGCCGGAATGAAACCACGTGCCTTAAATCGTTGTTTCGTGACCCGAAGGGAATCATGGAAATACGAGACACGATGGTACCGTATCGGGACAACTCTTTAATTAGTACATCGTCGGATACAAATGGGGGGCAATTGGATATCACGACTTTTATCGCTGGGCTATCTAGTGGGGAAATCATAACAAATAAATCTGGATCGATTGTCAAACCCTGTTCGACAATTTGTGGGACACAATCCACGTCGGACAAAAAAATAACGATCCGCTTGTTCATCCGCGAAGCGGCAACAACCTTGTCGATCCCGACAACATGACCGGTTGTGAGGACAACGTCCTCGACACTAACCTCACGTTCCGGAGGTACACAAAAGAACCCGTGCTTACGGGACAGGCTCTGAAAGGCCGTAAATCGAGATAGTGCAGCTGCCATGCTGGAACAGCTGCACTTACAAAACCTCCCCAACTTGGCGAGGGTGAATATATAATTTAATCTTCCCTACCCGAACTCCGGGAATGGGAAGTAATCAGACCTCTCCGATTTCCCTAACTTCGGAAAAGGGAGGCAACAAAACAAACTGAAGGAAAGATAAACGAAAGGAAAAAAAGGAAATAGAGGTTTAAGATGAAGGAGCAAACACCGATCGGACGACGCCCAAAAACGGCGAACCCTTACCAGCAATCACCCGGTGCTCTCCGGCTCTCTCTCCCGTCTCAACGTATATATATGGGAATCACCAGGAAGACTCCACGAACAGGCACAAGGACACGGAGGGGGGAAAACGGGGGGGGGGGGGAATGGAGCAACAACACAGAGCACTCACAGGCCTCCACAAGCAGACGCCATGACAGTACAACCAGCATACAAACAGCCAGCAGGTGGCGACAGAGAGAGAGAGAGAGAGAGAGAGAGAGAGAGAGAGAGAGAGAGAGACTTTGACTTTTGACGTCCTTTTATTCCAAAAATTATAAAGTGCATGGATGTACAGTGTATAAAATCAACAAAGCCAAAAACAAGAGAAAACGATGAAGCGAGGAAACAATACAGATATATGCGTTGATCAGATCAACTTTTACCGAAAACAAATGCAATCTTCTGCATCAATACTATGAATTGTAGAAATTATGAACAATCATGAGAAAAATAATACCAACTCGTTTTGGCGGACTTCACAGACACTTTTCAAACACCATTTTTCCACAAATCCATCAATTTCGCCCATGCTCTTGGAAAACTCAAACTCCTGTTTTAGCCTTGCAGCACACAGTGCGTTGAAAAACGTCATGACCTTGCATTGATGAATGGGCTTACCATTCCGCCTCTCCTTTCTGGACAGGTAAGTAGCAAGCTTTGCTGTAGCTACAAAAAAGCACAACAGTTCATATTCCTTGTTGTGTTGCCGTCTCTTTTTGAGCCCAAAAATAAAGGATCGAAAAGTAAATCTGAAATTCATTTTGAACGACACAAAGTCTAACCATTCAAATAAAGGAAAAAGTCTTTCACAACCAATAGAAAAATGAAAAACATCCTCATTTACAGAACAAAAGGGGCAACATGCAGATATTGGGGCAAAATTCCATACATATGTATTACATGGGATGATTCAGTGGGCAAGGCGCCACTGAAGATCACCTGTTCTTTTGTTGATCAGCTTACTATACATTGATTCCCATACAGGTTCATTGGGGGCCCCGGCAGGGAGTAGCCTCTTCCATCGTGCTACTCCATTTAGCGGAGGAATACCAAGAACTTGAGATAACCACCACCTATACAGGCTCTTGCTGCTCTCAGCATGCAATACACTTGTCCCTGTGCTAACAGGTGGAAGTTCCTTGGGAAAGCAGTCAAAAATCAGTTTCGGAAACGGGGACTCGTTGGGGTGTCCAAAAGTATTCCAAGTCCAAAGTTTCTGTAGCTGATGACGTTTTTGAACAACCTTCCTCAAAATCGTTCCAATTGTCCTCTTGGACCGAATCGCCGTCAAGGTTGAAATTTCCTCCACATTCCTCCACCCGACACCGGAGTTTGGCCGAAGGTGCCATACTTTGTTTATGCCTGCCTCAATAAAGCGTTGGCACAAATGACGACTCTTGAGAACATCAGGGAAGAGAGGATTGAAGAACAGGGGTTCAACCTCGAACATCCCTGGGGAGTAGGTGTCCGCTTTGCGGCTCACGGAAAGTCTTTCCCAGGCACTGAGAAGGCTCTGGTAAAATATGGGGAGCGTTGATGTATTCACGTACTTGAGGTGAGTCAGGAATACTTCGAGACCATAGCCGAGTCTACCCGCCTGCTGTAAAATATGGCAAGCCAAGGCATGGTTTGGCAGGTTTTCACCAAACAGGATGCGTTGAATGGAGCACAGGCGAAAAACCATGAGACGGGATCTCACGTGAACAAGGCTCTGACCACCTTCAGATGAAGTAAGGCATATTACACTTGGCCGCAGCCAATGATGGCCTCCCCAAAAAAAGTCCACAAGTTTGGCCTGTATCCTGTCCAGCAGCACTTCTGGTGGTTGCAGGCAAATAAAGCGATGCCACAACGTTGCAGCAACCAAGTTGTTTGCCACTAAGACTCGGCCCTTAAATGAGAGGTGCGGTAGGGCTCTTTTCCACAGGTTCAGCCTCCTGTCTATTTCTCCAGTCACACCTTCCCAATTCCTTTTCTCAAATTGTGTAGAGCCCAGGGACACACCAAGGTAATCAACACCATCTGTTTTCCACTCCAAGTTTTCTGGAAGAGCAGGCAGATGTGTTGAGACAGGTAGGCAGCTATTAAGGTATGGTACCCAAAGAGCTTTGCTTTTCGTCCAATTAACCTTCAGAGATGAAGCCATGAAAAAGGTTCTTAAGGACTTTACAAGAGCAACAATGTCTTGGTGGTTTTTTATAATGACGCAAACATCATCTGCATAGGCCGATATAGTCATTGGTGGGCTTCCAGGAAAACAGGTCAGGCCAGAGATATTCTTTCTCAGTGTGCAAAGAAATGGCTCCATTGCTAGCGCAAAAAGCAAACCTGAGACTGGGCAACCCTGCCGTACCCCCCTCTGAACCTTTATGGGGGGAACCAGTTCATTGTTCACCTTAATTACACTGGAGATGTCAGTGTACAATAAAGTTATAAAGGCCCTGAAAATTACCCCAAACCCACATGCTTCAAGAACATGGCACAAGAAAACATGGTCAATGCTGTCAAAGGCTTTTTCAAAGTCTAGAAAACATATTCCAAAATCATTTTGGTCATGGCGAGCATACATTAAATCCCGCACAAAACAAATGTTGTTGTAAATCGAACGACTGGGGATGCAGAATGTCTGATCAGGTAAAACCAGATCACCAATGACTTTTTTTAAACGATTTGCCATTGCTTTCGAAAACAATTTATAGTCAGTACACATTATTGAAACCGGTCTCCAATTCTCCATCCACCGGAGGTCTCCTGACTTTGGGAGAAGACTCACCACTGCTCTCCTTAGGCTTAGTGGCATTACACCTTTTCGCAAGGATTCTTGGATTACATTCAATAATTCTGGGCCCAAAATGTCCCCAAATTCCATGTAAAACTCAGCTGGCAGGCCATCAATTCCCGGAGCCTTTCCAGATTCCATTCCAACCAGGGCACGCTGTAATTCATCAAGGCTTAAAGGCACATCCAGCTCCAGGCGTTGAGTCTCAGTTAGGGTTGGGAGATGGAAGGTAAAACATTTTATTTTATCCTCATATATATCTTTTTTAGCAAATAGTTCAGAATAATACTTTCTAATAGTGATTTTTACCCCATCAGAACTTGTAATTTCATTCCCACTGGGGTCCTTAACTGATAAAATAAGCTGGGGAGGCTTCGTTTCAGCTTCTAAGTGAAAGAAGGCTTTGCTAGGACTATCCGATACTTTAATGCTTTTTACTCTCAGTCTAACTAGCAGTCCTGCAGCCTTCTCCTGTAATAGTTCCCGGAGTTGGGTCCTTTTTTCAAGGAGCAATTTATAATTTGTCTCATTTTCCTGCTCTGCCATTTTGTTTTGCAGTTTTAGAATTTCGGTTTCCAACCGTGCCAATGTGATTTGATTTTCATGAGTGATATGGGAATTAAACTGTTGACAAAACAGTCGTATATGAGTTTTCATATTATCCCACCAAAGGTTAGTGGAAGCAAAGAGGGGCTTTTTTCCAACTATTGGTATCCATAGGATGCGAAAGGCTTCCTTAAACAGGGTATCATCCAAAAGGCTTGTATTGAATTTCCAATAGGCGCTCCTCCGTTTGAATTGTGGGAAAGATAGGCCCATCGTGACCATGTGGTGGTCAGAGAAGATGGAAGGGGTAATAGTTGAGGAGGTTACAATATTCCTTAATCGTGGGGTGATGTACCAGCGGTCAAGCCTCGCTAAGGATACTTGGCCATTGGAGCATCGACACCATGTAAACTGCCGGTCATTTGGGTGCATCAATCGCCATACATCCAAAAAAGCCCCACCTGAAAGAAACTGGGAGAGGTCACCATGGGACTCGGGATGTGGTTCCGGTGAATTTCTGTCTATTTTGGGCTCTAGCGTACAATTGAAATCTCCCCCCATGCATATGCACTGATTTGGGTCAAACAAGTTTAAATGGTTTATCACTTCAGTAAAGAAGGCTTTACGGTCAGTACCCTCACTTGGTGCATATACATTAAAAATAATAAGCTTCAGGCTATTGATCACCAATTCTAGGGAGGCAAAACGTCCCCGAATCACCTCCTGAAAGAGGCAAGATTCAGGTACAAGTCCTGGTTTTAGCAAAAACCCCACTCCAGCAGATACAGATGACATATTACTGAAGAAACATTTACCTTTGAACATGCTGCTCCAGTCATGTTCAACCTTCTCAATAATATGAGTTTCTTGCAGTAATATTACATCGACTTGTTTCCTTTTGAATAAACTATTCACTTGGATCTGGCGGACGTGACTGGCCCCACCGCCATTTATATTGAGTGTTGCAAGATTAAGCGTCTGCATCACTCATTAGTATATTTTGTCTGACACTGTGAGTACTCACTCTTTGCCTTTGTTAAGATTTTCTTTAGTCGATGAAACTGCGATTTTGTTAGGTTTAGTTCCTCAGGTTTTTTTATGACTAGTTTTGCAGCCTGAATAAAGGGAGCCAAATCAGGGAAATGATCCCCAATGATGACATTTCGCTGTCTATACGTTTCAGTGAGGAATGAGAGAACAATATGGGGAGGGGTTGGGGGTTGATCTGGCATTAATTGTGATAGTGCTGTTACCTCCACCTCCTCTTCCGATTCTGATAAATCAGAAAGTGGTCCAATGGGGTCTGGGTCAATACTGTTTTCTTCTCCTGCTATGCAACCTAGCCTTCCCTTGTCTGGGGGGTCCACGCAATGCTGTGTTTGGGAAACATCAGCACATTGTTTACTGATTTCCTCAATTGGCGTGAAATCATTATTCCCACATTCCTGTGGATTTATGTTCCGCCCTTTTCTGCTATATTGGCAGATTTATTATGGATGTCAGCCTGTTCGGCGACATTCGCTTGGATCAATGATGCACCATTCACGGTATCGTGGCCTGAATTATTTACATCATTAACGTCGTCTGTGTGAGTAATGGAAGCGCGTTGTTTTAGCGGCTGAACCCTGATGCTCTTTTCTGGGTTTTCCTCTTTATTTATTTGGTCCGCGCTTTGCAGAGAGATTCCAGGTGCATCCTGAAGAGTTTTTTCACTAATAGCCTGCAAATCGAGCACAACCTTTTTACCTGCTCCAGATGAGTCACTATCATGCGGAGCCCTTCGTTTACTCGTCCCCACTTTACTATCAGTGTCCATTTCAACATTTTGCTGAAGAGGAATAAATACGTTCACGCTTGGAACACTGGAAGCATCCTCATTAGGAATTTTAGGCGGTGGCAATGCGATAACCTCCCCCCCACTGGGAATCTCAATTAGTGGAGCAACGTTAACCTCCCTCCCACTGGGAGTATCCATTAGTGGAGCAGCGTTTACCTCCCTCCCACTGGGCGTTTTCATTAGCAGAGCAGCCTCCTCCTTACAAACTATGGCAGTGTGACCTGTCTTGCCACACCTGACACACGAGGCTTTGGGACAAGAACGTTTTAAATGTCCATACGCTCCACACTGAAAGCATGTTAAGGTGGTGGACGATGCGTATAGCTGGAAATTTGCCTCTTCAAAATTAATTTTGAAAGTGATGTTGAGGCCTGTGTCGTCCCCACGGTCTGGAAGGACCATATACACCTGTCTGCGGAAGCTCATTACGTGCTTAACACGTTCATTCCGACACCCAAGAGGGATTGTTGAAATCCTCGATACCATTTTACCGTACCGTGATAGCACGGTCATTAACTTGTCATTTGGGATAAATGGTGGTACGTTAGAAATAACCACTCTCGTCGCAGGGGTTAATAGCGGCGATGCCATCATAAAGTGACCGCTTTCCGTGGTTATTCCCGCACTTACCACGTCATGGACGAGTTCCTCGTCCGAAACGAACACCACCACTTTCTGGTTCATACGCGAAGCTGCACGTATATTTTCATCCCCAACAATGCTGCCCACAGCGAGGATGATGTCCTCGACAGGGACTCCATCCGGAGGCACGCACACTAACGCGTGCTTCCTGGTTAAGCCTTCAAAGTCATCGCGACGAGAGCGTGCATTCGCCATTCCGGCGAAAATACCCCCCCCCCTCCCCCCGCTTGTCCGAGCCGGACAAGAGGGTATCAAACCTAAATAAACGAACTAAAGTAAAAAATAAACGTGCATTATAAGCACAGAAATGGCTTACAACGCGCCGTCAACGCCAGTAGGCCGCACCCAAAATGGGCCCGCTCTCAATCCTCTCTCTCTCGAAGGCAAAGGTGTAGAACAGATGGAAACAAATGCCAAAGCACACAGGATGGAAAAGGAGAGGGAGGGGGGCAGGGGAGGGCAGGAGAGGGGGGAAACCTCACGACGGACTCACCAAAACACAGAGCAGTTGCTCACAGCCGCCATGACGCTACACCCAACGCACCGACGGCCGATAGGTGGCGCCAGAGAGAGAGAGAGAGAGAGAGAGAGAGAGAGAGACTTTTGTATCCTTTTATTATAAAAGTATAAAACCATTCCACAAAGCAGTGTTAAACCAAGCAACGAGTTCAAAGAAACATTGTATAAGGATCATAAACACACCAAAAAAGAACAAAGGATATTCAAAAGAACCCAGCAAGTATAAAAATTTTACCAACCAAAGGTGAGGACACAAACAGAAACCACAAACAATTTTAAAGGAAATGCTCACTCAAGAGCTATGAACACATCAAGAGCAAATTAAGCGTTTGATTAAATTAAGTGAAAAATTGAGAAAGGGAAAGAGAGGGGGGGGGGGAGGGGAGAGAGAAGGGGAGAGAAAGAGGGGGAGAGAGAGAGAGAGACAGAGAGACAGAGAGACAGAGAAAGAGAGAGAGAGAGAGAGACTTGTCTTTTGTATCTTTTTATTGTAAAAATTGAAAAGAAAACCCCAAATAGGGGTCACATTCTCTTTTCAAGGAGAAAAACAGAAACAAAAAGTTAATAGAGTGATATTAAGTGTAAAACATTTCACAAAACAATAAACGTTTCTCCAGGATTTTACAAATAGCTTCTTTCACACTCCATTTGGCCTCAAACTGTGGCAGCCCTCCTGTTATTGAGAAAAAAGCAAAGTCTAACTTTACACGGCTCGTCACAAGATTTTAAAACAAGAACAAGGCATTTTCCTCATTAGCTCCGAGACCATCAACTTTCCTTTTCCTTGATTTATACACTGCCATTTTTGCCTGAGCAAGCAGGAAATTACCTAACACATCATTCGAATTTTTGTGTGAAATGTCCAAGCCATAAATGAAAACACAAGTGTTGAAAACCAAACCAATCCTAACAAAACAATTCTGAAGAAAAATAAATAAAGGAGCCAACCATTGACATTCAACACAAATATGAAAGAGGTTTTCAGGCCTTTTACAAAAAGGACTTTCATCTGCCAGGAGATTTGAAAAGCGGTGCAGCAAGTGGTTAGAAGGGAGGATCTAGCATGCAAGTCTCCATTGGAGGTCGCCATGTCGTGGCGGTACAGGAGGATGATAGAAACCTTTCCAATTCGAAAAAAACGGGGGGGGCGGGGGGGGTGGGGGGGGGGGCGGAACAAGGTAAGAGATCTCTCAATCGAACCCTCTGCTGTGTCATTTGCCCTTGTAAAAGAAATCTTACATAACCCAAATAGAGGTCTTTTTGTTTCGGAAAACCCATTGAAGCCTACGCTAAAAGGGGTACAAGGAGGAGAGTTAGCAAGAGAAAACTTGCAAATGAGGTCAGGAAAGGTAGAAGGAGAAGCACCTTGTTCATTGTCTGCTTGGCCTTGATCCCAATTAGGTGCAAGCTGTACATATTAGGTGCACACATCGTTTCCTGCTATAACAGCCTATATGACACGTTTCCTGCTATAACAGCCTATATGACACGTTTCCTGCTATAACAGCCTATATGACATACATCGTTTCCTGCTATAACAGCCTATATGACATAGCATTTCCTGCTATAACAGCCTATATGACGTATCATTTGCTGCTATAACAGCCTATATGACATATCATTTCCGGCTATAACACCCTATATGACATATATCATTTCCTGCTACAACAGCCTATATGACATATCATTTCCGGCTATAACAGCCTAGATGACGCATCATTTCCTGCTATAACAGCCGGTATGACACATCGTTTCCTGCGATAACAGCCTATATTACACATCGTAACCTGCTATAACAGCCTATATGACATAGCATTTCCTGCTATAACAGCCTATATGACACATCGTTTCCTGCTATAACAGCCTATATGACACATCGTTTCCTGCAAAACAGCCTATATGACACGTCGTTTCCTGCTATAACAGGCAATATGACACGTCATTTCCTGCTATAACAGCCTCTATGACATACATAGTTTCCTGCTGTAACAGCCTATATGACATAGCATTTCCTGCTATAACAGCCTATATAACGTATCATTTCCTGCTATAACACCCTTTATGACACATCATTTCCTGCTATAACAGCCTATATGACACATCGTTTCCTGCTATAACAGCCTATATGACACATCGTTTCCTGCTATAACAGCCTACACATCGTTTCCTGCTATAACAGCCTATATGACACATCGTTTCCTGCTATAACAGCCCACATAACACATCGTTTCCTGCTATAACAGCCTATATGACACATCATTTCCTGCTATAACAGCCTATATGACACATCGTTTCCTGCTTTAATAGCCCATATAACACATCGTTTCCTGCTATAACAGCCTATATGACATATCATTTCCTGCTATAACAGCCTATATGACATCGTTTCCTGCTATAACAGCCTATATGACATATTATTTCCTCCTTTAACAGCCTATATGACATCATTTACTGACTCATTATGATGAAACATTTTGTGCTCCATGGACTATTTGATATATTTTAGACCTTTTTACATCTTCCCTGATCTGAGGGAAGTTCTTGTGTCAATCGGACTAAATACCGCGGTGCGTGTTGTTGGTATTAATCCTGATTTGATGCTCACCTGTGTGCACGTGTAATTGGTTAATCCGCATCAACAACGCTTGAGGCAACCTGTTATCAAACGGTATTGGATTTCTCATGCGATGACGGGACCATAACCTGCTATATATATAAGGAGCCGTGCGTGCGAACCCCAAGACTCCCAAGATGACAAAATCCTTAAGACCCCATAGACTAATAAGAGCCTCATGAACCTGAAGACCCATGACCGCCAAGACCCTTGAAGACGCTAAGATCCCCAAGACCTATAAAACCCATAAAACTCCCAAGACACTTAAGAACCCTTAAGACCCCAAAGACCCCCAAATCCCTTTTGGCCCGTAAGACATCCAAGACCCTTTGAGATCGCTCAGATCCATAACGTCCTTAAGGCCCCTAAAACCCTTAAAACCTCTAAGATCCTTAAGACTCCCAACATCATTATGACTCTTAAGACCCCCAAACCCCCTCCCCCCCAAGACCTTTAAGACCAACAAGATCTCTAGATCCTTAAAGACCCAAAATATCCTTAAGACCTCCAAGATCCTAAAGATCTCCAAGACGCCCAAGGCCATTAACACCCTCAAGACCCTAAAACTCCCAAGAACCTATAAATATTTCACAAGACCCTTTCGACCATTAAATCTTTAGACCCTTTAGACCATAGACCTTTAGACCACTTTCACTGAACATCTACTATTTGTCTAACTTTGTAACCCCCACACCCCCCCCCCCCTCAAAAAAAAAAAAACAAACAAAAAAACAACTTTTATTTCCCTTTCTCCTCGTGTGCTTTTGCCTCTGCCCACGTGCGCTGTCTCACCCCGCCCCCATTTTCCCCTTGCCTTCCATCTTTTGCCCTGTTCAAGTGACTCGTGGTCGTCGCTCTAGGCTTCCTCTCCCCATTGGTATTTTTGTGAATATAAGATTGTTCTTCACAGTTCTGTTTAAATATGTTTAAACTACCCCCTTCAGTGTTTTATTCAGTGGTTTATTACAACACGCTGTTTTTCTTCTTATTTAAAAGACTCCTTTCAATTTCCTCTTCAACTCATTCCATTTCAAAAAAAGATTCAATCTCTTATGATTCCAAGTCACTCCATGCTCTAAATTCTCATTCATTCCATCCCTCCTCCATCGTTCTTAAACGAATCGCTAACTTGAAAATCACAACAAACCCAATTTGTTATATATGTTCATCTTTCATTAATCATCCACTTTCTAAACTCCCCCCTTGCCCCTCCCCTCCGAATCTCCACACTTGCCCCTCCCCTCCGAATCTCCCCACTTGCCCCTCCCCTCCTAAACTCCACCCTTGCCCCTCCCGTCATAAACTCCCCCCTTGCCCCTCCCCGCCTAAACTCTCCACTTGCCCCTCCCCTCCTAAACTCCCCCCTTGCTCCTCCCCTCCAAATGTCCCCCCTTGCCCCTCCCATTCAAATCTCCCCCTTGCCCCTCCCCTCCTAAACTCCCACCTTGCCCCTCCCCTCCTAAACTCCTCCCTTGCCCTTACCCTCCTAAACTCCCCCCTTGCCCCTCCCATTCAAAACTCTCCCCCAACCCCTCCCCTTCAAATCTCCCCCCTAACCATCCCTCCCAAATTCTCCCTCCTCCCACCTCCTTCTCAAAGCTGACTCCTCCCCACTTCATCTCCCTTCTATGTCATACCTCCACCTCCCCCAACCTTCTACTTTCCTCTGCCCCCCTCAAACAAACTCTCACTGTGCCTCATCCCATCACCATCAAACCTTTCGTCCTCCTCATCCTTCCCTTTCTTGTAACTCTTCTGTAATCTCTGACACACTATCAACTGCTGTTCCTACATCCCCCTCTCACCCTTCATCTGACCCAACCCCTCCCCTCCCCTGTCCTGCACCCGATGCTCCCCCTCTCTCCTCACTAACGGTATGGACCTCAAACATCCGGGGCCTTCGCTCAAACCTGATTGATCTCTCCATTCAGGTTGCTTCTGACAATCCAGACTTGATCTGCTTAACAGAAACTTTGCTCCTTCAAGATGTCTCTGATTCCTTAATAGCTCTTCCTGGTTACTCCCTCCTCCGGTACGATAGACCTGAGCCTCGTCCTGGTGGTGGGGTGGCTATGTTTATCAAAAACTCTCTTCCTCACTCTCCCTGCACTGCCCTCTCTCCACCCCCACCCACAGGAGTACCTCTGGCTATGGCTTCCTCTTCGCTCCCACCTTTTGTTCATATGTGTTCTGTACCGTCCTCCAAACAGTGATGACTCCATTTACATTTCGCTGTCGGACAACATGGACCAACTTCTATCAACTCATCCAAACTCTCTCTTCCTCATATGTGGCGACTTCAACTGTCATCATGCCAGCTGGCTGGGTGTGGGTTCATCTCTCACCAGCCATGGCACCTCAGCAAAGGACTTCTGTGACTCATTGGGACTGACAAAATCTGTCAATTTCCCGACCCAGATCTCATTCAATGGAGTATCTTCTCTTCTGGACTTGGTTATGACTAACTTCCCTGCAAATGTCTGCTGCTCTTCTTCTGCTCCAATCGGTTCTTCTGATCATGTGCTTGTTAAAGTGGACATCTCACTGGCCATTCTCAGAGAGCCT